>NC_134402.1:214074071-214386571 GCF_038048845.1 Mixophyes fleayi | reverse complement strand
AGGGTGGTTTTTGGTACAATATATATTAATCTATATAAAAAGAGGCTATTTTAGTGTTGCTTAGTCAATATATATATTTTTTTTTATGCCCATGCCCAGAGCTGGATTAAGGCTCTGGGAGCCTGGGCACTTTAGACAGGGCAACCTCCTATGATGTAGCATGGTTATCATTTTAGACAAATACACATGCAATACTGTGTGCACTACTGTTAGGTGCAGTTCTGCCTTCATGAGCAGTACATGGTGAAGCGGGACATACCTCCCAACTGTCCTAAGCGAAACAGTCACCCAAATTTGGGACTGTCGCTCCAGATTCAGGACAGTTGGCAGACTGTCTTGCTCTCTCCTACCTGTTCTTGTTACTTTCACCACTTGTGGCTGCTGGTTACTTTAGCTCATTTGCTGGTTGTCTGGATCCTGGAATGTTTGAAGCCCTATTCGGAAAAAAAATGGGTACATGAGATATAGAAAACTCCAACTAGCCCCAGTGTTAAATCAGTAGCGCACAAGTTTTAGAATTAGGCCTCCCTCCACCCCCAACATTAAAATACTAATATTCACATTTGCTAAATTGATCTATTTTCCTCCAACCAGCCCCAACATTAAATTAAAAGTATTCCCATTTAATACATAATCCTTTTTCCCTCCCTCCAAACAGCACCAACAATAAATTAAACAGCATTTATGTTTAATATAACCATTTACCACAACTATCACTGACATTAAATAATTCATATTTACAATTACAATTAATAAATAGCCATCCTCCCCAAAATCAGTCCAATATTCAATAGCCCTAAACCACCTCAACTTAAATGAAAAGGACCCAATATTAAATTAAATAGTCCCACCATCACCCCACAAATAAAATAGCACTCATTAAATAATTATCTCCCACCTGCACTCCACTATTAAATAGCCTACCTCCCACACTATATTAAGAGCCCCCCCCTTCCCTCACATATTGTAACAATCCTGACCAGGTTTTGTTTTTTCCCCTGTCTGCTCTGCTTTTCTGTGCATCACATGACTCACCCTCAGGGTGTGTCACTCTAACCTGCTCTATTTAAACCCAGCACTGACATCTGCTCACTGTCAGTGCAACTTGTTGCTAACCTGATTCCTTGGACTCCTGTGTATCCTGAACCTGTGTCTTTGCTGTGGATGAGTTTCATTTCTCTGCCTAGTGCTGGTGCACTTCTACTGTGACTCCCCTGCTTATTGAAGAAATACATTGTGTCTTGCCTCCTTATTCTGAACCTAGTAGACTCATCATCAGGTCGTGTACAGGCCTGTTCTGACTATCAGACCTGTAACTATCAGCACCGTAACAGTTTGCACTGACCCAAAAAAGGAAATGAACACCATGGACGATTCCTCTCCCAAGGACCTATTTCAACACCTAATAGGGAGAGTGGAAAAACAAGAGACCAATCAAGATCGCTTCATGCAGTTCTTACAGGATGTATCCTCTCGTCTGGATTCTTTTCAGGACACTCTGGCATCCTCCCATAAATCTAAGACATCTGCTGAGTCTTCTGCTAACACAACTACCATGTACGCACAAATTTCTAATCCTCCTATGTACGATGGGAACCCCAAGTCATGTAGAGGATTCATGAATCAGTGCGCAATTCACTTCGAATTATTGCCCAGAAACTTTCCTACGGATAGGGCAAAAATTGCCTACATTCTGTCTCTTCTTTCTGGTGAAGCCCTGGCCTGGGCCTCACCCCTATGGGAGAAGAATGGCCCCTTGCTGCAAAATTATACAGAATTTCAGACAACCTTCAAAAAAGTGTTTGATGAATCTGTTCGGCTTTTCAGTGCAGCTACAGGAATTCTTCGTTTACGCCAAGGCTCTCATTCTGTAGGACAATATGCTATCTTATTTAGGACAATGGCCTCCGAGCTGCGCTGGAATGATGAAGCGCTGGTGGCCATGTTCTGGCAAGGTCTATCTGATCAAATAAAAGACGTGTTGGCTTCCCGTGACCTCCCATCTTCCTTGGATGATCTGATCTCGTTGTGTGTCAAAATAGATCTTCGATTCAAGGAGATCGTTCAAGAAAAGGAACAGATTCAGTGTCCTAATCATCGCCTTAGGGGCCTCTAAGCCCCCAAAAGAACCCATGCAAGTGGGTAGGTCCCGCCTCTCTCCAAGTGAGAGAGAGAGATTTAAAAATAATCTGTGCCTTTATTGTGGAGGGAAGGCCCATCGCATCAGTAGTTGTCCTACGCGTCCGGAAACACGCTCAGACCAAACAGAGCAAGTGGGAACCCCGTTAGTTCTGTTTGATTTTTTCCCTCAACAGTTCTCATCACAAAGAGAACCTCTTGTTGTCTGTTTTTCTGTTTTTTGGGAATCTCTCTATTCCGCTGGATGCCTTTCTGGATTCTGGTGCAGCTGGTAATTTTTTTGCCGCCACTGTGGTTGAGAAATATCATATTCTTACTACACCACTGGAACGTCCTGTACGCCTCACAGCCATCAATGGCAGTAATATTCCAGGAGGCTTCATTCAGTTCTGGAATGTTCCCCTCACCCTTCAGATTGGGATCCTGCACCAGGAAAAAATATCCTTCCTAATTCTTCCCAAGACCATCAATTCCCTTGTGTTAGGTCTGCCATGGTTACGTCTCCACTCCCCAACTCTGGACTGGCATACTGCTCAAATTTTGTCCTGGGGATCATGGTGTCAGTCTCACTGTCTGAAGAAAGTAGTACCACTTCATCTAACCACTGCATTGTCATTACCATCTTTACCTCCTCAATTCCAACAGTATGCAGACGTCTTCTGTGAAAAGGAGGCAACCAAGCTTCCCCCTCATCGCATTTGGGATTGTGGAATCGAGCTTCTCCCTGACAAACCTATTCCTCGTGGTCATGTATATCCCCTTTCTCTTCCTGAGACCCAGGCAATGTCTACATATATTCAAGAAAAGCTGCAAAAAGGTTTTATACGGAAGTCAACCTCTCCAGCTGGAGCTGGATTCTTTTTCGTTAAAAAGAAGGATGGCGGCCTCCGGCCATGCATTGACTTTCGAGGACTTAATGCTATTACCGTTAAGAATAGGTATCTGTTACCACTCATCTCTGAGCTGTTCAACCGCATTAAAGGCGCTACTGTCTTCACCAAATTAGATTTACGAGGGGCCTACAATCTCGTTTGCATTAAAGCAGGTGATGAATTGAAAAGAGCCATTAACACACACGATGGGCACTTTGAATATCTTGTAATGCCCTTTAGGCTTTGTAATGCTCCAGCTGTATTCCAAACCCTCATGAATGATATTTTCCAAGACCTTCTCTATCAATTCGTCATAATCTACCTGGACGATATTCTGATATTTTCTCGAGACCTCCCTTCACATAGGGAGCATGTAGGTCAAGTCCTGACTCGTCTGAGAGAACACAACCTTTTCTGTAAACTTGAAAAGTGCCTTTTTGAGCAACCTCAGATTCCTTTCTTAGGCTACATCCTCTCGGGCACAGCCCTTCAAATGGACCCAGCTAAACTAAGAGCAATTGTGGATTGGCCCTTGCCCACCGGTTTGAAAGCTATCCAACGCTTCCTTGGCTTCGCCAATTACTACAGACAATTCATCAAGGGGTATTTTACCATCATTGCCCCCATTACTGCTCTTACCAAGAAATCAGCTAACCCCAAGCTTTGGTCCCCCGAGGCCATCTCTGCCTTTGAGCATCTAAAGTCAGCCTTCTCTTCTGCTCCTATTCTTCAGCAACCTGATTGCCAACGTCCCTTCTTCTTGGAAGTAGATGCATCTTCTGTGGGCACTGGTGCAGTTTTGTCTCAAGGTGACACTTCTAGGAAACTACATCCATGTGGGTTTTTCTCTCGCAAATTCCTCCCAGCAGAAAAGAATTATGGTATAGGAGATCAAGAATTATTGGCTATTAATTAGCCCTGCCTGAATGGCGACATCTGTTGGAAGGGGCCTTGTTTCCTGTTACGATATATACCGATCATAAGAACCTAATTTATCTCCGTTCGGCTCGATGTCTGAATCCGCGTCAAGCCAGATGGTCCTTGTTCTTTTCAAGATTTGATATTAGACTTACCTTCCGTCCGGGATCAAAAAATAAAAAAGCACATGCGCTTTCTAGGTCCTTTCATTCCGAAGACCAGGATTCTCCCGAGGACATTCATCCCATCTTTGACCCTAGTTGTGTCTTGGCTCTTACTCCTGTGCATAAATCTACTTGCCCTCCAGGCAGGACCTTCATATTACCACATCTACGTCTCAAGTTGTTACGCTGGGCCCATTTATCTCGCTTTGCGGGTCATGCAGGAGTCAAGAAGACTGGAGAACTCCTGATCCGGTACTATTGGTGGCCATCCCTGCTGAAAGATGTAAAATCATTTGTTTCCGCCTGCTCTAAATGTGCACAACATAAGATTCCTCAGCATAGACCCTTCGGTCCTCTTATTCCTCTACCTGTTCCTGAAGTACCCTGGTCTCAAGTATCTATGGACTTCATTACCGATCTGCCTCCCTCCAAAGCTCATACAGTTATCTGGGTGGTGACAGACTGTTTTTCAAGAGCAGCTCATTTCATTCCTCTCAAAAGACTCCCTTCTTCTGCATTGTTGGCAGAACTTTTCATAAAAGAAATATTTCGCCTCCACGGCTGTCCACTTCATATCGTGTCAGACCATGGTTCACAGTTTGTTTCAAGGTTCTGGAGATCCTTTTGTCCAAAGTTAGGCATTAAATTGGACTTTTCCTCGGCATACCATCATCAGTCTAATGGCCTGACCGAATGGACTAACCAAGAGCTCAAAAAATTCCTACGAATGTATGTGTCTGCTCATCAAGCGGATTGGCTGGAACTCCTCCCATGGGCTGAGTTCGCCCATAACAATCATTTCCATGAAGCTGTTGGTAATTCACCCTTTTTTGTCATGTATGGATGTCATCCCAGACCACCTACCTTTTCTCAAACTCCTATCTCCTCAGTTCCTGCAGTAGATTCCATGTTACACAAGTTTTCTCTCATTTTGACTCAAACCAAAAGTAATCTGGAGAATTCTGCTGCACGGGCCAAAAAAAATTTCGATAAGAAAAGGTGTCCTGCACCTCCACTTGAGGAACGTTCCTGGGTTAAAGCTTCGCACATTCATGCTCCTCGTTTACTCAAACAGTTTCGGAAAAGATTCCCTAAAAAAGTATCGTAGGTGTCCGGAGTCCACCCCTAGGAAGGGGGGGTACTGTAACAATCCTGACCAGGTTTTGTTCCTTTCCCTGTCTGCTCTGCTTTTCTGTGCATCACATGACTCACCCTCAGGGCGTGTCACTCTAACCTGCTCTATTTAAACCCAGCACTGACATCTGCTACCTGTCAGTGCAACTTGTTGCTAACCTGATTCCTTGGACTCCTGTGTATCCTGAACCTGTGTCTTTGCTGTGGATGAGTTTCATTTCTCTGCCTAGTGCTGGTGCACTTCTACTGGGACTCCCCTGCTTATTGAAGAAATACATCGTGTCTTGCCTCCTTATTCTGAACCTAGTAGACTCAGCATCAGGTCGTGTACAGGCCTGTTCTGACTATCAGACCTGTAACTATCAGCACCGTAACAGATATATTAACCTACTGCCCCCACACACACTATATTTATATACTGTACCCCCCACTCACACAATATATTTACTATATTTATATACTGGGCCCCCACACACACTATATTTATATACTGCCCCACCACACACACTATATGTATATACTGCCACCTACACTCACATACTATAATTTATATACTGCCCACACACACAATATATATACTGCCCACACACACACACTATATACTGCCCATACACACACACACACACACACAAATATATTTACTGCCCCCCACACACACATAAATATATTTACTGCCCCCCCACACACACACACACACACACACAATATATACTGCCCACACACACACACACAATATATACTGCCCACACACACACACACATATGTTTATATACTGTACTCATACACACACACTCTATAGTTATATAGTGACCCCACACACGTTATAGTTATACACTACACTACACACACACACACCTTATTCCACCCACGCATCTGCGGCACTTCACAGTTCACACATGGGATGGCACCTGTCACATGGTGCGCATCCCATGGGACAAGCCACACAGAGATAAGAGAAGGGGCTGTGGCCAATAATGAAAGGTGGCTGGTCCCGGAGGAGGAGCCAGCCACCAAGTAATAGAGACTTGGGCCGGTTCATGCACCGGCCCAAAATAGTAATTTTCTGTCCGGCCCAGCTCGCCCCTGCTTGAGTGCACTGATACTATAGATTTAAACCCAATAAGAACCATAGAAAAGGAGACAGAGTAAATTGACAAGTAAGTGACAAAATACTGGAGATAAAGTAACATCTAGATTTAACATTTGCTGCCATTGAATGGGTACATAAGTAAACAGACTAAGGTCTGAAGTCCGGTTGACAAATTGTAAGAACCAAAAGTAAATGGAAAAAAAAATGCTGTATCTATATATAGCCTATATATCCTATGGTTTGCCTAGATTTGCACTACTCAAGCAAGGCGCGGAGTCTAATGGGGAGACAGTGTTCAACAGGGACCAGCCATACGGCGGTTTGGCCTTTGCTGCGTCTATCTCGCAGGTTGCGGTCCTCACTAGCAGTACCAGGCGAAACCCCTAGACGAACTTGCAAAAGATGGTCAGCAATGACAGACAACACGTGGAGAAGCGTAGAAGGCAGGTGCTGCTGTGATAGCGGAAAAAGGATGGAGTGTCAGCTCTGCAGATGGCAGGTTACCACTGGAGTGGTGGCCAGGACACTAGGAAGTGTCAGTTCTGAAGTCATACATAGTAACATAGTTGATGAGGTTGAAAAAAGACACCAGTCCATCAAGTTCAACCTATTTTGGATCTCCTGTGATCCTGCACTTATATTTGAAATTGATCCAGAGTAAGCAACTGCCAATCTGTTTCAATTGTGAAAATCTCCCCAGACCCAATATTGCAGTCTTATTTTTACCCTATATCCACTACTGTCCTTCATTTTAATTAACGGTCGTATCCCTGGATCCACTTTTCCGCTAAAAATTTGTCTAACCCTTTCATAAACATATCTATTGATTCTGCCACCACAACCTTCCCTGGCAATGAATTCCATATCTTGACTGCCATTACTGTAAAGAACCCCTTCCTTTGCTGGTTGTGAAATTTCCTTTCCTCTAACCTTATGGGGTGACCGTGTGTCCTGTGTATAGTCCTTGGGGTAAAAAGTTCCCATGAAAGTTCTCTGTATTGACCCTTAATGTTTTTGTACATAGTAATCATATCTCCCCTTAGACGCCTCTTTTCTCAAGTAAACATGCCTAAACTGGCTAATCTTTCCTCATAATTTGAAGACTCCATACCCTTTATCAATTTTGTCGCCCTTCTCTGAACCCTTTCTAGTTCCAAATGATCTTTTTTATAGAGTGGTGCCCAGAACTGTATTGCATATTCAAGATGAGGTCTTACCAACGATTTATACAGTAGCAAAATTACACTGTCTTCCCTTGCATCTATGCCCCTTTTTATGCATGCCAATACTTTGTTTGCCCTTGCAGCTGCTGCGAGCACTCCCAAATTCTTTTCCATTACAGATTCTCCTAAATTAATTCCATTTAATTTATAGATTGTGTTCTTGTTTTTTATCCCTAAATGCATAATCTTACATTTATCTACGTTAAACCTCATATTCCATTTGGCCGCCCAATCCTCCAGTTTATTTAAGTCCCTCTGTAGAGAAGCTACATCTTGCTCTGATTTTATTACCTTACAGAGTTTAGTGTCATCTGCAATAATAGAAACTTTACTCTCTAGACCATCACCAAGCTCATTAATATATTAAAAAGGAGTGGCCCCAGCACGGAACCTTGAGGTACTTCACTTAAATCTTTTGACCAATTAGAAAATGTTCCATTTATCACAACTCTCTGTTCCCTATTCTCTAACCAGTTTTCGATCCAAGTACAAATGTTGATTCTTAGACCCAGTTCCTTATTTTGTAAACCAATCTCTTGTGTGGCACTGTATCAAAGGACTTTGCAAAATCTAAGTAGACCACATCTACTTTGCTGCCCTGGTCTAAGTTCCCAGTAACTTCCTCGTAGAAACTAATTAGATTAGTTTGACATGACCTATCCCTCACAAATCCATGTTGATTCCCACTAATAATTTTATTGCACACCAAGTAATCCTGAATACTATCCCTTAAAATACCTTCCATTAGTTTCCCCACTATTGATGTCAGGCTTATAGGTCTATAATTCCCTGGTTGTAATCTCGTCCCCTTTTTAAACAATGGCACCACATCTGCTATTCGCCAATCCCTTGCTACTGAGCCTGATGACATTGAATCTCTGAAAATTAAGAATAGCGGTCTAGCTATTTCCGAGTTTAGCTCCATAAGGACCCTTGGGTGTATGCCATCTGGAGCTGGAGCTATATTTATCCTAGTATTCTTCAGTCGCCTTTGGACTTCTTCCTCTGACAACCAAGTATTAATTAATGGTATGGTTTCATTTCCATTTTTATGTATTACTCCTACCATTTGTTCTTCTCTGGTAAATACTGAAGAAAATAAAGTGTTTAATACCTCTGCTTTTTCCTTAGTATCATTTATCAATTCACCCATCTCACTTCTTAGGTGTCCTATATTATCTTTTTTAATCCTTATGCCATTTATATACTTAAAAACTTTTTGGGGTTTGTCTTACTTTCTTTTGCAACTTGCCTTTCATTTTCTAATTTAGCCAATCTAATTTCCTTTTTGCATGTTTTATTACATTCCTTGTACCTACGGAAGGACTCCTCTGACCCTTCAAACTTAAAAAATTTAAATGTACGCTTCTTCAGTTGAATTTCTTCCCTTACCTTTATATTTAGCCACATTGGTTTAGACTTAATTTTTTTGCATTTATTTCCCATAGGAATGAACTTATGTGTATGTTTCCAACAACATTTTAAAGACAGCCCACTTTTCTTCCTTCAAAGGCTTTGTCCCAGTCTATAAAGACTTCTTTAGCATATTAAAATTTGCCTTTCTAAAGTTTAAAGTCCTAGTTGATCCCTTATACTGTTGTTTCTGGAAACTAATTTCAAATGAGACCATATTATGATCACCGTTTCCCAAGTGCTCCCTTACTTGAATATTTGATGTTACATCTACATTGTTTGTTATTGCTAGGTCCAGTATAGTCCTAGTTGCTAGTTGGTTCCTCTACTAATTGGGACATGTAATGGTCTTTTAGCGTGTTCAGATACCTATTTCCCCTAGCTGTACCGCAGCTCTCAGTACTACAATCAATGTCCGGATAATTAAAATCCCCCATAATTAAAATTTGACCTAGTTGTGTAGCCTTTTCAATTTGCTGTAGAAGTTGGGCTTCCTCAATCTTAGTAATATCTGGCGGTATAGAGCATATTCCTATCAGCAACTTCTCTGAACTTTTTCCTCTGCTGGATATTTCCACCCACAATGCCTCTATATTATCACCAATATTCTCGTATATAACTTCCTGAATACTTGGTTTTAATTCTGGCTTAATATAAAGACATACTCCTCCTCCCCTTTTATTTACCCTATCCCTCCTGAAGAGAGAATAGCCTTCCAAGTTGACTGCCCAGTCATGTGTATCATCCCACCAGGTCTTCGTAATACCTATAATATCATACTGCTCATTCATTGCTACTAGTTCTAACTCCCCCATTTTACCTGTCAGGCTTCTTGCATTTGTAAGCATACACTTAAGTCTATTGCCTCCCTTAGGTATTTCTTTTTGCTTTAAAATGGGCCTCTCCTTATCGGCTATGTTTCCCTTTCCCCTCTCTCCACCCCCAAAGTCAGCAGGTTACCACTGGAACAGAGGTGAAGTACAGAGGTAGAGTGTCAGCTCTGCGGATGCCAAATTACCACTGGGATGGCGGCAGGAACACTAGGAAGTGTCAGTTCTGAAGTCAGCAGGTTTCCACTGGAATGGAGGTGAAGCACTGCGGTAGAGTATAAGCGCTGTGGACGACAGATTACCACTGGGATGGCGGCAGGAACACTAGGAAGTGTCAGTTCTGAAGTCAGCAGGTTCCACTGGAGCATAGGTGAAGGACAGAAATAGAGTGTCAGCTCTGTGGTCGACAGATACAGGGGAGCCACGATTAGTACCAAGAAGGTAACTAAAAGAACAGGCACCAAACATCCAGGGGAGGTGCCTTTTAAAATTTGGAGCCAAAAGCATCAACCAATAGGAGAGGAGCAGATAAAATGTATAGGACGGGTCTGTGCATGCGCAGATCCAAAACAAAGATGTGGCAGCCAGGACGGAGCGGACGTACCGGAGAAGCAGGTAAGAGTGCCGGAGATCAAGTATGCAGCCCAATCGCCCGGTGTGTGGCAGTACCTCCCCTTTAAAGGTGGGCACTGCCAGATTTGGCTCCCTGGGACCTTGCTGCTCCCACCCTTAAATTAACATATCCAAGATACCCCTGGGCTGTCTCCCAAACAATAACTCAAAGGGACTAAACCCTGTTGAAGCTTGAGGTACCTCACGAATGGCAAACATCAAATAGGGAAAAAGAGTGTCCCAATCTTTTTTCTCTTGAGCCTAGGCTTTCCTGAGCATGTGCTTTAATGTACGATAAAAGAGTTCCACCAAGCCGTCTGCTTATGGATGGTACACGGAGGTGTGATTCCTGGTTGCATAGTCAAGCACCACTAGTATATATTGGTGCCCATGTACAGATTTTTCCAGTGGCCCCACAAGGTCCATGTCTTCCACAAACATGTGTGTGTGCTGCTTTTAACACTAGGGGTACATGGACCTGAGGAACCATTAATTGTTCTACTTTTTCACCCTGTATAATAGCAACTCTATACAGAAAATTATTTTTGACAATAGAATATGGTATACCTTCTGCAGGCTGGGCGGCTTTCGCTACCCCATTCACCTCAGTCACACTTTTAAAGGCATGTTCCAAAGTGTCATCATTAAGTTGGTCCCGAGCAAAGTCTTGCAGAGGAAACAAAATTGATATTGCAGACCAGTCCGTATCCTCACTGACAGGCGCGGTGTGCTCATCCGTGACATCACCAGCCAATGCTAGTTTGGACTGTCCATGCTTCCCCGCAGGTGAATGCTTTTGTGGTACTCCTGCTGTGACTCCCAGGATGGCATTCTGGTCTGGCGGTTCCCAAAGATCGAGGTCCAGATTTTGTGAATTCTTAGGCGACTCTTTTAAGACCGGGCTTCGGACCGTTGCATCAGTTGCCGACATGTCCGGCCGGATCCACTCTCAGAAGACCTCATTAAACAGTGGATAGTCTCGCCCCAAAATGAGTGGATATGGGAGGTTCTATGGCAGCTACCACTATAACGATTTGGTCTTTGAGTGTAACTGGTAGAAGTGTTCTTTCATACGCCTCAGTCGTCCCATTAATTTATTATTACTATTATCTTTGACTTATAAGGCACCACAAAGGGTCCGCAGCGCCGTACATTACATATACAGAAAACAGAACCAAGACACAACATGATACAAAAATATATACAAATACAGGTGACAGGGTAAAGCAAATCAGATTATTTCTGGGACAGATAGTGAAAGGGATGATAGAAATCAGCGAGAAGAAGGCCGAAGCTTAAGAAAATAGGGAAAACAGGGCTAGCGAAGCAGGCCAAGAGGTACAGAGGGTAATGGAATAGTAGAAGGAGCACACAAGGAAGGAGGGCCCTGCTCATGAGAGCTTACATCCTAAAGGGAAGGTGGAGACACAAATAGGGTGGTACTAACTGGGGGTGAGAGCCAGGACAAGGAAGTTAGGAGGAGGGCTGATAGTCCCATGTATGCAAAGAACCTTCACTTTGGGCAACCAAGTAGTTATGGTTTCGGGTAAAGCAGAGCTGGAAGCAAATACAAGAATAAAAGCCCTACAATTGAATCACTCAGACTAGCCCTAAAATGAGCAGCTCATTGGTAGAATTCCCAATTCTAAAATACAATATAGTAACATTCCTAAAGAGCTCAAATTCAATAGAACAGTCTAAACCACAAAAAACATAAATAATATGATGGTATCAAAAATAATGAATGAAAATGATATAAAAAATGTAAATGATTATGTCAATTGAAGATAACACACAGAAAGTGAACATCCATAAATATCTACTATATAAAAGCCTAGTGACATGTGTCTGTGTGTGAAAAAAAAAACAACAAGCTGCAGCGCCACCTGCTGGGCGAAGCTATACACTGACCTACTAAATTCTTAGTGTGTGTGGGAAAAAAACCTCAAAGGGCTGAAATTTGCTGCAGCGCCACCTGCTGGGCGGAGTTATACACTGACCTACTAAATTCTTAGTGTGTGTGGAAAAAAAACTCAGAAAGGGCTGAAATTTGGTATTCTAAGATGTTTTTAATTTGTTAATTTAATTTGTTAATTGTTAAAAGTGTTTATAAAGATTTTTTAAAAATATATATATATTTCTTGAAGGAGAAGTGACAGTTGGGAGTGGTTGGTGGTTGCCGGGGGTGACAGTGGGGAGTGGTTGGTGGTTGCCGGGGGTGACAGAGCGAGAGGAGTGTGATACTCAGGACCGCTGAGAGAGATCCCTGCGTCTGGATAGACATCTGGATAGATGTGGCGATAAAGATGAAGGATGAGGTGATGGAGAAAAATGATGAGGGGGTGACATTTGGACAAAACCACGTTAAAAAAGGGCGCTTGCGTCGGGAAGTAACGCTCTTCCCCTGAGGAGGCCTGGGCTATGGCCCAAATGCATGACAAGAACCTTTTTAACACCTTAAGTAGCTTGATTTGACTAGAATGCATGAGTATCATGCACGGGTTAACTTGTGGAACATATCTGTCTGAGTAAATGAATTATGAATAAATAGTCCATATTGCAGAAGCTGTATAATCCAACAGTGAGTATGCAAAATGGTCACAATAAGGATTCACTCACGATTTTTGCTGTAAAACTGTTCCTGTGGTTGTGATGAACACATAATCCATACTATTAATGGATATGGATGTAGTAGTGTACCATATTGCACCATAGTGCCACTCACCCCAGGCTGGTTTGCCTAGTGCTGGTTGAGTGAAAATCGAGGGGACCCCATGCAAATTTTCCCTCGATTTTCACGCAACCAGCAGTAGGCTGGCAGCACTAGTGTCCATAGTGGCAGGGCGGGGGGACCCCACACATTTTTTTAAAACTTTTATTTGTTTTTAAACTTTTACTGCTAGCAAGCAGCGTGTTGTCTATGGGATTTTTAACCTTAACACAGGAGAGTTAGCTAAACACTGGAGTGTTTCACATCACAGCAAATCGCCAGAGATGACTAGCTATTTTTAAGATCAGAGTAAAAATCGCAGTTTAATACATCTGGCATATTGGGGACTAAAATCGCGGGTTATCACCCACGATTTGTCACAATTTTAACACGCTGAAAAAATCGGACCTTGATATATTTACCCCGGGAGGCTTTACACCTAAGAAAGTTGTGTAGCACACAACAAGCCATCACTACCTTGCCAATTTTGTTTTGGCATAGATTTATGGTGGAATGGATAAACCTAAATCTGTTACTTAATATACCAAAAACATTTTCCACAACTTGCCATACTCTTGACAATCTATAATTAAAAATCCTCCTCCATTATGGTGTTAGACTTTTTTGGGGATAAGGTTTTAATATATTGTTGTGCGGCGCAAAGGCTTCATCAGCGACAAAAACAAAATTTAGTCCAAATTGTGTTTAAGTGCATGGTGGAAATTCAGTGAATTGTTTATTAGCTTGTCATGGAAGGGACATGTGCTCCAATGCTCCACCATCTGACACTTTACCATTGTTACTAATGTCCACAAATAGAAATTCATATTTGGTATCCACTATGGCAATCAGAATAATACTGAAAAATCCTTTGTAGTTGTAGTAATAGGATCCACTTTTTGAGGGTGACATAATTCTCACATGTTTACAATTTACGGGGTTGCCACAATTTGGGAAATTCAAAAGTGTTTAAAAATCTTGCACATTAAGTTGCCATTGCTCAACCATTGCAGGAAACTGTAACAGAAAAATTGTTGTAATGATAAATCAATACATGCATGTATTATCATACCCTCTAGTTTACATTCTGTTTTTAATTACACAGCCAGCTGTTTTATCTGAAGCAGGATTCTGTGATGTGGCAGAGTAATGTGTGACAATGCACAGACATACCCACAGAGGACACTGTTAAAGCCACAGCACTGGGAATTATACCATAACTATCACAATGATAATATACAGAGTTTGTGAAATTATGCAAAAATAGACACGTTTTATTAAATGTAAGCACTAAAACAATAAAAAAAAATATACAACAAAAATAAACAGTCACATTAATAATAACTGACCAGTGCACTGACCTAAAAAAATGTTTAAGTTTGAAAAAAAAAAAAAAAATCACAAGAGGAACCAATCAGAGTGATGTTGCTATCGAGACCCGGGTAGACCCGTGTTTAGTAAGAAGTAAGAACAGGGTCTACCCGGGAATTTGACAGGTAAGAGCCTCTGCCGCCCTGGCAATATCCCGGGTGCATATACCTGGGATATTGCCGGGACGTCAGTATGAAGGCGGTATAAGTCACCGCTAGCCACCATACATGGATTATCACTAAAGACAGAAGAATGAGAGTGTGGACATCGTTCAATGCTTGACACCCCAAAATAAGATAATGACCTTCTCACTACACACTTCCCTCATTGTGATGTGTGTGCACTCTTTGTTCTCCTGTCTCCAGGCTCACTTTTCAGCTACATGCAAGGCTGTTTCTGATGCAAATTTGGCATGCAGCCAGCCATTTTTCAAACTCTTGCTTCTCCTGTCTCTACGCCTACGTCATTGTTTGGCCTGGTATTTTTCTAATTTTTTCTAAATATTGTTTATATATTTGTAGAGTCTGGAGATGAAAGTCAAGGCTCTTGATAAACTTTATCTGAAGATAACCTCACAAGATACAGACAGCCGAGAAGTCAATTAATCTGGGTGTATCACAAGATCGTTTGAACTATACAACATTGGGCCTATTACATTCCTCATTAAATGGAAGTCCATTTAAAATCAAATTATTCTTCTCATTGCTATGCCTAATAATTGTATACTCATATTAATGTTCTAAATCTTCTTCATTCTTATGTTTATTTTTAGCAATGTATTACATATGAATTTATATTTTTCATCCATTGTTACAGATTGCAAGTATTTAAAATCAACTTGAAAGCAACCAGCTTCCCATAAGAAGATATCAAAGCATGTCATTGACTGAATATCATCATCATCCTCATCATCAGTTATTTATATAGCGCCTCTAATACCGCAGCGCTGTTCAGAGATCTCACTCATATCTGTCTTTGGAACATTTCAGCTTACAGTCTAAATTCCCTAAAATACACACAGAGAGAAAGTAACTAAGGTCAATTTGATAGCAGCAAATTGGTCTACTAGTAGGTTTTTGAGGATGACGAGCAAAACATTTTGTGCAACAATTAAAATGTGTCAGTTAGGAACTAAGTCTTTTTGTTCATAATGTTATGAGCACTCTGATTGGCATAAAATATGCTGCTGAATATATTGTTATGGAATGTATTTTGAATTACAAAAATTGAAATACTCAACGCCTTTATTTATAGTATATTTCATAAGTAAGGTGATGAATATATACTATAGGGTGCTGTACAGAGAACTATAGGGGGAGGGTCTGTATAGAGAGCTTTATAGGGGAGGGAGCTTTATACAGAACTATAAGGAGGGTGCTATATAGAGAACTATATGGAGGGTGCTGTATGAATTAAGTATTTTTAGAATATTTTGAAGTCAAACCAGGATATTGAACTGAACACATTTTTCACAAAAATCTTATGCAGTGGCTTACTATGCAATTAAATATTGTAATTACCAACAACATACATCATTACACATACATTTTCTTTTTTAATAAATATTTATAATATTCATATAAATATTTCATATAATTAGTAAACATATTGTCAGGATGAGAGTATAAAATCTGATATGATGAAATAGAATATTAAATGTCAGGGCCCAAAAAAATATTGCATTAATACATAAAAGTGAACCTGATTTTCAACTCAGATAAATGTTTGACCAAATGTTTTAAAACATTTGGTCAATTAGCCCAGTAGGAGGTAATTAGGTTGAGCAAACCTTTTTGCGAGGAGACCTGCTTAAGATATGCAGATCACTTCCTAATTGAGTTACTTTCAATAGGTAGTGTAAACACAATGAACCACAAGATGTAAATGAGTGAGCCATATGCCTATGTGAGAATCTTGGAGACAAAGACCACATTTGAATGCCTATACAGGTATATAGAAATATGGGCTTCAAAACGAAAATGTCTTCATAGTTCATATTTTGGGAAATCTGGCTTTCCCTCCATACTGAGGAGCAGAAATCACACCAGGGCTCTGAATGACAGGCACTGATGGTATCTTTGGAAAAGGCATGTCACATTGTCATAATTCCATCATGTTTGGTATTTAAATGTGTGGGAGATTATGACCGGTTTATTGAAGGGGGAGATATGTCTCTGAGATATATCTGTGAAGAATTACCCAAAAGGTAAAAAAAACTTTGGGAATATTTGTGAGAAAACTATAGTGACACCCAGGGGACATTCCTGCCCCCCCTATTAGCATTAACACGCCCCTGTGAAGAACATCACATTTCATTTTACTTAAAAAACCTGTGCTGGGAAAGGGCAAGTTGTCAGTTTCTTGGGGATCAATCTAATTGAAGGACTGTCCATCTTTTCTGCCTACCCTCTGGCATACAGATTATGATAAGTAAGGTATGCTCTGTACTTTCATCCCATTTATTTTTTATAACTTTGCAATTTTTTTGCTTTTATGTCAAATCTTTATCTCACTGTATTCTCTGTAAGCATTGTACTTTTCGTATATTAAATCTAACAATTTAATAGTTCTGTCCTTATTGCTCTAAAATTAATTAATTGCCTGTTTAGAAGAGACAGATTTCTTGGCTGGATTAACTCTTTAGAATCCAGTGTGTGAAGGGTTAACTGTTTAGCTACCAGAGTACAGAGTGTGTTCTATTAGGTGATTAAGTGCGTCTGTGTTGGGAAGGGACCAGAAAAATCTGTAGCCTTAGAGGAAGAGGTGAGTGTGAGATTTGAGATGGATTCCTGTGAATCCCTTACAGTCAGGGGCAGGCTGGCCCGGGCCGCTCGGTCAGACCGCCATTAGGGCTGGGGGGTAGGCCGGCCGGCCGCCTCCCCGGATGCAAAATACATCGTTTTCCCCCGCGTCCGCATCTGATGACATCAGATGCGGCCGCGTCAGCGCACAGGCGGCCGCATCACATGACAGGGGATGCGGCCGCGTCATCAATGATTTCTGTGGGAAAAACAGAAGTTGTGGAAGTCAAATAACTGGATGAAGTAAACCAAATTAATTATTTTGTTTTACCGTGCAATTGCGATTGGTACACCACATGTTGTGACGCAATCGCACGGATTCATAACACACATTTACATTCGCACTTACACTTGTAAATAATACACATTTATTAAGGTTCCAATCAACATTTTATTTATTAGTAAAATGTATTTTACATTCTTTTTTCATATGAATTATAATGTAGGGAAAAAGCTAAATAATGTTTCTGACATCTGAATTACATCGAGTTTTGGTATCAATCTGCTCACAATTTTATGAGAAAGTTTCCGGTGTTACTTGTGTAGTGTTTGCACCTTGCGAACACTAGTTATAAATAATATCACAATTTCATACCCCAAATAACCAGTACCAGGTCATAAAAAACAGTTTGTACAAGTCTAGAGGCCGGAGCCTGACGAAAGGACACCTGGCAGTTTGAAGAACAATGACCAGAGGAATCCACCAATGCCACGTTGAGTACCTGAGAGTGCAAGAACCTATGAATGAAGACCTTACAACTGTAACTGTATATCTCTGTGATGTAACTACTTTTACAACTGTACTGTGTACAAATTTTTGAGCTCTGATTTTTGGACCCCAGAGCGCTCTCATAGAAGCTTGTGTCAGTGCTGGCAGGTGCATGCTTATGCTTACCAAACTTTGCTTTTTAATATACTTTGCGAATAAAACCTATGTGCGTTGGAACCACAGCGATCGCAGCGGACAATATTTATTGGTAGCGAAAAAATGAACACAACAAAGTGTCTGAAAATATTTCCACAAATGTGTTAGTGGGTACTGATCTTGGACGATAAATTTCTCAGTATGTTCCCACAAATGTTGTTTCTGCTATCTCTAATTCTGTTGCACCGTGTGGCCCACCACAGGTAGTATTGGATAATGCTGAACCTGGCAATGATGTGACTTTGTGTAAAGAACCTGAAATGCTCTGTGATCATTTTGCATCTGGTAATGTATTAGTGAAATTTGAGGGTGAGAAGCAGGTAGGTGCCAGTGTTATCTCTGGAAAATATGATGATTTATGGGAAGAACTTGAGGTAATAGGGGGTAATTTGGAAACCCCTAATAGTGTAATGTGTAATGAAGTTAATGCCACACATGTCACTGTGTTAGAGTCAATTGAGAATACAAATGTTTTTTTTCCCAGGTACCAGGAGGTGACAGGGAAAGGGAATGCCATATTGTACCTGAAGTGTGTAATGATTTTAATGCCACCCATGTTACAGTATCAGAACCTGTTGACAGTAACCACATTTTTTCCCAGGCACCAGGATGTGACAGGGAAAGGGTATATTTTATTTTACCTGAAGTGAGTAATGATGATAATGCCAAAAGTAGTAATGCATTAGAATCTACAAATAATCTTCCACTGACATCTAGTCATGAGGTAGGGAAATATGACAGCGATACTGCAAATATTGGCATTTTTCTGGTGTAGATAATATGCGTGCTAGAAATGGGACAGATGACAATGGAATTAATTCTGTTGTGTTAGAGAAAGGCAATGTCTCTACCCAGGTAATATTCCCAGAAGATAGGATACAGGTTAAATGGGAGGGAGGGCAGAGTGAAATTGTGTGTTCTGTGCCTGAACCAGCTGTAACCAGGGGTGGTGAGAATGGGATGGAGACACATAGACCTGACCAATGGGAAATAGTGAGTGACAGCAATCATTACATTGCTCTTGTGACCTGTAGTTTGAATGTTCACCATTCAGATCTCCATCTGAGATCTAAACATTCACCTGAAATTTCTATAGAGACAGTGGAATCAGTTGCTAGTCCATCCTCTCCTAGTCAGCTGTCTAACGGCTTAGAGGAGATAGATAAGGGGCCCAAAGTCCCTGTTACCCTACACCCCCATATAGAAGAGTCCAAGTGGGAGGGGAGTGACCTGTCCAGTAGCCCCCTGGATGATAATGTCATGTGTCCCCATGACAGGAAATTTTGTAACTGGGAAGCAGGGCAGAATGGAAGAAGGTATTCTGCTGTGCCAGAATTAAGGGGTTCCCACTTAGATGTGTTTCTGGGGGAGTGAGGCGTTCTTTCAGGCAGCCCCCACAAGGAGACTCAGTCAGTGAGCAACACAGAGAGTGTGCGGAGGGGCCTAGTAAACCTGCTACTGTACATAACCACCTAGAAGTGCAGTGTCAGGAATCCTAGGCCATTTTTCCCTCAGGCTTTAACTTAGAGGACATGAGAATTAGAGACAAAGTGCACACTCTGACAAGGTTGGTACATGAGAACATGATGCAGGCACAGGCAAGCCAGAAGCCGTGGTATGATCCCACTGCCAGGGAGAGAGTTTACAAAGGTGGTCAGAAGGTATGGGTACTCCCCCTAGACCCAGCATAAGCTCCAGGCTGCATGGGAGGGCCCATATCTCATCCATCAATGCCTAAATGAGGTCTACTATGTAGTCACTAGATCATGCCAGGAAGATACTTAGGGGCATATTCAATTGTCGGCGTAAACGCAGAGAATCTCGCGCTCCGCGCACTATTACCGTTATTATGGTAATAGTGTGCGTTAAAAACGTTATTACGGAAGTATTCTCGCTGTATTTCAGCTCGCAGCTCCCTGAGTTGCAAGCTGAAATCCAGCTTACTATTACCGTAATAACGGTAATAGTTTTAAAGCGGCGGGATATTCAAACAATTGAATATGCCCCTTAGGGTTTTTCATGGTAATCTGCTGAAGGCTCATAATGACCGTAATGCGTGTGCCCTGCCAGACTGTAGTTTGCCAGATGAGGGGAAGAAGGACTTGCCAGTGGAGCTAGTAGATGCAGCGCAAGGTATAGGACCCCTTAAGAATTAAGAGGTTAGCCCACAGCTATAAAAGAACCAGGAGTCTCAGCCAAATGAGATATTTAAACCCCTCATAACCCATCCCACCGGAGATGCTAGTGAGAGCCAGCTAGCAGCTTTTACAGTGGAACTTAAATGAGATGAACTTGGTCACTGGCATGTCAGTCAATCTGCCCCATTTGAATGCCTATACAGGTATATAGAAATAAGGGCTTCAAAGGAAAATGTCTTCATAGTTCATATTTTGGGAAATCTGGGTTCAACTCCATACTGAGGAGCAGAAATCACACCAGGGTTGTGAATGACAGGTACTGGCAGTATCCGGGAACAGTTATAATCACATATCTTTGGAAAATGTATGTCACATTGTCATAATTCCATCATGTTTTGCATTTTAATGTGCAGAAGATTATGACTGGTTTATTGAAGGGGGAGTTATGCCTCTAGGATATATCTGTGAAGAATTACCCAAAGGTCAAAACTTTGGGAATATTTGTGAGAAAACTATACTGACACCCAGAGGACATCCCTGCCCCCCTATAAGCATTAACACGCCCCTGTGAAGAACGCCCCATTTAATTTTGCTTAAAAAACCTGTGTTGGAAAGGGGCAAGTTGTCAGTTTCTGGGGATCAATATAATTGAAGGACTGTCCATATTTTCTGCCTACCCCCATACATACAGATTATGCTCTGTACTTTCATCCCATTTGTTTTTATAACTGTTTGCAATTTTTTTACTTGTATGTCAAATCTTTATCTCACTGTTTTGTTATTCTCTGTAAGCATTGTACTTTTCTATATTAAATCTAACAATTTAATAGTTCTGTCCTTATTGCTCTAAAATTAATTTATTGCTTTTTTAGAGGAGACAGATTGTTTGGCTGGATTAACTCGTTAGAATTCAGTGTGTGAAGGGCTGTTTAGCTACCAGAGTACAGAGTGTGCGCAATTGGGTGATTAAGTCATAGGCTTGCTACAGGCCTTATTCGTAGCTGGTGGCAGTTGCTGAGAGGTGTGAAGCGTGCATCTGTGTTGGGAAGGGACCTGCAAAATCTGTAGCCTTAGAAGAAGAGGTGAGTGTGAGGTTTGGGCTGGAATCCTGTATGTTCCCTTACAGTAAGTTTCCAAGTCACAAGTGCGCAGAGGGCGATTTGTAACCGATAAAGGGGTTCAGGAGCGGTTTCCTGACAAAATAGAGGTGATATATTGTATGACTGTTGGAATATATGATAAGATATCTAATCAGGGAGTAGATAGAGGTGACTATCCCTGACACATATATACTTTCCTCTAGTCTTCAAACCTTCAAGTGTTCTCTGAAAACCACCTCTTCAGACAAGCTTATTATATTCCTCAACCAGTATCTTAATCTCCCTAGGTTACCCTATCACCACCCTCGACACTGCTAACACAAGGCAACAACCCTCTGACCAACATTGCTGTGTGACTGATCACACAGCCCACTGAATATTTTTTACCTTTGCATTCTAGCTGGTCCAAAGTGCAATATGATGCAGCACATGCCCCTGTGTTGTCCCATAGATTGTAAACTTGCGGCAGGGCCCTCTTACCTCTCTGTCTGTATGTATTACGCAGTATTGTCTTGTAAATGTTTGTTCCCAATTGTAAAGCACTACAGAATTTGATGTTGATGATGATGATAATATATTCATGTCCCAAAATAAGGTTTACAATTAATAAAATATTATAAGCCAAACATAGCATGCAAATTTAAATTAATGAAATATAAATTTTTAAGCATGTCTCCTAGAAACATTTTAAATTGCTTTGATATATTTAATAACAGAATAATTTTTTTTGTATATGTATATACAAGTATATTCATATTTTCAACCTCATATTGCAAAGCAATAGTGTAGACCTTCATTTAATGATCCATGATATACACTATATGGACAAAAATTATTTGGCCACACCTGTTAATATTGCATTTAGGTGTTTCAATTAGACCCTTTGCCAGAGGTGTATAAAATCAAGCACCTAGTCATGCAGTCTCCATTTGAACACATTTGTGATACAAAATTGGTAGTTCTGAAGAGCTCAGTGACCACAAGCATGGTACTGTGATAGGATGCCACCTTTGCAACAAGATGTTTTGTGAAATTTCATTCCTGATGGGAATAACAGCAACTCAGCCACGAAGCAGAAGACCACATAAAATCAAGGAGCGAGGTCAAACAATTCTAAGGCGCATGGTGCCTAAAACTCGCCATCGATCTGCTGATTCAATTGCTGAAGAGTTCCGAACTTCCACTTGCATTAATGTAAGCACAAAAACTGTGTAGCGGAGCTTAATGGAATGGATTTCCATGGCTGAGCAGCTGCATGCAAGCCTCACATCACCAAGACCAATACCAAGCGAATGGAGTGTTGTAAAGCACACCGACACTGGACTGTGGAGCAGTGGAAATGTGTTCTGCGGAGTGACAAATAACGCTTCTCTGTTTGGCAGTCAGATGGGCAAGTCTGAGTTTGATGGATGCCAGGAGAACATTACCTGACTGACTGCATTATGCCAACTGTAACATTTAGTAGAGGAGGGATAATCGTATGAAGCTATATTTCAGGTTTTGGGATAGGCCCCTTAACTGTCCAGTGAAAGGCATTCTTAATGCATTAGCATACCAAGTCATTTTGGACAATGCTATGCTTCCAATTTTGTGGCAACAGTTTGGGGAAGGCCATTTTCTATTTCAACACGACTGTGCCCCTGTGTACAGCAAGGACTACAAAGACATGGTTTGATGAGTTCGGTGTGGAAGAACTTGACTGGCTCGCACAGAGTCCTGACCTCAACCCCATCGAACACCTTTGGGATGAACTGGAATGAAGATTGCGAGCCAAGCCTTTCAATCCAATATCAGTGCCAAACCTCATAAAGCTCTACAGAATGAATGGGTACAATTTCTCCCAAAAACACTCTAACATCTTGTGAAAAGCCTTCCAAGAAGAGTGGAAGCTGTTATCACTGCAAAAGGGGGAACAACTCCATATTAAAGTATATGTATTTGAATACAATGTCATTACAGTCCCTGTTGATGTAATGGTCAAGCATCTGAATACTTTTTTCCATATAGTGTATATGGATTGTAAATGTAATTAATAAAAATGTCTCATAATAGTAAATATACAGTTGCAATAAACTCACATATAGTTGGTACAGAGTTATATATTTAGGGTTAGGACTAGTGTTAGGGTTAGTGTTATGACTAGGGTTAGGGCTAGTGCTATGGTTAGGGTTAGGGTTAGGGCTAGAGATAGGGTCCATTTTAGGTTTAGGGCTAGGGTTAGTGCCAGGGTCGAGGTTGGAGCTAGGGTCAGGGCTAAGGTTAGGGTTTTAGTTTGGGTTGTGGTTAGGGTTAGGGCTAGGACTAGGGCTGAAGTTAGTGAAGTTAGTGTTAGGGTTAGTGCTAGTGTTAGGTTTAGCGCTAGGATTAGGGCTAGTGATAGGGTTAAGGTTAAAGTTAGGCTTAAGGTTAAGGCTAGTGTTAAGGCATGTGTTAGGGTTAGGACTAGGGTTAGATTAAGGGCTAGGGTTTGGGCTAGATTTAGGGTTAGGATTATTTCTAGGGCTAGAGTTAGGGTTAGTGCCAGGGTCAGAGTTAGGTCTAGGGCTAAGGCCAGGGCTAAGGTTAGGGTTTTTGTTTGGGATATGGTTAGGGCTGGGGCTAGTGTAAGGGCTAGGGTTAGTGTAAGGGTTAGTGCTAGTGTTATGGTTAGTGTTAGAACTAGGGCTAAGGCTAATGTTAGGTTTAAGGTTAGATTTAATCTTAGGGTTAAGGCTAGTGTTAGGGCAAGTGTTAGGGTTAAGGTTAGGGTTAGGATTATGGTTAAGGATAATATTAGGGATAGGGTTAGCATTAGAGGTAGTACTAGGGTTTGGTCTAATTCTAGTTTAATGGTTGGAATTATAGCTATTACTAGGGTTAGGGTAAGGACTAGAGTTAGGGTTAGAGTTATGCTAGTGTTATAGTTTGGACTAGGGTTAGGGTTAGAGTTAGGCTAGTGTTAGGGAAAGGACTAGGGTTAGTGTTAGGGTTAAGGTTCGGTCTGAGCTAGGGCTAGGACTAGGGCTATTTTTAGTACTCGGGTTACGAATAGCGATAGGGTTGCGGATAGCGATAGGCTAGGGCTATGACTAGGTTAAGGTTAGGGTTGGGGTTTGGGCTAGGCTAGGGTTAGTTTTTCAGCAGATTTGATTAAGGAGATGTACCTTGTACTGTTTAGTACCAATCAGTTCTCTCACTTCAAAGGTACGTCAATATATTACTAATAGTTAGATTTAAACTAGTTCTGGGATATCCTAAATACTTTTAGTGCTTCCCACCAGCCATCTCCTATTGCCACAATGGCATTGAACATTTTGTCCTCATGTGTTTTCATATTTACATGTCACCATGTTTCAATTGGCTAAATTAAAATCAAATGTCTATTAAGTAAACTGACCAATGACAGAATTCCTTTGTGACGTTTAACATCTTTGTGACATAACATGGTTCTAACAATGCTGCCAAGTAAAGAAAGCTTATAACCGTCACAATTGTCTTCTAATTTAATATTTTTACATAAATAAGAGTTTATATGACATGAAATAACAGGACATTGCCAAAAAATAAACCTATTTTAGGAGAGGAAGAAATGTGTTTTAGGATGAATTACAGACCAAAATGTGCTGTGGTTTTCTACTTTAAATCTTTCAGTTTTCAAGATAGATAGACAGATAGACAGATAGACAGAAAGAGATATCTTGAATTCAACTGGAAATATTGCCCATCCTAACGCCTTTATTTTTTCATTTTTTCAAAATGTGCTTTTGCATTTTCAAGGCATTCAAAGTATTAGTATTTCAAAGCATGAAAACAGCTATGTACTACACTGCACAATGGTAAGTAGAACTGCACATTTTCATTTATTTGTATAAAAAAAAAACACTGAAAAAAACTAATGAGAATAAAATGTTTCTAACAATTTAACACTTTTTTTATTTCTTTTAAATACTTTAACTTTTTTTTTGTTTTAAATAAAAGCGAGGGATGGGGGAGCTTCGACTGGGCAAGTGGACCTTTCCTCTATTGCAACCAAGATCTGGCTGTCTTCTTGAACTGTTTAAAAAAAAAAAAAGATTAGCAAGCTTAGTCCATTTTCCCAACATATATTACTTCTCTGGGTGTACTTTGTATAACCATTTGCCAGGATCAGCAAAGTTGTGAAATGTTACATAACTTGCAACTCTGCAAAGGGTAATAGTATGCTAAACACAGTAATACCCAGAGGACTAATACTTCTTGGTGACACATACGTGTACAATATACACATATATACATATACACATTTTGGCTCTCATATATATATATATATATATATATATATATTATTGTGGGGTGGCCGGGATAGAGGGGGGTTGAATTCCATCAGACATTTATTCGGTCCATCATGTCTGAAACCTGTGGAATAACTAATGTTGCCTAGGGTTGCCTAGGGTAAATTCCACGTGTGAAATCCACTATTTCTGATGACTACGCTTTAATGCTGGTCCTTAAATCCCAAAAAACTAAAAAAATTGTTAACTCTTACTTACATTCTTCAAAAGCCTCTTCCTCCATGGCCTGCTCTTAAGCCACCTCCTGGGCCTGCTTCTGGGCCTCTACGGTGCTCCAGCTGCCTGTAGCTGAGCTGGGTCAGACGGTCTGTTGCAATAAATTTGACAAATTAGCACAAAATGGTGTCTCTGTTTCACACTTAAATACAAACAGTGAGATAATGTAAGACATATCAGTTTAAATGCATTGACAATTCAGTGTCTTAAACTAAAAAACCTCTACATCACTTGTAGATGGACTTGACCTGGGTGGGAAATATCATATACATAGTGAATATGAGATATTATTAACACAGGGTTGGTGAATGGCATAATTGACAGGTGAGGCAGACATCTTACAGCTAAAGCCTTGTAGTTTGTGAAATTAAGCCTTAGTTAGAATTTTTTCCTGCTATGCTCTAACTGACTATGCTCTAACAGTCAAGCTTTCAATTATATTTAAAAGTGCGATTACTAAAGAACTCATAAATCACATTAAATCACAATCAAGTTTGATGTGTGCATTTGTATCTGTTTTAGTTTTGTAAAATAATACATGGTTAGAATTTAATCACAAACACAATTGTCTGTTTTTGATCTTAGAGACTTAAAACAGTGTGATTTAGACCAGATTGGATAAATAACTTACTTTAAAAATAAGTCTCTAACTCATACTTCCTGAAGTGGGCTGCCTCCACAGATTCAGGAGGGCTGAGGTCTGCCTCTACCTTCTCCTCTCCAGCAACCTCGGCCTGCACCCCTGGAGCCCCACTCCTGATGGCAATGTTGTGGAACACCACACACAGAGCAATAAAATGCATAGTGTTGATTACACTATAGATTAACTCAATACCCTCTGAACTCAAACTGGTCAAGCCCTTTCTAGGCAAAAAACTGATACTCCTTACCAGAGTATCAACGAGTCTAATAACATTGAGGGAACCAAGGCTATATCCCCAACACATTAAGTACCGTATGTTTAACAACCTTATGACTGCAATGCTCTCCTGCCATTCAAAAAACCTCACTCCTCGTGAGGAGGAAATATAACCAATATAACCTGAAACCCGGGCGGGTGGGTGGGTCTCCGGATCCAGGAAACAGGAAGCTCTCTCCTTCTCCCACTGCTTGATGTATTCTTTCCACGACACTCCCACTTCCTCCCTATTGGCTGATTCCACCACAGACTTAAACCCCCCAGTGGTAAGTAACATTATCAGCTTCACACCACATGATTTTAAACTCCCTCGGCTAATGGCCTCTCTCATAATAAAATGCATAGTGTTGATTACCCTTCAAATGCATTCCCCTTTTTGCTTAAACATCCCCACATATACAACCATAAAATAAAGACACGGACACCGACTTAAGTTTGGAATAAAAAAGGTCCTTTTATTACATTATTATTTTTTTATTTTTATTTTATTTTATTTATCTTTATTTTATTTTATCTATCAATACTATCAAAAAGCTATAAACAATTTGGACCTTTTTCTTTATAGAGGTGGCGAAGAGCAAGGGCAGCCAGCTAAAAACCAACATAAACCAATACGGTGGAAGATCGCCTCCTTTCCACCAACCCAGGTTAACACCTTATCTATTGGCCGGTACTATACACTATAGATCGCGGTTCCCAAACTGTGCGCCGCGGCTCCCAGGGGTGCCGCGGCGCTGTCACTGGGGTGCCGCGGGCCAGACATAAAAAAAACCAAAAAACACAGAAACTTACCAATCCGCCGGGCGCCGGGACCCAGCAACCTCGTCTCTCCTGCAGCTGTCACTGAATATCGACGTCAGTAACAAGCTGCAGGAGAGAGGAGGTTGCTGGGTCCCGGCGCCCGACGGATTGGTAAGTTTCTGTGTTTTTGTTTTTTTTTTATGGCTGGCGCCTGGCGCGGGGCAGAGTGAGAGGGATCGTGGCAGAGGAGAAGAGCAGAGGTTGGTGACAGCGGGACAGAGGAGGAGAGCAGAGGATGGTGACAGCGGGACAGAGGAGGAGAGCAGAGGATGGTGACAGCGGGACAGAGGAGGAGAGCAGAGGATGGTGACAGCGGGACAGAGGAGGAGAGCAGAGGATGGTGACAGCGGGACAGAGGAGGAGAGCAGAGGATGGTGACAGCGGGACAGAGGTTGGTGACAGGATGGTGACAGCGGGACAGAGGTTGGTGACAGGATGGTGACAGCGGGACAGAGGAGGAGAGCAGAAGATGGTGACAGCGGGACAGAGGTTGGTGGCAGAGGATGGTGACAGCGGGGCAGAGGAGGAGAGCAGAGGATGGTGACAGCCGGGCAGAGGAGGAGAGCAGAGGATGGTGACAGCGGGACAGAGGATGGTGACAGCGGGACAGAGGTTGGGGACAGAGAGCAGAGGATTTGGACAGAGAGCAGAGGATGGGGACAGCGGGGCAGAGAAGGGGGACAGAGGGCAGAGGAGGTGCACAGTGGGGCAGAGGAGGGGCACAGTGGGGCAGAGGAGGGGGACACAGCGTGAGAGGGGCAGTGGAGGGGGACACAGCGTGAGAGGGCAGAGGAGGGGACAGTGCGTGAGAGGGCAGAGGAGGGGACAGCGCGTGAGAGGGCAGAGGAGGGGACAGCGCGTGAGAGGGCAGAGGAGGGGACAGTGCGTGAGAGGGCAGAGGAGGGGACAGCGCGTGAGAGGGCAGAGGAGGGGACAGCGCGTGAGAGGGCAGAGGAGGGGACATTGTGAGAGAGGGCAGAGGAGAGGGGACAGCGTGACAGAGCAGAGGATGGGGGACAGCGTGACAGAGGGGGCAGTGTGAGAGAGGGCAATGTGTCTGGATGCAGAGGGGGCAGTGTGTCTGGATGCAGAGGGGGCAGAGTGCCTGAGGGCAGAGTGTCTGGATGCAGAGGAGGCATCTTTGCATACAACTAAATAAGTATTTCTGTCCTGACCTAAATACTTATTACAATTTTTTGACCCAACTACTTCTAAAACAGGACTGCTCAATAATTATTTTGGAGGGGTGCCTTGAAAAAATTTGGAGACTCTAAGGGTGCCGCGAACTGCAAAAGTTTGGGAACCACTGCTATAGGGGATACTGAAACTGTGGTATACGGGCATTACGAACAAGGAACGCTGCTTTAACTGAACTAAGTGATCCAGTGAGAAAATACCAAGGTTGAGTCATCTTTTTCACGCTGAACACAACATGAGGCTCTGGTAGGAGTAAACTTGCTTCATTCTTTATGGATTATGAAACACTATGATTAAATGTGACCACATTGATTGAAAGCTACATCTTTGGTTTATTAAATTATTCCATTGTTGACGACCTATGAGAAATCCTTGTTTTGAAAAAAAGAAGATTATAGACAATGTTTCAAATGAGCTAAAATATTTGAAAAGTTATTTCAAAAACGGACTATGTGTAAATGATATAACTTTCATTATTGTGTGAAATATCTCTATATGTGTTCTGTCTTTGCGTCTGTGGTGGGCACAATATTTTTTGTTTTAGGTACTCAAACTGACTCGCACACAACCTCCTTGCTCTTTTATATGCCGCCTAATGTCTGTAAATCACCTAAAACTCTAACCTAACTATAGGGTGATAAGCCCTGCACTTTTCCCCTACCTATCTCTGCTCATCATTTTTTTAGCCCCATATAATCTGGATACACATAGATTATTTATCCAATTCAAAAAGCATATTAACAGTTCTAAATTTGAAGAGTTGGTGGAAGGAAATTCAGTCTTACAGCAGCACCTAGTCAGTAGCCCCTAACCAGGGCCTGATTAAGGGTTCTGGCCGCCCTAGGCTAATACGGCTGCAGCGCCCCCCCCCCTCCCCCTCCTCCGAATATATAGGTGTATAGGAACACTCCTGAATATAAATGTTCAGGTGTATTCTCCAGCATTCAAATTTAGACAGATTGTGCCATTGTCTCTTACCTGTTCTTGCTCTTCTCTCTTGCAACTTTGTTATCCTCTCGTTGGCTTCTGGAAAGTTGGCGTCCTGTTTTGAAAATGCAAAAATGTATTATAATGCAAACCCTGAATGATTAGGCTCTTTAGTTAAAACAAAACACTCCATTATGGCCAGCTAAAAGTAGCCCATTGGACAGGCATATATAAGCAATATCTGAATATTTGTTGTCAATCAAATACAAACCTCCACAACCCCCACAGCCATTTTCCTTAACCCCTGCTGCAGCCATTTTCTTTACCTCCCACCCTGCATCCATCCCCCTTGCAGCTATTTTCCTTACCTCCACACTGTAGCTATCCCCCCCCCGTCACATCAAAACTCCCCCAGTCACATATATCATACTTGCCAACTCTCCCGGAATGTCCGGGAGACTCCCGCATTTTGCGAGAGACTCCCGGGCGAGTGTGGCAATCTCCCGAATTCTGCCCACTTCACTAGGAAGTGCCCACTTCCTAGTGAAGTGGGCAGAATTAGATCCCAAACGCCGCGATTCCCGATGAATCGCGGCGTTTAGCCCCGCCCCCCGCTGTCAAATGACGCAATTTGCGTCATGACGTCACAGGGGGCGGGGCCGAAATGACGCGATTTTGGCCGCCCCGCCCCCTCACGCCCCCCTCCACTGGCTGGCTCCCGGAAGAGAGCTGAAGAAAGTAGGTAAGTATGACATATATCAGCCCCCCTCCTCTGCCCTCCTTCATACATATTCATACATATCAACCTCTCTCCCTCCCTATAGATTTTCATGGCAGCCCCCCCCTCCCACCCTATAGATTTGTATGACAGTCCCCCTCTCCCTCCCTATACATATGCATGACAGTCCCCCCTCTCCCTCCCTATAGATATGCAGGGTAGTCCCCCCCCTCCCTATAGATATGCAGTGTAGTTCCCCCCTCCCTATAGATATGCAGGGTAGTTCCCCCTCCCTATAGATATGCAGGGCAGTTCTCCCCCTCCCTATAGATATGCAGGGCAGTTCCCTCCGTCCTTATAGATATGCAGGGCAGTTCCCCCCCCTCCCTATAGATATGCAGGGCAGTTCCCCCCCTCCCTATAGATATGCAGGGCAGTCCCCCCCCCTCCCTATAGATATGCAGGGCAGTTCCCCCCTCCCTATAGATATGCAGGGCAGTTCCCTCCATCACTAAAGATATGCAGGGCAGTTCCCCCCTCCCTATAGATATGCAGGGCAGTTCCCCCCCTCCCTATAGATATGCAGAGCAGTTCTCCCCCCCCCCTCCCTATAGATATGCAGGGCAGTTCCCCCCCTCCCTATAGATATGCAGGGCAGTTCCCCCCCATCCCTATAGATATGCAGGGCAGTTCCCCCCTCCCTATAGATATGCAGGGCAGTTCCCCCCCTCCCTATAGATATGCAGGGCAGTTCTCCCCCCCTCCCTATAGATATGCAGGGCAGTTCTCCCCCCCTCCCTATAGATATGCAGGGCAGTTCCCCCCCTCCCTATAGATATGCAGGGCAGTTCCCCCCCTCCCTATAGATATGCATGGCAGTTCCCCCCCTCCCTATAGATATGCAGGGCAGTTCCCCCCCTCCCTATAGATATGCAGGGCAGTTCCCCCCCTCCCTATAGATATGCAGGGCAGTTCCCCCCCCCTCCCTATAGATATGCAGTGCAGTCCCCCCCTCCCTATAGATATGCAGGGCAGTCCCCCCCCTCCCTATAGATATGCAGGGCAGTTCCCCCCCTATAAATATGCAGGGCAGTTCTCCCCCCCCTCCCTATAGATATGCAGGGCAGTTCCCCCCCTCCCTATAGATATGCAGAGCAGTTCCCCCCTTCACTTACCTGTAGTTGTGCCAGCGTCGCTCCTCTCCTCAGATCAGCAGATAGGAAGTGAAGACGTTCTGCTTCCTGTCTGCTGCACAGCAACAGGCAGCCTGGCGATTGGCTGTGTGTTGCTAACCACTGACCCACCAATGCTTTTGATCGTCGAGCCCTCCACCCCCCCGCGGCGACCCCCCCCTCCCCGAAAAAAAAATGACTGAAGAAAAAAAAAAAAAAGAATGAAATAAATAAATAAATACACGCAGCGCCGCGCCCCCCGGGACCCAGCGCCCCAGGCTGCAGCCTGGTCAGCCTATTGGTTGATCAGGCCCTGCCCCTAACCTTTTGTTTCTTACATTGCTGCTCCTTCGGCAATACTGTTTCTATGCTGACTCCAGAACCCTGCTTCCACATTTAAAGCTCTAACAAGTTACACGTTTGTTGTGTGCTTTTCATTGGTCCCTGAATTATCTTCTTCCTAAAATTTGGAAAAAGCAATAAAATGACTGCTGCTGCACCACGGCTTAAGAAATGAATGCACATGTGACCAACAATCCTGGAAAACCCCCAAACTCAACCCAATATCCCACCACCTCTGCAGAACCCCCTGGCTCACTGTCCTGAAATGATTCTTCCCTCCAACAGGTTATAGTGGCCATATCTTCTTCAGAAATATGTGTTACTGATAGGATCGGTGGTCCATTTCGATCTATTTTTAATCAGACATAACCTTCAAAACATGAGAGAAAGACTGGGGGAAACAGAGCACAGTATTTCTAAGCCGGAGGACATCACTACTCCTATGAGACTTTATGGGCTCATCACCTATCTACACAACCTCTGCACTCAGTTGTCCACCCCGAACCTCAATAGAAAAGTTTTCTTGCATTTCAAGGACCGGGATAATGTCCTCAAGCTGGTCAGACAACATGATCCTTTGAAGTGTGAGAATCATGTTGTGTCTGTTTTTCCTGGTTTCGCCTTGGAGATGCAAAGAAACTGTGTGCAGTATACTCAAATAAAAATACATTTTGACCTGCAGCTTTCATATGGGGTATATTTACTAAACTGTGGGTTTGGAAAAGTGGAGATGTTGCCTATAGCAACCAATCATATTCTAGATATCATTTATTTAGTACATTCTACAATGACAGCTAAAATCTGATTGGTTGTTATAGGCAACATCTCCACTTTTTCAAACCCACAGTTAAAAAATATATCCCTAAATGTTATTCCCTTCTAGACTATGGGTTGTCATTGATGGCAGAACACATTTTGTCTTAGTTCCTAAGGAAGCCTTCATCTGGTATGATGCCCATCCTCCCATGAGGTTCCTGGCAGGACAATGACACTGTGTGGTCAACAGCCAATACTCAAACCAGGGCTGCTCACAATATATGTTCCTGTTTTTATATGGGTAATGTTTCACAATGTAGGTTATGTAATGTAAATGTGCCTTTTATTCAATAATCTAGAACCTATGTGTTCTCTCATACCTAGGGTAAATCTTTATAGTATTTTAGTATACCAGGGGATTAGTTTTGATTGGTCTTTAGTTGTGCTACAACTTTGCATTTTGACCCTCGTCTGTTGCAGACTGAGGGGAGAGAAAAAGTTACATCTGTGTTGAGAGATCTGGGTATATCTAGCTGTGTATGGATATACAGTGGAATTATGGTAATGTTGTTGTGACAGGATGGACCGCCTATGCCACCCTGTCTGTTGTGTTGCTGGGGTCTGCTTGCTGGGAACCACTTTGCCACCATCACCTTTCTTTCTCCAAAATACACCCTCTAACTGTAGTAGGAGGGGGCTTAAGCTGCTGCCACCATTGGACTCCTTAGCGGCATCCAGAACCACGTCCTTCTGGGTATCTGTTACTGCTAGTGTAGCCCCACACTGGGCACCTGAGCTAGTACCCCCTGACCTCTTTCTGTAGATTAGGGTTGCTGTGGATGGTTTCCCCCCTGGCCTACCACACTGGCCAGAGCTGCTGGGTAGCGGGCAGAGCGGTGGTACTAGACACTGGGTCCAAACCTCAGAACAGCCGGAAAACAGATTAGACTTGGGTCTAATCTGCAGGTCACAGGAATTACAGCAGCGAAGTAATCGTCAAGCAGGCTCTTGAAACAAATTATGTTTGTTAGTTCAAGTGTCCTAATAAGGACTGTTCTGTCTTCACTATAGTCTTCTCTTTAGCCTGAATATAATCAGACAGACAGCATAACCACTCCTACTTCAATGTTGTTTATTCAAATAGTTAAGATTGTTATAATTCAAGTGGTAAAACTGTAATACAGAAATAAGGAAATACATTTACAACATGAACAAATGTATTGTAATGCAAACATGAAAACACATAGCAAAAGTGCATAACTAGGGAGCAATCTTACCATTGATGCTGTGCTAAGGGGAGAGATATACTGCACCTCTTGCTTCTAGCATGTAATATCTAAAATGGAGGCTTGTAGCTCCCATGGTGCTTTGGTGAATAAACTACAGAGGCTCTGAGAGTTCAATTTAAGTTAATGCCAAGATGACCACTAGATGGAGTTTACACAGAATACATACATATATAAATACATAACTGCTGAAGGCATAACACTCCCAGCCTGATATCAATTGATGCCACCACTTAAGTCCTCCGAAGGTAACAACAAGATTAGCTCAGATACAGGTCTAAGAAATAACTTAGTCTCTCCGTGCTTGCAAATCTTGACCTCGACCTTACAGACCTTCCCATCTTTGCTTGGGAATGTTTTGGTGACAAGACTTAAAGGCCACTCATTGCGCTGTGATTGACAATCTCTGGCGAGCACAACGTCACCAGGTTTTAAGTTAGGTTTGGCAACTTGCCACTTGTCCCTTGATTGCAGCGTAGAGATGTACTGTCTCTTCCACCGGTCCCAGAAGACTTTGTACTTGCCTCCATTGACGTTTATATAAGTCTTTGGTGTTGAACTCTCCAGGAGGAGCATGGATAGTCCCAGTTTTCTGAGTAAGAAGAGTGGCAGGAGTAAGCAAGAATGGGTCTTCTGGGTCATTAGAAACTGAAGTCAGAGGTCTAGCATTGACAATAGCTGAGACTTCAGCCATGAAGGTTGTTAAACACTTGTGAGTGAGTCTTGCAGAAGATGGAATCAAGGATTCTGCGAATTATGCCGATCATTCTCTCCCAAGTCCCTCCCATATGAGAAGAATGAGGTGGGTTGAAGGTCCATGCACAACCCTGTTCACTAAGGTATCTCTGCACACCTTTAGTGTCGATGTTCGAGCAAATTTGTAGTTCTTTAGCTGCTCCAACGAAGTCAGAAGCCAGATCAACGGTCCATACAATGCACCTTATGCTCAACGACTAGATCTGGGATGGGTCATAATAGGAGATGTATGTCTGGGAAACGTACACAGACCATCTTCTGTTAACAGCATGCTTACCCATACCTTAGAAAATGGACTTCCTTCTATTTTCCAACCATGTCACAATCGCTTTCTGAAAAAAGAATTGCCACACTTTCCTGTCATAGACTCCTCTAGTGACAATCACGTCTGTGACAACTACCAAGATCATCTAGGGTGCACAGTCTTCCAAAGAACACAGAAGGATGATCAGGTGGCAATGTCAATTGAGGACAAACAATTCTTAGAATTGGATGTTGAAGAGCAGCACTTGTACCAGATGTCATTTTCAGCATATAGGTGATACTGAAGACCGAAAGAGGAGATGAGAGCCCCAAGGGAGGAAGAATAGAGCGAAAAGAGTAAAGGGCCAAGAACAGAGCCCTGAGGGACTCAAACAGGGAGAGGGGAGGGGGTGGAGGAAGAACCAGACGTGGATACGGAGAAGGAGCGATTAGCAAGGTATGAGGTGAACCAGGCATGGACAGAGCCAGAGAGGCCGAGTGAGAGAAGAGTTTGCAGTAGGAGGGGGTGGTCCACGGTGTCGAAGGCCGCGGAGAGGTCAAGGAGGATGAGTATGGATTAGTGACCCTTGGATTTGGCTGATAGGAGATCATCGGTAACTTTAGCCAGGGCTGTTTCAGTAGAGTGGAGGGGGCGGTAGCCGGATTGGAGAGGGTCAAGGAGGGAGTTGTCAGAGAGGTGTCTGGTGAGGCGGCTGCAGACAATCCGCTCAAGTAATTTGGAGGCATATGGGAGAAGAGAGATAGGGCGGTAGTTAGCAAGAGAGGTGGGGTCGAGATTGGGTCTCTTAAGGATAGGGGAGATAAGAGCGTGTTTGAATGAGGATGGGACAACACCAGAGGAGAGTGATAGGTTGAAGAGGTGTGCGAGGTAGGGGCAGACAGTAGGAGAGAGAGAGCGAAGGAGGTGGGATGGGATGGGATCAAGAGGACAGGTAGAGGGTGGAGAGGAAAGAATAAGGGAGCAAACTTCTTCACCTGATGTGGGGATGAAGGAGGACCACAGCTGGTTGATGGCGGGAGGTGAAGCGGTGAGAGTGGGGGGAGAGGGGTGGGAGGAGGAGATGTTGTGTCTAATGGCTTCAATTTTGGAGGAGAAAAAGGAGGCGAAGTCAGACGCCGAGAGGGAAGGCGGGACAGTGGGAGGGGGGGAGAGGAGGGAGTTGAATGTGGCAAAGAGGCGGCGGGGGTTGGAGGACTGAGAAGAGATGAGCGACTTGAAGTAGGATTGTTTAGCGAGGGACAAGGCAGAGCAGAAAGAGGAGAGGATGAATTTGAAGTGAAGGAAGTCAGCCAGGGAACGAGATTTCCTCCAGAGGCGTTCAGCTGTGCGAGAGCACTTTTGGAGGGAGCGGGTGAGTTTGGAGTGCCAGGGTTGGGGAGTAAGGCGACGACGGCGGATAGAAGAGGCCGGGGCGATGGTGTCCAGGGCAGTAGTGAGGGATTGGTTGTAGAGAAAGGATGCCTGATCAGGGCAGGCCAGAGAGGGAAGGGGTGATAGGAGAGTTTCAAGAGAGGCGGAGAAGGAGATGGGGTCAATGGCGTCAAGGTTGCGCCTGGTGAGGGTGGCTTTAGGCGAGGTGGGAGAAGGGGAGGAGGACAGAGAGAAGGAGAGGAGATGGTGGTCGGAGAGTGGGAAGGGAGAGTTGGAGAAGTCAGAGATATCACAGAGGTGAGAGAAGACAAGGTCGAGGGAGTGACCAAGACAGTGGGTAGGGGAGGAGGTCCACTGAGTGAGGCCAAGGGAGGAGGAAAGAGTGAGAAGTTTGATGGTGGCAGGGTCAGAACAGTTGTCAACAGGGATGTTAAAGTCACCCAGTATAATAGAGGGCAGGTCAGAGGAAAGATAGTGGGGGAGCCAGGCGGCGAAGTTGTCGAGAAAAAGAGAGGTAGGGCCAGGGGGACGGTAGATGACGGAGACACGGAGGTGGATGGGGGAGAAGAGCCGAATGGAGTGGACTTCAAAGGAGGAGAAGGAGAGGAAAGGTAGAGTGGGTATGACCCGAAAAGTGCAGTTAGGGGATAGGAGGAGGCCCACTCACCCACCTGGACACTCGTCTGGTCTGGTGGAGTGGGTGAAAGAGAGGCCCCCATAGGAGAGAGCAGCAGGGGAGGCAGTATCAGAAGAAGTAAGCCAGGTTTCAGTTATGGCAAGAAGATTAAGAGAGTTAGAGATGAAGAGGTCGTGAATGGAGGACAGTTTGTTACCGACAGACCTGGAGTTCCAGAGGGCACAAGAAAAATGGAGGGATGAAGAAGAGGAGATATGGATGAGATTGTCAGGGTTGATGGAGCGAGGGGAGGGGTGAGAGATAGGATAGAGAGATATGGGCCCTTGGTGGGGGCTGGGGGAGAGGATGGGTATGGGAAAGGAGCGAGGCGGCATGATGAGAGACAGGGGAATAAGAGAACAGCCGGAGGAAGCGGGGAGGTGAGGGGGAGAAGTACAGAGAGGAGGGCAGCAGAAGGGAGTCCGAAGTGGAACAGATCAAATTAGAAGCGGAGACAAAGCAGTGAAACCAATGAAAGCAATGTGGACAATGTAAAAGGAGAAGAGCAGTGGCAGAGCAATAACAATGTGAAGTGGAGGAGAATGAAATCACGATCAAGCGGTGTAGACAGTGTACAGTGGAGAACAAAAATAAAGGTGGAATAAATAAAATAAATAGATTAACTTAAATAGATAGGCGGTGTGGTGAAATGAATGAGATCACGATTTAAGCAGTGACGACAATGTACAGTGGGGAACAGTAGAATAAAGGTGGAATAAATAAAATAAATGGATAGGTGGTATGGTGAAATGAATGAAAAACACAGTGAAATGAATGAAAACACAATCTAAGCAATGGAGAGTGAAATGGCTGAAAACACAATCTAAGCAATAGAGAGTGGGGAATACTAAAATAAAAAGTGGGAAAAATAGATAAAAATTAAATAAATGGATTGGTGGTCATAATAGGAGATGTATGTCTGGGAAACGTACACAGACCATCTTCTGTTAACAGCATGCTTACCCATACCTTAGAAAATGGACTTCCTTCTATTTTCCAACCATGTCACAATCGCTTTCTGAAAAAAGAATTGCCACACTTTCCTGTCATAGACTCCTCTAGTGACAATCACGTCTGTGACAACTACCAAGATCATCTAGGGTGCACAGTCTTCCAAAGAACACAGAAGGATGATCAGGTGGCAATGTCAATTGAGGACAAACAATTCTTAGAATTGGATGTTGAAGAGCAGCACTTGTACCAGATGTCATTTTCAGCATATAGGTGATACTGAAGACCGAAAGAGGAGATGAGAGCCCCAAGGGAGGAAGAATAGAGCGAAAAGAGTAAAGGGCCAAGAACAGAGCCCTGAGGGACTCAAACAGGGAGAGGGGAGGGGGTGGAGGAAGAACCAGACGTGGATACGGAGAAGGAGCGATTAGCAAGGTATGAGGTGAACCAGGCATGGACAGAGCCAGAGAGGCCGAGTGAGAGAAGAGTTTGCAGTAGGAGGGGGTGGTCCACGGTGTCGAAGGCCGCGGAGAGGTCAAGGAGGATGAGTATGGATTAGTGACCCTTGGATTTGGCTGATAGGAGATCATCGGTAACTTTAGCCAGGGCTGTTTCAGTAGAGTGGAGGGGGCGGTAGCCGGATTGGAGAGGGTCAAGGAGGGAGTTGTCAGAGAGGTGTCTGGTGAGGCGGCTGCAGACAATCCGCTCAAGTAATTTGGAGGCATATGGGAGAAGAGAGATAGGGCGGTAGTTAGCAAGAGAGGTGGGGTCGAGATTGGGTCTCTTAAGGATAGGGGAGATAAGAGCGTGTTTGAATGAGGATGGGACAACACCAGAGGAGAGTGATAGGTTGAAGAGGTGTGCGAGGTAGGGGCAGACAGTAGGAGAGAGAGAGCGAAGGAGGTGGGATGGGATGGGATCAAGAGGACAGGTAGAGGGTGGAGAGGAAAGAATAAGGGAGCAAACTTCTTCACCTGATGTGGGGATGAAGGAGGACCACAGCTGGTTGATGGCGGGAGGTGAAGCGGTGAGAGTGGGGGGAGAGGGGTGGGAGGAGGAGATGTTGTGTCTAATGGCTTCAATTTTGGAGGAGAAAAAGGAGGCGAAGTCAGACGCCGAGAGGGAAGGCGGGACAGTGGGAGGGGGGGAGAGGAGGGAGTTGAATGTGGCAAAGAGGCGGCGGGGGTTGGAGGACTGAGAAGAGATGAGCGACTTGAAGTAGGATTGTTTAGCGAGGGACAAGGCAGAGCAGAAAGAGGAGAGGATGAATTTGAAGTGAAGGAAGTCAGCCAGGGAACGAGATTTCCTCCAGAGGCGTTCAGCTGTGCGAGAGCACTTTTGGAGGGAGCGGGTGAGTTTGGAGTGCCAGGGTTGGGGAGTAAGGCGACGACGGCGGATAGAAGAGGCCGGGGCGATGGTGTCCAGGGCAGTAGTGAGGGATTGGTTGTAGAGAAAGGATGCCTGATCAGGGCAGGCCAGAGAGGGAAGGGGTGATAGGAGAGTTTCAAGAGAGGCGGAGAAGGAGATGGGGTCAATGGCGTCAAGGTTGCGCCTGGTGAGGGTGGCTTTAGGCGAGGTGGGAGAAGGGGAGGAGGACAGAGAGAAGGAGAGGAGATGGTGGTCGGAGAGTGGGAAGGGAGAGTTGGAGAAGTCAGAGAGATCACAGAGGTGAGAGAAGACAAGGTCGAGGGAGTGACCAAGACAGTGGGTAGGGGAGGAGGTCCACTGAGTGAGGCCAAGGGAGGAGGAAAGAGTGAGAAGTTTGATGGTGGCAGGGTCAGAACAGTTGTCAACAGGGATGTTAAAGTCACCCAGTATAATAGAGGGCAGGTCAGAGGAAAGATAGTGGGGGAGCCAGGCGGCGAAGTTGTCGAGAAAAAGAGAGGTAGGGCCAGGGGGACGGTAGATGACGGAGACACGGAGGTGGATGGGGGAGAAGAGCCGAATGGAGTGGACTTCAAAGGAGGAGAAGGAGAGGAAAGGTAGAGTGGGTATGACCCGAAAAGTGCAGTTAGGGGATAGGAGGAGGCCCACTCACCCACCTGGACACTCGTCTGGTCTGGTGGAGTGGGTGAAAGAGAGGCCCCCATAGGAGAGAGCAGCAGGGGAGGCAGTATCAGAAGAAGTAAGCCAGGTTTCAGTTATGGCAAGAAGATTAAGAGAGTTAGAGATGAAGAGGTCGTGAATGGAGGACAGTTTGTTACCGACAGACCTGGAGTTCCAGAGGGCACAAGAAAAATGGAGGGATGAAGAAGAGGAGATATGGATGAGATTGTCAGGGTTGATGGAGCGAGGGGAGGGGTGAGAGATAGGATAGAGAGATATGGGCCCTTGGTGGGGGCTGGGGGAGAGGATGGGTATGGGAAAGGAGCGAGGCGGCATGATGAGAGACAGGGGAATAAGAGAACAGCCGGAGGAAGCGGGGAGGTGAGGGGGAGAAGTACAGAGAGGAGGGCAGCAGAAGGGAGTCCGAAGTGGAACAGATCAAATTAGAAGCGGAGACAAAGCAGTGAAACCAATGAAAGCAATGTGGACAATGTAAAAGGAGAAGAGCAGTGGCAGAGCAATAACAATGTGAAGTGGAGGAGAATGAAATCACGATCAAGCGGTGTAGACAGTGTACAGTGGAGAACAAAAATAAAGGTGGAATAAATAAAATAAATAGATTAACTTAAATAGATAGGCGGTGTGGTGAAATGAATGAGATCACGATTTAAGCAGTGACGACAATGTACAGTGGGGAACAGTAGAATAAAGGTGGAATAAATAAAATAAATGGATAGGTGGTATGGTGAAATGAATGAAAAACACAGTGAAATGAATGAAAACACAATCTAAGCAATGGAGAGTGAAATGGCTGAAAACACAATCTAAGCAATAGAGAGTGGGGAATACTAAAATAAAAAGTGGGAAAAATAGATAAAAATTAAATAAATGGATTGGTGGTCATAATAGGAGATGTATGTCTGGGAAACGTACACAGACCATCTTCTGTTAACAGCATGCTTACCCATACCTTAGAAAATGGACTTCCTTCTATTTTCCAACCATGTCACAATCGCTTTCTGAAAAAAGAATTGCCACACTTTCCTGTCATAGACTCCTCTAGTGACAATCACGTCTGTGACAACTACCAAGATCATCTAGGGTGCACAGTCTTCCAAAGAACACAGAAGGATGATCAGGTGGCAATGTCAATTGAGGACAAACAATTCTTAGAATTGGATGTTGAAGAGCAGCACTTGTACCAGATGTCATTTTCAGCATATAGGTGATACTGAAGACCGAAAGAGGAGATGAGAGCCCCAAGGGAGGAAGAATAGAGCGAAAAGAGTAAAGGGCCAAGAACAGAGCCCTGAGGGACTCAAACAGGGAGAGGGGAGGGGGTGGAGGAAGAACCAGACGTGGATACGGAGAAGGAGCGATTAGCAAGGTATGAGGTGAACCAGGCATGGACAGAGCCAGAGAGGCCGAGTGAGAGAAGAGTTTGCAGTAGGAGGGGGTGGTCCACGGTGTCGAAGGCCGCGGAGAGGTCAAGGAGGATGAGTATGGATTAGTGACCCTTGGATTTGGCTGATAGGAGATCATCGGTAACTTTAGCCAGGGCTGTTTCAGTAGAGTGGAGGGGGCGGTAGCCGGATTGGAGAGGGTCAAGGAGGGAGTTGTCAGAGAGGTGTCTGGTGAGGCGGCTGCAGACAATCCGCTCAAGTAATTTGGAGGCATATGGGAGAAGAGAGATAGGGCGGTAGTTAGCAAGAGAGGTGGGGTCGAGATTGGGTCTCTTAAGGATAGGGGAGATAAGAGCGTGTTTGAATGAGGATGGGACAACACCAGAGGAGAGTGATAGGTTGAAGAGGTGTGCGAGGTAGGGGCAGACAGTAGGAGAGAGAGAGCGAAGGAGGTGGGATGGGATGGGATCAAGAGGACAGGTAGAGGGTGGAGAGGAAAGAATAAGGGAGCAAACTTCTTCACCTGATGTGGGGATGAAGGAGGACCACAGCTGGTTGATGGCGGGAGGTGAAGCGGTGAGAGTGGGGGGAGAGGGGTGGGAGGAGGAGATGTTGTGTCTAATGGCTTCAATTTTGGAGGAGAAAAAGGAGGCGAAGTCAGACGCCGAGAGGGAAGGCGGGACAGTGGGAGGGGGGGAGAGGAGGGAGTTGAATGTGGCAAAGAGGCGGCGGGGGTTGGAGGACTGAGAAGAGATGAGCGACTTGAAGTAGGATTGTTTAGCGAGGGACAAGGCAGAGCAGAAAGAGGAGAGGATGAATTTGAAGTGAAGGAAGTCAGCCAGGGAACGAGATTTCCTCCAGAGGCGTTCAGCTGTGCGAGAGCACTTTTGGAGGGAGCGGGTGAGTTTGGAGTGCCAGGGTTGGGGAGTAAGGCGACGACGGCGGATAGAAGAGGCCGGGGCGATGGTGTCCAGGGCAGTAGTGAGGGATTGGTTGTAGAGAAAGGATGCCTGATCAGGGCAGGCCAGAGAGGGAAGGGGTGATAGGAGAGTTTCAAGAGAGGCGGAGAAGGAGATGGGGTCAATGGCGTCAAGGTTGCGCCTGGTGAGGGTGGCTTTAGGCGAGGTGGGAGAAGGGGAGGAGGACAGAGAGAAGGAGAGGAGATGGTGGTCGGAGAGTGGGAAGGGAGAGTTGGAGAAGTCAGAGAGATCACAGAGGTGAGAGAAGACAAGGTCGAGGGAGTGACCAAGACAGTGGGTAGGGGAGGAGGTCCACTGAGTGAGGCCAAGGGAGGAGGAAAGAGTGAGAAGTTTGATGGTGGCAGGGTCAGAACAGTTGTCAACAGGGATGTTAAAGTCACCCAGTATAATAGAGGGCAGGTCAGAGGAAAGATAGTGGGGGAGCCAGGCGGCGAAGTTGTCGAGAAAAAGAGAGGTAGGGCCAGGGGGACGGTAGATGACGGAGACACGGAGGTGGATGGGGGAGAAGAGCCGAATGGAGTGGACTTCAAAGGAGGAGAAGGAGAGGAAAGGTAGAGTGGGTATGACCCGAAAAGTGCAGTTAGGGGATAGGAGGAGGCCCACTCACCCACCTGGACACTCGTCTGGTCTGGTGGAGTGGGTGAAAGAGAGGCCCCCATAGGAGAGAGCAGCAGGGGAGGCAGTATCAGAAGAAGTAAGCCAGGTTTCAGTTATGGCAAGAAGATTAAGAGAGTTAGAGATGAAGAGGTCGTGAATGGAGGACAGTTTGTTACCGACAGACCTGGAGTTCCAGAGGGCACAAGAAAAATGGAGGGATGAAGAAGAGGAGATATGGATGAGATTGTCAGGGTTGATGGAGCGAGGGGAGGGGTGAGAGATAGGATAGAGAGATATGGGCCCTTGGTGGGGGCTGGGGGAGAGGATGGGTATGGGAAAGGAGCGAGGCGGCATGATGAGAGACAGGGGAATAAGAGAACAGCCGGAGGAAGCGGGGAGGTGAGGGGGAGAAGTACAGAGAGGAGGGCAGCAGAAGGGAGTCCGAAGTGGAACAGATCAAATTAGAAGCGGAGACAAAGCAGTGAAACCAATGAAAGCAATGTGGACAATGTAAAAGGAGAAGAGCAGTGGCAGAGCAATAACAATGTGAAGTGGAGGAGAATGAAATCACGATCAAGCGGTGTAGACAGTGTACAGTGGAGAACAAAAATAAAGGTGGAATAAATAAAATAAATAGATTAACTTAAATAGATAGGCGGTGTGGTGAAATGAATGAGATCACGATTTAAGCAGTGACGACAATGTACAGTGGGGAACAGTAGAATAAAGGTGGAATAAATAAAATAAATAGATTAAATAGATTAACTTAAGTAGATTGAAGTCACGATCTAAGCGGTGTAGACAATGTACAGTGGGGAACAATAAAATAAGGTGGAGTAAATAAAATAAATGGATTAACTTAAATAGATTGGTGGTGTGGTGAGCAATGAGGACAATGTACAGTGGGGAACAATAAAATAAAGGTGGAATAAATAAAATAAATGGATAGGTGGTATGGTGAAATGAATGAAAAACACAGTGAAATGAATGAAAACATAATCTAAGCAATGGAGAGTGAAATGGCTGAAAACACAATCTAAGCAATAGAGAGTGGGGAATACTAAAATAAAAAGTGGGAAAAATAGATAAAAATTAAATAAATGGATTGGTGGTATGATCAAATGAAACACAAGAAAAGGCAGTGAGGGCTACAGAGTGCAGGTACCGGGAGAGTTTGGGAGAGTTCCAGGTAATCACAGGAACAGAAGTAGTTCATGGGGACCAGCGTTCAGGAGCAGGAGGGTCCAGGTTTGTCAGAGATCCGGAGGGACAGGCCAACGGACCAGAGTTCAGATGGACGAACAGCCAGAGCAGTGGGGACGCCTCAGGAATTGGAGTAGCTGGAGGTCGTGTGAGACAGCACTGGAAGGGAAACCGCAGGACTGGAGGAGAACAGCAGCATCAGGACTGGAGGGCAGGAAGAGGCCACTGGAACGGAGCAACAGGAGACCACAGGATCGGCAGCCAGAGAGACTGTTACAGAGTGGCATCAGGAGGCACCGGACAGGAGGATCCGCAGCAAGAGAACCGGTAACAGAGCAGCAGTAGCCGGGGACTGCAGGCAGGAGGATCAGCGGTCAGCGACCAGAGGACTTGAAGGAGATCAGCGGCATGTGGAGGCTGGAAGTGGCGTCGTGGAGGTCCAGAAGACTACAGGAGTCATCACCCGGTGAGGAGATCCGCGGCACGTGGTGGCTGGAAGCGGCGTCGTGGAGGTCCAGAAGACTGCAGGACCCGGTGAGTAGAACAGATTCGGAGCAGGATTGGCGGGTGCAGAAAGGCGGCAGGCAGTACGGCAGCAGGTAGCAGACGGGCCAGTAGACAGCAGTAGACAGCAGTTAGCTGAGCGGAGGAGTCAGGAGTGGCCGGGGAGTGAGGCCGAAGCCACGGCCCAGAGTGGAGACGGCAGGCGGCAGGGAGATGCATCAAGGGAGGCGTAAATTAATGCATTTCCTATACAGAAATACAACACAATATAATAAAATCAGTACACTTCTAATACACAGTATCAAAATGAATATATTTGCAGTGATATTATTTGAGACACTGTGTTAATAATTTAAATATAATATTACAATAAGCCATTTATAAGTGATCCAGCCACAGTTGTCCTTCTACTTCACTACACTATTTTCTCTTTGCAATTTTAACAGTGCTGGATTCAGCTCCTGGTGACTCATTTGTGGTCTGCTTTTACAACTTTTGTAACGATTCATAATAGAAGTAACACTGATGGAATGCTCTCATGGAATGTGTGGGGTCTTATTAATAAAGTTAAGAGATCTCTTCTACTGGCCCAGGTCAAGGAATATAACCCTGACATAGCGTGCCTGGTTGAAACATCTTGTAAGCAGCAGAATTTTTGCTCTTAAAAGAGCTTGGATGGGGTGGGCTTATCATGCAACGGCATGATATCATGCACTCCTTCAATTTGCGGGGCATATCTATACTGATTAAAATATATTGGCATTTTTTTTACTGACTGACCCTTACAGTCGCTATGTATTTGTCTGTGCATTGGAAGATTCCTCCCCACTTATCTTTCTGGCAATTTATATTACGCCCTGAGTTTAATAATGGTACTTGGGAAGCTGCACTTATTGCCCTAATTCCCAACAATGTTTGGAGTTAATTTAGTTAAGATGATTCTTCAACACAAATTTTTATACCCACTGCAAAATGCTTCCTTATATATCCTCGTTCGGATTTTCCTAAAAGATTAACAAATATCTGGGCAGCACGGTGACTGAGTGGTTAGCACTGCTGCCATCCAGCACTCCGTGTTTGCGTGGGTTTCCTCCGGCTGCTCCAGTTTCCTCCGACACTCCAAAAACATACTGGTAGGTTAATTGGCTGCTAACAAATTGACCTTAGTCTGTGTGTCTGTCTGTGTGTGTGTTATGGAATTTAGACTGTAAGCCCCAATGGGGCAGGGACTGATGTCAGTGAGTTCTCTGTACAGCGCTGTATACATAAATAAATGGTGATGATCATGATGATCTCTCTTCTCTTGTCTGGGGAAAAAGGAGGCAACAATTTAAACTAACTATGCTGTGAAGATGTATAGGCTTAGGTGACCTTGATCTTCCTAACTTAAGAGCATACTACATGGCTGCATAAATGGCGCATCTGAGAGAATGGTTCAGGACACCCCTGAGACTTTGTGTGGCTTTCTTCAGAAGCAGATGGGGTCTTCACTCTCTCCACTGTTGGGGGTTAAGGTCTCTAGGGATATGCACCACTTCTTTGGCAAGCTGTCCTGATATGGCACTTGATGCATACAGAGTTAAACGGTAGGGGCATTAACTCTGACTCATCTATATGGGGTATTTGCCACCTTAGAGAGCTGCATAAGTTAGGAAAAAAAACCATGTGGAAATTTTTGCTATCGCTTCGATTGGTCAATTATATGTGAATAATTACGAATATTCTGTTCTACAGTTATCTATAATTGAGACACACCCTTGCAACTCAATTCAATGGCCTCTTCACCACAATAAACTGCAGATTGAAGAGTCCTAACTCCTGCTACCATGCTCCTATGACACGTTTAAACCATCACATACCTTAATGAATAAAGACACGGACAACTGTTAAATTTGAGAAAGTCCGGACAGGACGAAACGCGTTGGGACACGCCCCCTTTCGACGTCATTACTAGCGACACCTACCATGGCATTCTAAACAGACGTTTAGTCTGCACCCCTGCAACATATACCACGAGGAGGTTGATTATCCTCCCCGCCGCGCGGCTAGACCTCAAAGAGACTAAACAGCAAGTATACTCTCTCTGATTTCCACAATACGGATCATCGTTTTATATTTTTACATTATATATCTTTTGGACACTCACTGAGGAGGACATACTCTAGACCCTTGCCCTGCACTTGGAAAATAACGGGCCGGTCTGCATAGTTTTTTATTGACCCATTTTGGACTAATTATTGGTATGACTTAATTAGTCTCTTCCATGAGACATTCTGGAGGCTCTCTCTCTCTGTTTTTACGGACACAACATATTGTTTATCTTTGAAATGTATTGTTTTTATCCTTTTTAATGTCCTTCATGTAACTCCACAAATCCCCAATCTAGACCTAACGGTTGCTGTTAATGTGTGCTTTGATTGTGTTTTTAACCCTTTTTGGGAATTCTGACAACCTTTGTATATTGTTTATGTCATTAAATTGTGTCATTTATAATTCATGGTTGCATGGACATTATCCTACATTAATAGATATAACATCTTAGTCAATGAGCGCTCAGCTAATTGTTTATTTTAGTACTTTTTCTGGAGGGAGGGATACCCTCAGCTGGTGCAGCTCTTGTCTAAACATTATAGAGAGCGCGATCCTTCCTAGTTATATGTTAAATTTAACTAATTTCGTTGCGATTTATTAATTGGACTATAATTGGCTTAGATTTTTAAACCGGTGGTGGAGAAGGCAAGGATGGTGAGGCGACCTTACCAAACAGTGTATGGCCCTGAGGCACTAACCACTTGTACCAGGACATCTCCTTTACGATTGGCCGGTGCTAAATCTGGCTTCAGTTCACCTGTCCCCCCTCTGGGCTCACAGTGCCCTGCCCGTACAGAGCAGGCCAAGGAGTTCTGTTTAAAGAACCAAGAGCCAAGGTGCTTCGAAGAGGGTAGTGCCCTTAGGCCAATCAGTGGTAGCACCGTGTGACCGGTTGCCGACTCACCAAATTTGCCTTCCTGCCAAAGCTGGAGGTCCATGGGACCTACAACCCGCCACCGATTGCCCTACATGCCTCCTCCATCCCTCTAAATAGCTGCTTGATAAAGAAAACTAACCCGTTGTCTGAGAGGTGTACCCCTCTGGCCGGTATAGCTGGACCTGGTCAACTGCCATTTGGGCGTGTTTAATGCTAGCCCCACCCAGGGACCGTACCACTCTACCTACGTTTTGATTCAGCTTCTTGACGACCCGCTTCATAATCGCAGGACTGATGGGGGATCTCCACGCTAACCTGGGTATGACTTCGGACCAGCAGAGATGTACTGAAGGCCATTGTGCTCTAATTGTTTTCAAACTCTCCCTGATGGCTATAATCAAATCAAAGGATTTACCTGACCCCACATCGTTGCCCCCAGGTGTACTATCAATATATCCAGGGCGCTATCTTTCGAAATTTCCACGGACAGCAGGGGAATTAAGGCTGACCATTGCATACCTTGTCTACCCAACCATCGTATACTAACTTGTTTGTGCCCCACCTTGATCCTATTTTTGGCCTCACTATGCCTGGCCGCCCAGTGAATGTACGAATGCCCGATGACCCATACCCGGATCTTCCCCGTCGCAGTACCTGTGGGTTAAGCAGAATAGAATAATATCAAACCGTGTCTCATGCTAATAAGATGCCACCTGCCATAAAGGTAGATCAACTAATAACTGTCAACTACAGAACAAACGTAACAGGTGTTGAGGAAAAACAAACCAAAAAAACAAAAACAAAAGGGGGAAGGGGTAAGTTGCAGGTAGCCCCAATGAAGGCGAAAACCCGAAAAACCCCGGCGGCACACCACTAATCAGGCCTTAGTCCGGGGAGAAAGCTGGGAAAGATCCTTCATGCCCCCACATAATATGCGGTTAATCCCAGCACTACCAACGGGGGGGGGGGGGGGGGGGAGGATGCGAGAGAGTTGGTAGGGGAGGGGGGTGGAGGGGTTTGGAGGAAAGACAAAGCTCGGATTGGGTACAGAAACACATGGCAGTATAAACGCCTAAACCTTGCTTACCATCCCTTGCCCACCTGTCAGCTGTATCATGAGAACTGGGGGCGTATGTATCACTTATAAGCATCCGACTTCCAACGCCCCAGAGCTTTAATCCTGTCTATGGAGGCCCCCGACTGAGCTGCCTCAGTCGCTGCCCCTATTCTGAGTGAATGTGTGAAGGGTCTAGCCCGGATAGCTGCAAAAAGTTTTCTTAAGCAATACATTGAATTGATATTTGGTCAAAGATGCCCCATCTAAGTGCACTAACCAAGGCACGCCCATGGGGGGACGTATTGTTGCTAAGCGTTTACACCATGCCACTGGGCATATGTCCGTGTCCTCTGCTACCTTCATTAGCAACCAATGCCCCTTGCCCCCTTGGTCGGTTTTGGATCGCAGAATCTTACATGCCACCTGCGAGGCACCCACTTTGACTGCCTTGCCGAGTAAAGCGTTGCCTATCTTGTGTTGCGACTGTGCTACTAGCTCGCTCACTCGAAAAGCTCCGAAGAAGGCCATAGTAAATGCTGTGCTAAATAGGACTGTCTCGTATTCACTGTCTGCTCCTTGCCTTAAAGCCTGTATGAGTTGTTTTAAAATGTCCACTGTTACCGGCTGCCTGACATCTTCTTTCCTAGGTTGCAACTTACCCCATCCCTTGAGGGCTCTACTGATCAAGAAATGTTTTGTTATGTCCTCTCTCCCCAAGGTACGGGCTGAAAAGGATATGCCTGCCAGCAGCAGGGAGACTGAGGCCTTTGAGGCACCTGCTAGGTATTTATCCCATATGAAGGCCATGATGTCATCTGTCCCTGGCTGGTCTGCCCTTCCTTTCGCTTTCAGGAAACTGTGCCATTGAAACCACGCCACCCGATACGCTCTCCTGGTGCGCGGGGCTAATGATGTCTCCGCTAGCTCTCTTAAGCCGACCCGATGATCTGCCAAAGATAAGGCGGACAAATCGTACCTTCTGAATGAGCCTGTGGGGCCAGCTCTCGAAAGCGTTGCCATTGCTGGCGTGACAGGGTGTCTGCTAGTCTATTGTCAACCCCTGGCACGTGTAGCGCCCTAAGTGTGATGTCGTGCTCCAGGCATCTTAGAACCATGTGCCTCGGGAGATTGATGGCTTGAGGTGATGATGCGCTCTGTCTATTTATACATTCCACTACCCTCAAGTTGTCGCACCAGCACACTATGTCCCTTCCTCTCAGCTCCGTGGCCCACAATTCGATGGCAACCACTATGGGGAAAAGTTCCAATACCAAGAAGTTTTTGGTCAGGCCACTCGTGGTCCAGAACTCGGGCAAAGGGGCTGCGCACCAAGCCCCTTGAAAGTAGGCCCCGAAGCCCCATGACCCGGAGACATCGGTATGAAGGTCTAGTGCGGCAGAAGCTACTTCCGCGGAAGGCCAAATGCACACGCCGTTGAATGTGTTGAGGAATTCTGACCAGATTGCCAAGTCTCCCCTTATGTCCTTGGACAGATTTAATCTGCTATGGGGGCTTTTTAGACCTGCCGTTGCTAATTGGAGCTTCTTGCAAAAGACCCTGCCCATTGGTATGACCCTGCACGCGAAGTTGAATGAACCCAAGAGAGATTGCACTTGCCTCAATGTAATATTACGAGCCGCCAGAGCTGATTCTATGTATCCCTGCAACTTCACCACTTTGTCTTTGGGCAGACGGCAACACTTATCTATTGTGTCGATCTCAATCCCCAGGAAGAAAAGGCAATGGGAGGGACCTTCGGTTTTGTCATGTGCTACTGGGACGCCGAGGACCCTAAATAGCGCTGAGTATATCTGCGCAGACCGTTTGGTTAGCTGGGCCTATGAATAGGAAGTCATCTAAGTAGTGTGCGATGCCCCTATGACTCGTCCCCGCCTGAATACACCAGTGTAAGAACGAGCTAAATTTTTCAAAGAAGGCACAGGACACCGAGCAGCCCATGGGGAGACATCTATCAATGTAATACCCATCTTGAAGCTTAAACCCCATGAACTTGAATGACTGAGGGTGCAGTGGCAGTAGCCGGAATGCTGCCTCAATGTCCAATTTCGCCATTAGAGTCCCCTGGCCAAATGATTTCACTATGTCTAGTGCTAATTTGAAGGACTGGTATGCTACTGAACTATCGGCAACGTCTATGGCATCGTTAACTGATCCTTCCAGGGGGTGAGACAGGTGTTGTATCAGTCTAAATTTCCCTTCAGTTTTTTTGGGAACTACTCCTACTGGAGATATCACTAGGCCTTCTATTGGGGGAGCTGGAAAAGGACCTACCATCCGGCCTAACTGCACTTCTTTTTTTACTTTTTCGCTTATTATATGGTGCAGGGCATAGGCTGACTTTAAGTTTTTCACTGCTTTGGCTTTTACTTATTTCTTTACCGGGAGTTTAAATCCAAATTCGAAACCGTTACGTAAAAATTATACTAGCGCTGTGTTTTAAGATAGCCGGAACCAACGCTCCAGCTCCTTCAGATTTATGGGGGAACTGGCTTTATTAATTAGCGGCGTTGGGGGGACCTCGACCTTTGCTATCCTTTGTGGTGGGACGGGGGCAATCTTTCGCTGAGTGAGGACCTCTGCATCGCCCGCAAATGTGCCTGTACTTGCACGCGGCTCCACGGGTGCACGACCCGTGATTGAATGCAAAGCACCTATTGCGTTCTCCTTGGTGCGTGCCTTGCCTCCCTTGCTGAGCCCTAGCGACAGGTACCGCCTCGGGTGCGTTCGTACTGGGGCGCACCATGTCTAACCAAACTTCTACATCTTTACAGCCAAATGGAATTATGTGTTGGCCTGATAGCCTTTTTCTAAAGCCCTCGTCATATTTGCGCCAATGAGACTTCCCGTCTGTCAGGAATATGTCTGCGATCAAATGCACATACCGCCACACGTCTGTCACTGCTTCTGGCCGCTTCTCCATGTATATTGCTGCGAAAGAGCAGAACGCTGACACCCATCGGGGGAAGGTCTTGTGAGCTTCCTCCCCTATCCCCCCTCTCCCCTTGGCCGCCTCTACGTACTTCCTAGCCTCCTCTGTTAGCTCAAACATATCCACATAGAACCCTTTCTTTATCCTATCTTTTATGCACGGGCGGATCCCCATCATTAGTGACGTGTAAGAGCATTTAACCATGTCCGGGCCGCGCCCTACCGGCCTACTTGGTATGCAACTTTCTTTACCCTGCGTGCTGCCCCCCACAAAGTGTGCATGTAGAATCTTCATTAGCTTGTGTGGTCCCTGCTCTTCGTCTGACCCTTCATCACTGGTCCCTAATGGTGGACTATGTGCCTGTGCACGATCTATCTCCATCTTATCCTGCTCACCTGATGCTCTCGCTACTCTCACCGCTGGCGTCCGGCCTCCTTCAGCGTTGTTGTCGTCGGCCCCTTGCATCCGAATGGAATGTACTGGTGCTCGATTGGCCGTGCTTGGTGGTTCATCCAGTTTTGCGACCACCCCCGATGCCTCGGCTGTGGCTGCCTGCGTTACTGACAGAATGATAGGGTTAGTCTGGCTTGCGCCGTCTGACATGTGGGGGGTTGCGCGGCGCATTGCTGCGACTCTACTACCACTATTTGGGACGTGTTATGTTCTAGTGATGGTCTCCCCACTGGTGCTGGGGTAGGGTTGGGGGTTGGGCGGGGGCCAGGGGTGGGTGGGCGCAAGCGCAACGAGCTGGGCATGCGGCTGGTGCTATGTTGTCCGTGGGGGTCAACGTAACAGTCCTGCGTATTCGGCTCCCCACTGTGGTGGCCGTATTCAAAAATAGCTGGTGGGATATGCCATTCGTTAACTTGGCCTGATTGCCGACCAGGCGGGGGGGGGGGGCCTCTGGGGGAGAGCAGGCATGTTAGTGTTGGGGAAGGGAAGGGCCTCTGCCATTCGCTTGCTCTGTAGGGGGGGGGAATCTGTTTTGAGCTCTGCTCAAACACGGCGAGGTAAGGCCTGAGGGGGCTGCCAAACAGCCGTGCTGGGCCATCCTCACCTTGCCCTAGTGGCATGATAATATAGCCTGCGCCAGGGGCAGGGAGAGGGTAAGGGGGGGGCAATTATTATGACCCCTCATTGGTGGTTCAGTGCCCCATATGCCCGGGTCGCTGGGCGCTGGCTGGGGGTTGGAGGGAAAAATTCTCCCTCTCCCCCTTCCTCTGGTCCCCCTCCTGATTACTCCGGCAGCGGGCAGTGTAACTCCGCGTCGCTGCACATGCGCAGTAGTGCGCACACGGCGACCGGAAGTGATCGTGTGCCGATCGGACGTCGATGGGGGTGGAGCCGCGCCAGCACTCTCTACAGCAGGTAAGCTGTTGGGGGGATTTCTATGTCGCAGGGGCCTCCGCTGGAGGGTCTGAGAAGCGGGAGGGGGGTTTGCTATCTTACGGGGGCGCGGCATGTCTATTCAAACGGGTGGAAGGAAGATGGCAGGTTATCAAAAAACTGAGGAATGCCTACCAAAAGGGCAGCAAAGCAAGGGCACTACAGGAATATGGGCCACACTAGCCACAGCAGGAAAGCTAATCCCTGGGATATCACAGGACACAGCCACAGATGTTAAGTTACAGTGAGTAAATGCAGGCTACTATGGAGCGGGAGGGGGAGGGAAGGAGGGGGTGCAATGGAGAAGCAGATACAGGTTTTTTTTTAATAACTTGGCTAACAGAGACAAACCATACAAAACCATCTAATTATTGCAATAGCTAAATACACACAGTCAATGCCATAAAATACCATATACTATAGCATATAATGCACAAAAACCACAGGGAGAGAGGGGGGAAGCAAGCAGGAGAGAGACAAAGGGGCTAGCAGGCTGAAAGCATGGAATGGAGAGAGATAAGGAAAACGAGATAAAATAGAAGAAACTAAGGAGAGGAAAGAAATTAATAGCTGATTGTATAGGACTACCAAGAGAAAAATGCAGAGTAAAAACAAAAATCAGTATATAAATGATACTGTGATGCTACTCAGCCTGTCCAGTGATGTTGTCCTGATTTCTCCAGCCGGATAGGAAAGACTGAATGTGCCTGTGCCCGGCGTATACTTCCCTGGACGACAACGCCCACTCCCCTCCCATTGGTTGGCTACTGGAGGGGAGTTACCTTCCCGGCTGCAGGTACCATTTGTTGTCCCTATCACCTGAGTTTAGGGACGTTCCGCTTAGGGCTGCACTTGTCATTAGTCATGCCCTGACCAAGACACTTTTTCCACTACTGGACTCCAAGAAAATTATATCTATATTATATGCCTACATTCTTCCTCACTTTGGGCCTGAGTCATTAAGGAAAGTAAGGCAAAAAGGAGTAAATGTTCTCCAGGACAAATCATGTTACAATGCAAGGGGTGAAAATGAGTTTATTATTTTGCACATAAGTTAAATACTGTCTGTTTTCTCTTCTAGCACACAAATACTTGATAGAGTTATTTTTACACTGAAATTTAGAGTTTATCTAAGACATGCCCTATCCCAGCAATAAATCTGTCTCGACATTTTAAATTCCTCTCCCCCCCAATGTAACATAGTTTTGCCCAGGTGCAAAGTTACTCCTTCTTTATGCTTTGCTCTCCTTAATGACTCAGGCCCTTTGAGTCTGATGCATTCACTCAGATATAAAAGGGATTCCGATTTAGGGCAAATTGATGATGAGGAATGGTGCACCATGTTGGGTAGCGCCAAGAAGGCCACCTTTTTTACTAGGAAAATACAATTATACATTTTGCATATAGTATATTACAATCCCCAAGGCTTTAATTAACATGAAGGAGAAACAACTCCAATTGCCAAAAATATGGTATTAGGCCTACTACTTTCACTTATTACGGGATTACCTGGGGGTACAATTATTCTGGGCTGCTGTGGTAGAGGGATATCTATATGTTCTTTGTATACCCTCCGTTATATCCCCATGAAAAAGTAGATTTAAAATGTCACTAATTTTTTTATTAAATAAATACTCCTTTCAATATATGACTAACCTATGGGTCTTAACTAAGGTTGTTGTTGCGAGAACCTCGCTGGCTAACAAAAATCCATGCTGGATTGCTTAGAAAATGATATGGTGGTGCATCAAAGCTATACATACAACTCCAGGAACAATTAAAAGAAATATTATAATATCTGGTCCTGATGGACTCCTTCTAGATTTGCTGTCCAATCATTATTAGATAATCCATATTACGCCTCACACTGGGCATTCAGTTCTGTGTTCTTGTTGTAAGCCTCTGTGGGACTGGGGAAATCTAACATATATTTTCAAACTATTAATGTACTCTGTTCTACGCACTACAACTACTGTTCAATATTACATTACAGCATTATATAACATTTTATCCAAATCCAAACCAATAGCCAGCCATATGTCTTCCATACCCGATACTGTTTTACCTCAATTTGTGTATTAACATGATTGTTGGCTTATTAATGTAAGTCCATATATCTTGCTCCTGTTACTTGTATTTCTGTTTTAAGTGTAAATAACATTCTATTGATACACTTTTGTCATGTTGTACAATACATGTCTGCTATGTAATTATTATCATCATCATCACCATATATTTATATAGCGCTACTAATTTCACAGCGCTGTACAGAGAACTCGCTCATATCAGTCCCTGCCACTTTGGTGCTTACAGTCTAAATTCCCTAACACACACACACACACACACACACAGATTAGGGTCAATTTTGGTAGCAATTAACCTACTAGTATGCTTTTGGAGTGTGGGAGGAAACCGGAGCACCTTGAGGAAATCATGCAAAAACGGGGAGAACATACAAACTCCTCACAGATAAAGCCATGGTCAGGAATTGAACTCATGACCCCAGTGCTGTAAGGCAGAAGTGCTAACCCCTTAGCCATCATACTGCCCATAATTGTAATTATCATTAAGAAACTGGTTGTTTGTGGCTTGTGTTTTTTCTGTTTTTTTATTCCTGCAAAATGTTGCTAAATTCACTTTATTTAACATAAAAATTAAACAGATACCAACTAGGCTCCATATTATATTAAAGGGGTGATGCTCAGACCTTATATGTGCAGCAGAACTATAATTGAGACATCTAGTGGGTGTTTGGTCTCATCATGGGCTTTGAGATTGTGACTTCATATGGCCTCCTCACCCATTCTCCAAGGTCTCCAGGCAGTTCTGGGATTGATGTTTTAATTCAACATAGTTACTGTGGGGATATGTGCAGTTACACCACTTAGCACTGCTCAATTTTGCCACTTGGTGACCACAGCATGGAGGCCACATATAAGACACTCTAATCTTAAATATATTTACCAATTATTTACACACATCATCAATACATAGTCAAATTTTGGGATATTGAATAAATACTCCCAAAACTGAATTATCTCTTAACATTTTTGGACTCCATAGTCCAATGGATCCTCCACAAGTTTATTATTACAGTATTTCCCTCGTTGTTAAATTGTAAGAACTAAATTAAAAATGTGTAAACATTACCTTTAAACACTTATGGTAGAACAGCTCTTTAAAAATGTTAATTATAACAAAATTATTATATCACCATTGTTCATAAATCATAGTCATCATTTATTGTTACAATGCAAGTTTATCAAATTTATTTGGGCAGATAAATAACAAGAATTTCATTCAAAAAGTTGAGCGGGGCATGGCATGGCATAGTCAGGAAAGCACACAGATGTGTTTCACAGCATAAGAATCCAAGAGCCAAATAAGGTTTTACCCTACCCCACGTACAAAAAAAATCCACAAGAACAAGAAACATAACAGTGGATACCTGCTGGAGGTGAATTGGGTATATGTAGTCCCAGCAATCGGTACCCTTCCCCGTTACACATAACTTCTGCCATTGTTCAGCAAAGTAGTGAGGAGGTGGATGGCTGAGTAGGCCTAAGAAAACAAGCAGAGAAACCCTAACAGACCTGTGAGGCAACCCCACGGCTATCAGCAGCATAGTTGGCCAATGTACTATATAACCAGTACACACTAAAATCAACTTATCAAGGAGATGAGAAGCATTCACACTGGTGGGTACAGCATCCACTGTCTGAAAACTGCACACATTACTGCTTAACCGTAAGCTCCTGAAAATGGCTTCCAAAAGCATGGCCTGTCTGATCAGGATCCCTGGGATTTCCCCTGTCCAGTCAGTGTAAGGTGTGCCATTTTCACATGTATACTAATCCGCAATCACAAGAAGATGCTCCGGCATTATAATATATTAAATTATCTGCTGGTCCAACTTCAAAAAGAGAGCTGTAAGTGTCTACTAACTATATAAAGCATAGTGTTGATTACCCTTCTCATGTAACTCCCTCTTACTGGTAATAATGTCCAACACTTACAAACCATAAAGTAAAGACACGGACACCGACTTAAGTTTGGAATGAAAAGGTCCTTTTATTTTTGTTATTATTATTATTATTATCTTTCAATTATTTTATTTATTTAATTTTTATTTTATTTTTTTTATTTTATTTCTATCAAAGCTATCAAAAGTTTCTATCAACAATTTGGACCTTTTTCTTTATATAGGTGGCGAAGAGCAGGGCAGCCAGCTAAAAACAACATAACCCAATAAGGTGGAAGATCGTCTCCTTTCCACCAACCCATGTTACAACCTTATCTATTGGCCGGTACTATCGACTATAAATTAACTCAATACCCTCTGGACTCAAACTGGTTAAACCCTTTCAAGGCAAAACCTGATACACCTTACTAGAGTATCAACGAGTCTGATAACGACGAGGGAACCAAGGCTACATCGCCCACACTTAAGTACCGTATGTTTATCAACCATCTGACTGCCATGCTCTCCCACCACAGCCGTGTGTTCTATGGACCGCGCGGCCCGCCACCTAAAGAAAAAACGAACCCCCTCAACTCTGAAAAAATACTTTCTATGAACGAAACCGTTCCTTCTGCTGACAAATGAACCCCATCTGCTCTGAAAAAATGTCTCCTGTGCACCGTTAACCCGGGATGACTTATAACTACGCCTTGCATGCTTTTAACGTTCTGCCTCGCATATCCGTTTATCTTTTTAACCACCCTTATCAATGCGGCCGGGGGAATAGATGACCTCCAGGACAAACGCGGTATTATGTTGGACCAACAAACCTTCATTGAAGGCCATCGGTCGTGTATGTGCGCCAGACCCTCCCGAATGTTTATTATTAGATCCAGTGATTTACCTCTACCCACGTCGTTCCCCCCCAAATGAATCACGACTATATCGGGGGTACCGCGCTCTGCTATTTCCTTACCTAATGTGGGAATCAACTCCGCCCATACCATGCCCCTTTTACCCAACCACCGGATGTCAACTGGGTGCTTGAAACCGGACCACCTAGCCGCTATTCTGTGTTTCACTGCCCAAAAGATAAATGAATGCCCCACGACCCATATTCGCGTCGTCTTCACCGTAAAACCTAGAACAAGATAAATATTCTCGTCAAATCCTACCCATATCTGAGAACTGTAACGACCACAACAAAAGGAACCGTATTCCAATCTGTTAACTTGCTGAAATAGCCCCTCCATACTAGAGGGGCCACCGCAGTTCAAAATACCTCCTTCATTAGCTTACATTCACACCCTCTACGAGGGCCATTTGTTCAAAGTTTTTATTTATTTTCTTTTAATTTTCTTTTATTTTATTTCATTTCATTTTAACTCTTAAACAACCTGTAAAAGGAAAATTGGTAACCCACGTGAAGGTAAAGACCCCTTATAACCCCGGGAGGCACACACACTAATCAGGCCTTGCCAAGGAAACAAGAGGAGAAAATCCCTTCACGCCCCCGTTCAACACAGGGAGCAGCATGGCCTTGGGTCACCAAGTGATAGAAGAGAAAAGATAAGATGAAAGCGATAGATAATACTGAAAGACATGAGGAGATGCCATACTGCGTATAAGAGCCCCCTTCAAAGGCTCATTTGTCAGGCCGTATGTACTTCTTATAGGACTGCGACTTCCATCTCCCCAGCGCTTGAATCTCAGTGATGGATGCACCTCTAACGGCAGCGGCCGTGGCCGCCCCTATCCTGAAGGAATGTGTACCATAGTCCCCTGGGTTCAGACCCATCTCCCCTAGGGCCCGTTTTAACAAGGTGTTAAACTGAAATTTGGTTAATGGGGTATTATCCATATGAATTAAACACAAACCCTCCCCTGGGGGCCGGAGACTAGCAAATTAATTGGCCTACATGACCGGGGATATAGATGTTCCTTGTTGCTCCGTAATTGCTAACCAATGGCCTCTGCCTAACTGATCCATTTTTGACCTAACTATCTTACAGCGAATCACCTTAGGTTGTAAAACCACATTTCTAGACAGCAAAGCTCCACCTATGTCATTCTTAGATCTGGCTACTAGCTCGCTAATTCGAAAAGCACCGTGATACGCTACTGAGAAAGCTAAACCAAAAGGTAAAGCCTCGTACTCATCCATAGCTAAATTATGTAAGACCTCAATCAAAGTAGCCAAAATTTGACCGTTAATAGGGCGGCGAGTGTCATTCTTTAACGACTGTATTCTGGACCAACCTTTCAAAGCCTTAGCTATAATAAATGACTTCGTGGGATCCTGCGTACCATTTAGTCTAGTCATAAATGAAATATCGGCTAACAGGGACCCCCCACCCTAGCTTTAGAAACCCCCTCGTTATAAAGCTTCCACATAAAGCCCGTAATAGAGGGAATCTGACCTGAAGTGCCGTTGTTGACGGAAGCCTGGTAACACAACCACCGTTCCCATGCCCCTTGATAACACTTTCTCGTTGCCGGAGCATAGGATGCTTCCGCTAGCCACCTTATCCCTATCGGATCATCTGCCAAACACAAGGGGGACACTGTAAGCCAGTTAAACGGGCCTGTGGGGCCAGAGATCTAAAACGTTGCCATTCAAACCGAGAAAGAGCGTCCGCTATCTGGTTATCCACGCCAGGAACGTGTCGTGCATGAAAACTAATGTCAAACTCTAGACATTTCAACACCAAGACCCGCAACAAGTTGATTGCCGGGCGTGACGAGGCGCTCTGCTTGTTGATAGCCTGGACCACACCTAGGATGTCACACCAAAAAACCACACTCCTGCCGCGCAACCGGCCAGACCACAACTCCAAAGCCACGACTATGGGGAACAACTCTAACGCTAACAAGTTCCGAACCAAACCCTCAGCTTCCCATGACTGTGGCCAAGGTGCGGCGCACCACTCCCACTGAAAAAACGCACCGAAACCCTTCGAGCCTGATACGTCTGTATGTAAGTCCAGCGATGTACTGGATACTGAGGGAGTTGGACATACTCGTATACAGTTGAAAACCTTTAGAAACCGGCTCCATATACCCAAATCCTCCCTAATTTCTGTAGACAGCCGAACCTGTGAATGGGGACTGCGAAAACCTGCCATCGCCAGTTGCAATTTTCTACAAAATACCCGACCCATAGGTATTACTCGGCAAGCAAAATTAAACGAGCCTAACAAAGATTGAACTTTCCGCAAGGAGCAAGACGGTGACGCTATCACTTCTACAATAAGGGATTGTAACTTAACAATTTTATCAGAGGGTAAGCGACAACAACCTTCCATCGTGTCAATTTCTATGCCTAAAAACGCTAAGCATGTGGCCGGACCCTCTGTTTTACCTGCAGCTACCGGTACACCCATCACCCAAAATAGCGCCTGCGCAGCATACAGCGTGTCCTTACAACAAGGGGAGTCAGCTGGGCCTATAAACATGAAGTCATCCAGATAATGCGCTATGCCGTGGTGCCCCATCCCCGCCCCCACACACCAGTGAAGGAAGGAACTAAATGCCTCAAAGTATGAGCATGAAACTGAACAACCCATTGGCAGGCATCTATCCACATAGTACTCGTCCCGGATTTTAAACCCCATAAATTTAAAGGACTCGGGATGCAAAGGGAGAAGCCGGAATGCGGATTCTATGTCCAATTTAGCCATTCTTGCTCCCTTGCCTAACTTCCTCACTATGGTTAAAGCATCGTCAAAGGACTGGTATACCACTGAGCTGATTTTAGGGTCGATCGCGTCGTTAACTGACTTGCCCGCTGGGTGAGATAAATGCTGAATTAATCTAAATTTACCTGGGGTCTTTTTTGGCACTATTCCGACCGGGGAAATGACTAAGTCTTGAATGGGGGGGATGAAAAAGGACCCACCATGCGACCCAAGCCTATCTCCTTATCAACCTTCTCCGCCAGAATGTCCTGGTGTACATATGCGGAGCAAAGGTTCCTGCGGCGGAACCCGCCTCCCCACTATCAATGGGGAGGCGAAAACCGTGGCGAAAACCTTCCCTAAGGAAAGAGGCCTGCGCCATATCCGGGTAAAGCGCCAGCCATCTACAGAGGATTGGGAAGTTAATGGGCGAATCGGCCTGAGACAGCACCCCCCGGCCCTCCCCGCCCCCTACCGATGCCAAAGGTGCCGCTAGGGCAATCTTTGAGGGGGTGACTTCCCCTACAATTGGAGCAAACATGTTTGTATCTGCACCCCTCCGCCCTCCCACAGGAGGAATTGTTAAATGCAAAGCACCGGTTCCTTGAGGACTGGGGAGCACCTCGTCTCCTCCCGAACTGAAACCTAGTTAACTGCGGAGGGCCATATCCCATTTGCATACCCCCCATTTATCTATTCAACCTCATCCAGATTTCAACGTCTTTAAAGGCTAGGGGCATATAACGCTGGCCATGCACCTTCTCGCGAAAAAGCTTATCATACAACCTCCAGGTCCCTGGACGCTCACAACTATGCATCTCATTAATCAAATGGAGATACTTCCAGACATCTATAATTGCGTCTGGTCTCGTTTCCAAATAACAGGCCGAAAAAACACAATATACCGTTAACCAGTTGGAAAAATTTCTATACACGTCCTCACCAACTCCCCCCCGTGCACTTGCATCCGCCAACTCTCTTTCCGTGTCCTTTGTTAACTCGAATATATCCACATAGTAGCCCCGTTTGATCTTATCCCTCATGCTGCGCCTAACTCCTATCATCAGCGCTGTATTCTCACACTTAACCAGCAGGCCTCCTGACGGTGCTGGGGGAGAAGTCCCTAACCGATCCCTATGTTTCCTCTTACTCCCCCCAAAATGCTCGTTAAGTATTTTTACTAGCTTGCGCTGCCCCTGTCTAGGGGAAGACGAAGTGGACTCATCACTCGTAGTTGCAATGGTTGGACTCGACTAAGGAGAATTACATACAGTGTAAACTTTATGCTCACCAGCCGCTCCCTGTGCCTCCAGTCGAACCGCTCCCGTTCCTCCCTCATTGTCCGCCCCGATCTGCTGAGCACCTTGCTGCGTTCCTGCATGCTCCAACTCTTCCCCCCGCTGCTCGAGAAGAGCCGGGCCGCCTTTGTCTGCTGCCTCTGCCGATGAAGACAAACGCACCTGCGGAACTGGATGAGAAAACCCGTTAGCGTTTGCGGGAGGAAGATCGTACAGGGTCTGATGCGGGACCCCCACTGAGGCACCCACGAGGATGCCCCCCCCATGATGGCCCCTGAGACCAGCGGGCGGGGGGGACACCCCATCTCCTATCGCCTTGCTGCTCTAACAAGGGGGGTGGGGGCTGGGAAACCTTACCAGCCGCATTATAAACGGAAGGTCTGGGATGGGCGTGTATATATTGGCCTGATAAGGAAGGGTAGGGGGCCAACCAAATACTATCTTCCTCTGGCGAGGTCCTATACTCCCTGGGGGGGGTATGGCAGGGACCCATAGGTGGCCGGGATGCCTACCCCGGGCTGATTGAAAAGCGGCGGACGGTAAGGGCAGCTGACCGCTATGTCTGACGAGCCCAGGGCCCGACTAAACTGAAGACCAGGGGCAGGGGACTGCTGCTGATGCGCCCCCCTGATCCCAGGGAAAAAACTAGCTGGGGCTGTGCCCAGCAACCCAGGGGCCTTATTGGATGCTATGCCTGACACGGCCTGATTACCAGATTCCCACGAGAAGAGAAGGGGGGAGACCCCGGAGGGAGGGGGATACTTGGGCTGGGGCAAAGGAAGGGAGGGAAGGGATTGGGTGGACCTAACATGTAGGGCAGGTAAGGGGGGTACTAAACCCTGAAGACCCCTGTTAGGTGGCCGGGAACTGGAGAGATCTAACGGAATCTGTGTGGAAAGGGATGAGGGAGAGCTGCTACCTACACCCCCCCCCCAATGTGCTGCATCCCTGTTGAAAGGGGATCCAAAATGACGGGGCCCAACCCCCTGTATGGGGAGCCAGACAGCTGGGACCTGCCCACAGTGGAGTGGCCACCCGCTGCCCCACCGCTGTAAAAAGGGTGCCTCTGCCTGCCCTGCCCAGTTAAACCAGGGGAAGGATGGTTGTCCCCTGTGTATCAGAGCAGCCCTGCAGCCGAGGGAACAGGGGAAGGAGATCCCCGCGCTGGGACTGCCCGACTGTACCATCTTCTCGCTGCGGCCGAGTCACGTGCCCGCCGGACATCCTGGCGCACCGCCCTCCGCACAGACCCGCTGGCGGGACCCGGGGCTGCCGACTGGATGTGAGAGGGAAGAGGGGGGGAGACCACAGCTAAACTGAGGGGGGAATCAGCGGCGACTGCCGCACAATGAGGGGGGGGAGAACCTAGCCGGGATGGACCTAGAACGCCGGGGACGGGAGGAGGCCATAACAAAGGGAAAGCACAATGGAGGACAAGATAAAGAAAAGCAGGAGCAGGCCAAAGAAGATAAAAGAAAAACAGGATACACAGATAAATACACTTCAGGAGAGAGATACTAAGCCTGATGCTGCTTGGTCTCCGGATCCAGGAACAGGAAGCTCTCTCCTCCTCTTCCACTGCTGGATATATTCTTTCCACGACCACTCCCCCCTCATCCCCATTGGCTGATTCCATCACAGACTTACCCCTAATGGTAAGTAACATTATCAGCTCACAACACATGTTTTTAAACTCCTTCGGCTCTCTCATACTTCTTTGCACTAGAGAATTCCACTCCTATTGATCGAGAGATAGCTCATCATCATCATCATCATTTATTTATATAGCGCCACTAATTCCGCAGCGCTGTACAGAGAACTCACTCACATAGCTGTGGCCCTTATCTAACCAGAAGCCAGGTCTTTGATTATAAGCATTCTCACTTATTTTCTCAAGCAGTACTCTGCAAATGAACTTTGACAGTAAACAAGAACAAAAGAAATGCTGTAGACAAAGCAGACAATTACATCACTTTATTTCAAGTCTCTGTTGACCTTAAATAGCGCAGAATGGAAATCTTTATTTAGCCTCCAATATAGTCTTAACCTAACAGGGTTGTAGCATGTAAGATCCGTAGGGGGGGGGGATGTTCGAACGCCCGAAATGCAAACAAGGGAAAAGGGCCCTTGTTCTTGTGTGTCGGGCACTCATCTTGCTGTAAGGGAAAGGGAAAAAGACGGGAGGGGCAGCTCCCCGGGTTATACTCACGGACGCGAGTCTACGACGGCGATTCCCTCTATCCCTGTTGCTCCAGGGGTTCTCACTCGTCTGGGTCTTCCGAAGAACTTGTCTGACAGCCAATGCCTGAAAAACAAGGGATACCAAGCCAAACAGAACAATCCCTTCCCCAACACCCCAGGTACTCACCCAATCCTGAGGGACCGATACGGGAAGCACCGTACCTTTCTCCTCCGCGACCGGGATTCTCCCACTCACACGTCCTCAGTCGTCCGGGTCCACTTGCACTATGTCGCTACACAGGCCTCCGCCCGCGGCCCGAGCCCCGGCCGTTAAGCCCGTCTTGTGCTGGGGCTCAGGACTTTAGGTGCCCTTCCAGACGGATGGAGGGGCTTTGTAAGCCACTCTCAGTAACTTTACCACTTACTATTAAGGGACCAAGTGTCCCCTACGCTACTCAGGGACTTAGCGTCCTGCTGGACCTGGGTTGAACGCCCACTACCAGCTATAAGGGTCTGCGCCTCTCTACAATGAAGGGCCTGGCGCCCTACTAACCTCAAGGGCCTTGTACCCTGCTACTACTGCCTATTGGGACTTGGAACAAAAGCGACTGCTTGGACCTTGTGCCCTGCTCTAACTATGGGGCCTTGTGCCCCCCCTGACTAACTATGTGGCCTTGTGCGCCCCCCGGACTAACTATGGGGCCTTGTGCCCCCCCTGACTAACTATGGGGCCTTGTACCCAATAAATGCCTACAGTGGCCACCCCTAACTTCTGCTCAGGCCTAGTGCCCGGAACATGCCCGGTCTGAGTATTTTATACTCACCTGCTCCGCACAGGAAATGCCGCTTCTCTCGCCGTCTTCGGGTCTTCCAGACCCTCCAGCCGGCGGCGCCTCTTCTCCGCTTCGGCGCTGGTGTCCCCGCTGTCTTCTTGGCGGGAAGCGCTCATATCCCTTACAAAGGCTCCCCATCGATGATCTCCTCGCCGGCTTCCTCACTTACCGCGTCCTCTTCGCGTCCGGCGCTGGACGTCCCTCATCGTCCTCTTACTTCTCCGCTGTGAACTCGACTTATTGCCCATTGCCGCAAGCCCTGATTGGCTTGTGACAGCGCCAAAAGTTCAAATGGCCAGAGGTGAACCAGGATTGGCTTGCCTGTCCGGCCACTTATTGGCCAGCAGCGGGAAATGAGCCCTGATTGGCTTACTTGCCCGCGGCCACCGGGAATACTTACCGCTGGAAAGGTGGATAGCTTCTGTCTTCCTTCTTCTCCCTCTTCACAGGCACAGCAGCTGCAGGGACCCTCTCCACATAGCACATGCCTTTGTGTTCAAACTCCCATTGTCACATAGATTGTAAGCTTGCAAGCAGGGTTCTCTTACCTCTCTGTCTGTATGTATTAACCAGTATTGTTTTATTAATGTTTGTTCCCAATTGTAAAGCGCTACGGAATTTGCTGGCGCTATTTAAATAAATGTTGATGATTATTGATGATGATACACACTTGAAACTGCAGAGGCACTTTTTATGTACAGAATTCATACTACCTTTACATTATACAGCTTTTGACCACCCACAAGTAAAGATCTGCTGCCATCTAGTGGTCATTCTTTATGTTTCAGCTTGAGAAGCTGATTTTTCATTGATTTCCTACTAATCTTAGCAAGCAATGCACTGCCATCTTGTGACCAAATAAGAATAATCTACTTCTATGAATAACAATAATCTAAACAGATCGATTCCAAACAAAAGTGACAAAGTTTTGCTTATTACTTTGCTAATAACTTACAAAATTACTCTTGTTGCCATTAGTGTGAGAAGCACACAAAGCTGTTATTAGAGAAACTATTAGTTATGCTTCCCATTGCAATAATGAAAAGAGCAACAAAAGTAACAAAGCGGACACCCCACTAGCAAATTTGATTAAAGTCTAAAGAGCTTGCAATCCAATCAATTAAAAACAAAAAAAGTGACTTGCAATATAAATCAACCAAAATAAACATTTTTTTACAGCCTATTATAGAAACTTTGCAACATACATAACTCCCTTCCAAGAGTACCTATCTTCAAGTACTCTGTCCAGAAATTACTCTACCACCCAGGTAGGTCAAGTACTTTTACTACTCTGAGTTTAAGTCATGGGGGCATCTGAGTGCCTTTGAGAATATTGCTCTCTATGGGAAAGAGCTATCTATAGGTGCAGGCCTCTCTCATGTTCTGTTCTAAAAGTTTGTCTAGGTTTCCAGTGGGCCAATAGGGAATAGAGTTCCTATGGAGACTGGACCACTGAGTCCTACTAAAGGAAGAGGCCTTCGGAACAACCCAGACTATCTGAGGCTGGGTAGCAGAAGCGAAACCGGACCTTCCGGACCACTTCTCTTGGGAGCAAAAATTGATTTGGAATTTTAAAGAGCATCAACTGAGACCCTAATATTCTGGTTCTGAGCAGCAAAAAGAAGGGATTATTATGTCTTTGCATGAGGGGGCTTTGAGTCTTAACCCAACTCATCCAACACTACTCACTTTGACCCTCTTGGGTTGCTATAGGACGACCCTGACAGGGTAGATTCTGCTGAAACCCCCTTAAGCAAGTGTCACGATAGGACTTGGAGATGCCACTGACTGATATTGACTCTACTAGGCAGGAAGGCGCGGAGTCTAACGTACCCCCGGTATTCACCAGGGACCGCCGCAAGAAGGTATGGGCTTGGCTGCGTGGAGCACGCAGGTCGCGGTCCTTCAAGCTCATTAACAGTGCAGCGGGAGTTTGCAGGAGTAGTCGTACGGTCCGGGTCATAGCCAAACGGTAGCGCTGTACACAAGGGTGATCCAGAATAATGGTCGAGAGGATAGCCAAGGGTCAGAGTCCAATAAATGCAGAAGGCAAATCGTGGAACAGAGAATGGTCAGAAACAAGCCGGAGATCAAACACCAAAGGAAGCTGGAATATGGGAACAGGATACAACGCTGGAGAAAGGTGAAACCAATACTCTGGCACTGGATAAGGAAAAGGGGGGTTCGTTATAGTAGGGCACTAGCCCTGATTGGGGCTGTGGCTGTCAGGTGCTTCAGGTGCCGCCGATATAACAGAGAAAAAGAGTCCGGTTGCCTAGCAATGGGACGTGCTCATGCGCAGCCGCGAACCCGGAATAAGTCCCATTGCTAGGCAACGGGACGGGTATCCGGCAGCCGAGTCAGGCGTCCGCTCCCGACACCTAGCATGGTGTGAGAGCGGCGCCTGACAGTACCCCCCTCCTTACTCTTCGAAGTCGAGGACTTTTTTTTGTTCAGAAACTGAGCCAGAAGACGAGGAGCATTAAGATCTTTCTTGTTGACCCAGGATCTCTCCTCAGGTCCGTAGCCCTTCCAATGAACCAAGAACTGTGGTTTACCTCGGAGGGTTCGTTCTTTAAGGATATGCTCGACTTCAAATTCATCCCCGAACATGGTCCTGACAGGAGGAGGAGCAGGAGTTTTCTTTGAAAATTCACTGATAACCAGAGGTTTGAGGAGGGAGATATGAAAGGTGTTATGCACTCACAGGGAGGGAGGTAGTTTGTAAGTAACAGGATTCAGCACTTGCATGACAGGATAGGGTCCAATGTAGTGAGGTGTGAACTTCATGGATGGAACTCTGAGTTCAAGATTTCGAGTGGAAAGCCATACTTTTTCTCCAATGTGGAGTACAGGGATATTCTTCCGATGGCGATCCGGAAAATGTGTGTGACAACCCACAGAAAGCTGTAATTTGGCCTGTACTTGAGACCAGATTGAAGAGAAGTTGTGAACCAAGTCTTGGGCTGCCGGAACAGTAGAAACAGGCAGGTCCGAGAAGGTAGGAATAATGGGATGTCTGCCAAACAGAATAAAGAAGGGAGACATAGTAGTGGATTCATGTAGATGATTATTGTGAGAAAATTCTGCCCAAGGAAGGAACTTACTCCAGATAGATTGTTGACCGGAACAAAAACATTGAATATATGACTCCAAATCCTGGTTGACCCGCTCAGTTTGCTCATTAGTCTGGGGATGGTATCCTGATGAGAACTTCAAATTGATTCCTAGGAGCTTACAGAAAGCCCTCCAGAAGCTGGAAATAAAGTGATCCCCACGGTCGGAGATGATTTCTTGAGGGCAATCGTGCAGATGGAAAATGTGAAGAATAAATAATGATGCCAGTTTAGAAGCGGAGGGAAGACCTTTGAGAGAGACACAATGAGCAAGTTTGGAAAAACGATCCACAACAACCCATATACAGGTATAGCCATCGCTATTAGGGAGATCTGTGATGAAGTCCATACTCATGCTGGACCAGGGATGTTCAGGAATGGGAAGAGGTCGCAGGAGTCCGGCTGGAGGTTGTCTTGGAGTCTTATGTCTAGCGCATACGTCACAGGCTTTGATAAACTTTTGGACATCAAGACTTAAGGATGGCCACCAGTAAGACCAGGAGAGGAGTGCCATCGTTTTCTTCACATCGGCATGGCCTGCAAATCTGGAGCAATGGGCTTAATTTAACAACTTGCGGCGTAAATGGGAGTCAACAAAAGAACGGCCCCTATGAGGGGTTCTGACTGAAGATTGAGTCAAGGCCAGGATTTTTTCGGGGTTAATAGGTTTAACAGGTGCAGACGTCTGTGAGTCGAAGGGGTCAAAAGAGCGTGAGAGAGCATCTGCCCTGAGTTTTTTTGAGGCAGGCCAGAAGGTCAAGATGAGTTGGAAACGACTGAAGAATAATGACCATCGTGACTGTCGAGCATTCAAACATTGAGCAATTTGGAGGTAAATAAGATTCTTGTGGTCAGTAAAAATGGTGGCTGGAAAGTGGGCTCCTTCCAATAGATAGCGCCATTCCTCCAGAGTGAGTTTAATAGCCAGAAGTTCTTTGTCCCCGATACCATAGTTAGATTCTGGGGGAGAATTTTTTTTTAGAGAAGAAGCCACAAGGTCTGAATATGCCAGAGGGAGTCTTCTGAGATAGAATAGCTCCTACGCCTACGGCAGAAACATCGACCTCCAGGAAGAAGGGTTTGAATAAAACGGGCTGAATCAAAATGGGAGCTAGAGAGAAAGCTTCTTTGATAGCTCTGAATGTCAAAACTGCTTCGTTGGGCCATAACTTTGCTTGGCCTCCCTTACGTGTCAGAGAAGTAATGGGGTTAATAAGATTAGAGAATCCCCGAAAAAATTGCCAGTAGTAATTATTGAACCCGATAAAATGTTGAGTAGCTTTTAATCCTGCAGGTTGAGGCCAGTCACGGATAGCTTTAAGTTTATCTGGGTCCATTTGGAGGCCAAAACTGGAGACAATATATCCAAAAAAGGGTACTTGGGATTGATGAAACAAGCATTACTCCATTTTGCAATATAGATGATTCTTTCGAAGACGAAGAAGTACCTCTTTTACTTGATGTTGGTGGGAAAAAAGATCCTGGGAAAATATCAAAATATCGTCCAGATTGACTACCATGGACTGGTACAATAAATCTTGGAATACCTCATTGACAAATTCTTGGCTCCCCGAATACGGTCAAATAATTCCGGAATAAGGGGTAGGGGATACCGATTCTTAATAATGATGGCGTTAAGTTTGCGGTAATCTATACATGGTCTAAGAGATCCATCCTTCTTTTTCACGAAGAAGAACCCTGCACCAGCCGGGGAGGATAGCTCAGACCTCAGGGGGTTGGTTTGCCCTGTGAGGCTGTGTTCAAAAACTGTATAAAAGGCCTGGTTGGAATTGGAAATTGTTCTTCTTGTTTCATTTGACCTGCTCCTTGGTACTTCAACCAAGGTGAGCAAATAAACATCACTTGCTTCAAAGACCTGCTTGGAAACTTCTCTATCCCTGTGACCTACAGATTAGACCCAACTCTAATCCATTCCCAGCTGTTTCTGAGGTTTGGACCCAGCCTTCCGGCATAACCGCTCTGCCCGCTACCCAGCAGCTCTGGCCAGTGTGATAGGCCAGGGGGGATACATCCACAGCAATCCTGATCCATAGGAAGAGGTCAGGTGTACCAACCCAGGTACACCAGTAATGGGGTACACTAGCAGCTTCAGTTACCCAGAAGAAACCCGGTACTGGATGCCGGTAAGGAGTCCAGTGGTGGCAGCATTTGTAAGCCCCTCCTAATGCGGTTAGAGATCGCATTGCGGATAACGAAGGGAACGGTGGCAAAGTAAGCCTAGCCGGTTCCCAGAAACAACAGACAGGGTGGCATAGGCAGTCCATCCTGTCAGAAATACTTTGCTTTGAAGAAACTCATGCAGCAAAAAATCAAGATCGACAGGCCTACCAAAGAAGAGAAAATGTAAAAGGAGCTATCCTACTTTACTCTGGCTGCAGTCTCTTTTCGTGTGATGGTGGAACCTGCAGAGCCCATGAAGGTCGGGGCTTATAGACTTTCTCAGGAGGAAAAATTCAAGAGACACTCTTTGGAACTCTGTTTGTATTGCAGAGGCAAAGCCCACATGTCTCGCACTTGTCCCGTTAAGCTAGGAAAAGACAAAGACTAGTGCGTTTGAAGGGGTCCACCTAGGTTTACAATTAGTCTCTTCCAAAAACTCTCTTGTTCCTGCTCGTATCCCTTTTGGTACCCAAATTTCTGATATCTCTGCCTTTTTGGATAGCAGAGCGGCTGGAGGTTTTCTGGATATTGGAGTGCTAGAAGCCTTAAAAAATCCTTTCCTCAAAATGGACCCTGTCATCACAGTCTGTGGTCTAGGTAGCAATCCTTTAGTTGGGGATAGAGTTCAGAACAAGACTCCACCTTGCACTCAGAACAGTTGACCTTATAATTGATTTACTGCCCCATGCATCGTCTTATCTTGGGCCATCCATGGTTATATAGTCATAATCCTCTTATCAATTAGAGGATTGATGAAATCATTTCTTGGGGATCAACGTGTGCAGCATCTTGTTTGTCTCTACCTGTTCGGATGCTTCAGTCTCCTCCACAAAGTCTTCCTTAACCATACCACAATTTTCTTGTTGTTATCTCTGAGAAGGCAGCTTATTCACTACCCATGCACAGAAGCTAGGACTGCAATATTGATTTAGTTCCGGGTGCTAGACAGCCTAAAAGGAGACTTAATGCTTTGTCCTCTCCTGAAAGCACCAGCATGCCCAGACTGTTAATGACAGCCTGGGACTTGTAGTTCCACAAACTAAAATGGTGTTTTTCAGTCTTTCTTTACTTTTTCTTACTTTTTTACCCTACATCCACCACCCCAGGGGAGCAGGAAAAGCCTGTAACCCCATTCCCTAGGAAATCCAGCCCCATGCTGAACAACCTGGGGTTGGCTTGTCATTATGGCAAGGGGACCCCCTGGCCCGTGTCCTTCTTCTATAGTGCCAACAATTCTGGCAGGATGGCCTAAAAAAAGATTAATAGAAAAAAATATATATATATTTTTTACACTGAATTAGAGCTGGTGGGTTAGGCGACTGTAATGCTGCTCGATCCACCGGCTCACAAGGCGTTGACTGGTACATATGTACCTGTAGCGGCCTGTGTATTACAGCAGTTTTGCGCTTGATGAATTCAGGCGCTCGCAACCCCTAGAACTTGGGTTGCATGTCTTGATGAATTAGGCCCACAATCTCCCCTTAAGGGATTTTCTATAGATCACAGTAATCTTCAGGCCATCCTAGTTCAATCCATCAAGCTAAAAGCTCTCCAGAGGTTCCTAGCATCTACAAACTGCTATTGAAGTCATGGTTTCACCCATCACTACCCTGGCTAAAAAAAAAGGGGCTGAAACAACGAATTGAATACTCAAGCCTTGGAAGCATTCACGGTCCTGAAAAAAGTTGGATCCTTTGAGAAGATGTTAAATCCCTGTGCCTTTCTTTCCCACAAATTTTCATGTGCTGAAACCAACTATGATGTTGGTAACTGGGAATATCTTGCTATTAAGTGGCCCTTTGAGGACTGAAGGCACTGGTTATAAGAAGTCACTCAAACCATCTGCTTAATGATCATAAACACTTGAATATATCGAGTCAGCAAAACAGACAAATTCCTAGGACGTTGGGCACTGTTCTTTACCAGATTAAATTTTATTATTATGTTCAGGCACGGCTCTAAGAATGTTAAAGCTGAAGGTTCCTTCCAAACCATAAACATAGCCCCGAGCATGTCTATAATTCCTACTTCATCCATTATAGCATGGTACACACAGGACCTCTCTACCCAACTGTCAAGATCATGCTCCTTCAGAAACACATGCTCAGATTTTATTTATCCCTGTAGAATTTAGAAACGGTGCTGCCTTAACTTTATTCTTCCAAAATCTCAGTTCACCCTGGTATTTCTATAACCCTGAAACTAGTGTCCTGTTCTGTGTCCATAAATGAATATTGATGTGAAAGAATTTGTTCTGTCTTGTGAGACATGTGCCAGAAATCAGTCTCCTAAGAATGTTCCTTCTGCTCAACTCATGCCTCTGTCTGTTCCTGTAGTTACAGAATGTCTGGAGCCAGAAACTAATACTGTATGTGTAATTACCAACTGCCAATAACTGGTGATCTGTGTTAGGAACGCAGCTACTGATAAGCCTTTAGAACCGAGCTAGTAGAGGTCTTCACCTATAGCAGCCGCCTCCCCCATAGAACTATACACGTTCACCGGTACTCTGATGCCCCCGGGACTGATCTCTGTGGTAGTAGAGGCTTATCAGGATAACTGCGGCGTAGGTTGATGTTTGCAGTGAAAAGTTTTACAGGTTCTTTCAGGTTGAAAGGAGTTAAAGATTCGTTATCACAAAGTTCAAATATCAATCTTTTATTGCAAACAAGTAAAAATATTATAATCATATACCTAGCTTCTATAGTTCTCTTAGAAATATGTTTTATCAGCAATTATCCAGGGCCCCACTCTCTCTCTCGAGCTGAATAGACAATTGACTGGCACCATTACCGACGGTCCAGGACGAGGCAACTTGTGTCGCAGCAAAACCAGCTTTTATAGAGAGGAAACTAAGGGTGCCAGATATTACTAACATATAAGGTTTATAAACAGAATTAAGAACTACTTATTGGTACAGCTATGAGTAATAAACAGTTTCACTTACTCTACGCAGGCGCAAAGCAGTGAAGTTACACAGGACTTTCCAGTACATGCGCAGTTAACAATGGGACAATCCCTAGCTGATATATGTATATAGACATATCCCAGCTTTGCCTTAGTTACTATAGCATTTCATAATACACACAATAAAAGTACAAGAATAATAAAATGGAGTTCAGCTGCCATTTTGTTTGGACTGTCACAGATGACGTAACTGGAAGACTGGAGGCGGAGGCCGGGGCCAGACCTGGGTATCGGTACCGTGACCAGAATACAGGCTGAAGGTCAAGGCCAGCAGCAATCAAACAGGTCCAAAAATCAAGCAAAGGTCATGGTCACAGGCAAAGAAATTAATTCCAAAATCCAGTCAAAAGGTCAGGGCAACAGGCAAAGTCCAAGAGTTCAGAGCAAGGTCACAATGAAGAATCAATCAGGATTGTAGGACACAAGCAGGTCAGCAACACACACACAGGCAGCGCACGGTATAACCGTGTGAGCAGCATGGTGGCTTAGTGGTTAGCACTTCTGCCTCACAGCACTGGGGTCATGAGTTTGATTCCCGACCATGGCCTGTGTGGAGTTTGTATGTTCTCCCCGTGTTTGCGTGGGTTTCCTCCGGGTGCTCCGGTTTCCTCCCACACTCCAAAAACATACTGGTAGGTTAATTGGCTGCTGTCAAATTGACCCTAGTCTGTGTCTGTGTGTGTGTTAGGGAATTTAGACTGTAAGCTTCAATGGGGCAGGGACTGATGTGAGTGAGTTCTCTGTACAGAGCTGCGGAATTAGTGGCACTATATAAATAAATGTTAATGATGATGATGATGATGATGATGATAACCAGCAGGCAGACTACTCCCTCCCGGCCTTAAATACATGGCGGGGCCAATCAGAAACATGGAGGCACAGGAGAGAGAATTAGCCCCAGCAGGATAATTAATTATCTAGAATTGCAACCCGGCTGCCTTGGTTGCAGCGGTGCATTAAAAAGAGTCCCGGCCGTTGTCATAGTGACGACCGGGACACTCTTTAATTCACTGCCGCAACCCCATCTCATGACAATCTGCCTGTGGTTATCAACTGATAGCTATGGTTTGAAGAAAAAATGTATGTTAGGAGGAGCTAGAGGGATAATAACCTAGAATACTTAGTCCAAAGTTAAAAATTGTCCTTCCATTGATCAAAGTAAGTCCTTTTTTCATATGACATGACTACACCTATTAAATACTGAAAGATGGGCAAAAGTCTCATACCAGGGGATAAATGTATTATGCTCTGATTTTTGCAACTCGCCGGAAATCGGTGACTTTGCAGCTAAAATTTAAAGCGGCAATGGCTTGTAAAGGCAAACTTGCCTTTACAAGCCATCGCTGCTTTAAATTTTCAATGCAAAGTCACCGATTTCCGGCGAGTTGAAAAGATTGGAGCATAATACATTTACCCCCGGGTGTTTGTTTCTCAAGTCATTTGCCAAAAGGTGTGGATTACATGAATGAGGGAATGTTTGCGCATTGGCAGGTAAGGGTTTAAGAACAGGAAGGCTAATTGAGACATATGGTTCCTTGTCTGGTTACAAGATTAATACTCAAAAGTTTTGCACATCCATCTCATCTCCCAATCAAATCCATCCTAGAACCTCAATTTTCTTTCAGATGGTGTCACCAACAACTGAAATAGCTTGGTGTATATCTAATTAAAAAACATCATCAGCTCTATTGGACTATCCTTAACTCTTATCCAATATTAAGCAATATTTGGAAAGATGGAACCCCTATACATCTCCTGGCTTGGGTATATCACAGCCATCAAAATGAACATCCTACCTAGGCTACTATATCTTTGTCAAGCCTTCCCAAAATGAATCCCTCCACAAATTTTACAACACATTACTTCTACCTTTACATGAGCCAAAAATACCATACAGCACGCCTAAAATTTCTCCAGAATCCATCCCAGGGTGGCAAGCTGGGTCTACCAAACTTTAAAAAGGATTATCAAGCAGCACAGATCGCCCATTGTGTTGAATGGAACTTCGCTACCCCGACACAAAAATATGGGGTACGATGGAGACAGATAACATTAAATTCCAGACATTGTCCTCTCCCTCTGCCCCATCCAGGCAAAGACTCACCCAGTAGTCTTGCTCTCATTAGCAGATTGGGACCTTACATATAAAAATAGTCAGGTTCTGGGCGCTTGTAAAGGAAAGATATATCAATTTAATATGGATAGGTCCACAATACGCTCCGGCCGGAACGAGACAGCTTAGATGTGTTAAACAATTAACATGCATCAATTAACACTGCCGAAAACAATGCTAATGGTAAAAAACACTACAAACTCAGTGTGATTGCAAATATGGTTAGAGTGCACTTGCAAGCTACTAAAATATGAAATGACAATTGATATGAACCGCAAAAAGAAAATGTAAGGAAATATAATGTCCAGAGTTGTAAAATAAAAATGTTGGTGATGATGAAAAATGCAAGCAAAAATGAAATTGGTAGCCGTTACTCACATGAAGCAGGGATGTCTGGCTGTCTATAATGCAGACAGGCACTTAGTAGCAGTCCCAGAGTCTGTGCTGATGAGGTTAGATATAACGTTGATTTCAATGATAAAAAGCACCCAGCAGAATGCCAATAATTAAAACAAGAATGAGGAAGAAAGTTCTTCTAGTTCCTAAAAGGAAATCCTCTCCTTCTTGTTGAAAGAAAAAATGATCCCGCTCAAATAGCGTGTGTACGCAGCGGGATATCTCCGTGTTGAGATTAAATGAATGGATATCAAAATGCCTCCAATATTGGACAGGTACCCAGCAGAATATAGGTGGTGATGATCCAAATGTAGTCCTCCTAATCCCCAACGTAGTCTCTCTCTTTCTCATAAAGTTGAGGCTAAACAGGGGAAGCGGTAGTGCCGCTGCGGATGAGCGCATACACGCTACAGGCTGGTCTCCGATGTGGATGTAGTCCTCCTAATCCCCAAACGTAGTCTCTCTCTTTCTCATAAAGTTGAGGCTAAACTATCCCTGAGGAAGCCCACTGGCCATTGCCACCGGGCGAAACGCGTTGGAGACTGTCCCTCAACTCAGTTTTATTCAACTTACTAGCATGCTAGCATCTTACATTACCATATACAGACATCCACATCGGAGACCAGCCTGTAGCGTGTATGCGCTCATCCGCAGCGGCACTACCGCTTCCCCTGTTTAGCCTCAACTTTATGAGAAAGAGAGAGACTACGTTTGGGGATTAGGAGGACTACATCCACATCGGAGACCAGCCTGTAGCGTGTATGCGCTCATCCGCAGCGGCACTACCGCTTCCCCTGTTTAGCCTCAACTTTATGAGAAAGAGAGAGACTACGTTGGGGATTAGGAGGACTACATTTGGATCATCACCACCTATATTCTGCTGGGTACCTGTCCATTATTGGAGGCATTTTGATATCCATACATTTAATCTCAACACGGAGATATCCCGCTGCGTACACACGCTATTTGAGCGGGATCATTTTTTCTTTCAACAAGAAGGAGAGGATTTCCTTTTAGGAACTAGAAGAACGTTCTTCCTCATTCTTGTTTTAATAATTGGCATTCTGCTGGGTGCTTTTAATCATTGAAATCAATGTTATATCTAACCTCATCAGCACAGACTCTGGGACTGCTACTAAGTGCCTGTCTGCATTATAGACAGCCAGACATCCCTGCTTCATGTGAGTAACGGCTACCAATTTCATTTTTGCTTGCATTTTTCATCATCACCAACATTTTTATTTTACAACTCTGGACATTATATTTCCTTACATTTTCTTTTTGCGGTTCATATCAATTGTCATTTCATATTTTAGTAGCTTGCAAGTGCACTCTAACCATATTTGCAATCACACTGAGTTTGTAGTGTTTTTTACCATTAGCATTGTTTTCGGCAGTGTCAATTGATGCATGTTAATTGTTTAACACATCTAAGCTGTCTCGTTCCGGCCGGAGCGTATTGTGGACCTATCCATATTAAATTGATATATCTTTCCTTTACAAGCGCCCAGAACCTGACTATTTTTATACGTATCTAACATTGTTGGGAGTTTAGGGGTCCCCCATACACTCTCAGGTTCGCATTTGGCTGCTTCATATATTTGGAGGAAGCGCAGCCTATCCCTCTTTTTCAGCAGATTGGGACCTTACTGACAGAACTTACGCACTTGCTCCAGATCCCTCTTCACTTATACCCATCTTTGGCAACCCCACCTTCAGTCCGGGTCTAAACCCCATAACTGGCTAACCTACAATTCCTCAATATTTGTAATCTGCAAACCGCTCTGAAGCTATCACCGGAGAACCTCTATCAATTTCTACAAATCAGGAATTTGCATGCATCTCAAGGGCCACACTTAACTACTAGACTTTTCTCTACACTGAACACTCTGTCTGAGACAGGCCTCTACTAAAAGTCTAATCTCCAAACTTTATACCGAGCTTGCTCAATTTTCTGTCAACTTTGTAATTTTTTGTTGTTGCTGTCATTATCTTGTTCTCATAAGACTTTTCCTTAATTATCGAATTTGTTTGTACTTTAACTTTTTGACAATTGTATGACCTTGTATAAAATAAAGTAAAAAAAAATAATGGGATGTGTGTGTAATACTAGTCATCACCTAAATAGAAGGAAAACCCGATGGGCTTTGTCGTTAACAAAAATGCCGTTTTAAAAAATTACTGCAAAGCGCCGGGAATTGGCAGTTCTACTGAATTGCCACATAATATAATATATACTATGGCAGGGACAGGCTGGGTTGTGGGGCATCTGCCCCCCAAACTGGTCCCACAGTGTGCCGCCTGCATTTTTTTCCTTTAAAAATGTTCCTTATAGTCTTGCTCCCCAGCTACAAATTGCCAGCCCTCCCCTTTCCCCTGGTGTCCTAAGTCCATACTGACATGCTCATTCATTAAGAGTTTAAAAGTGTGATGTTCATTCAGAGGAATCTTTAGAATGTGCATCACTTGAATACAACTCAATATGTACTACTGCTTCAAGAATGCATAGCTGCAACAGACCTTTGGACAAACTGAGTTAGTCTTTACTTCATTTCCCCCTCAGTCCTCCATAATGGGTATAAACAGCAGAAATATAGGTGATGCCCTGGAGACACTAGAGCAGGCTTGGCTAACCTGCGGCACTCCAGGTGTTGTGAAACTACAAGCCCCAGCATGCCTTGCCAATATATAGAAGCTAATTGCTGGAAGGGTATGCTGGGACTTGTAGTTTCACAACACATGGAGTGCCACAGGTTAGCCAAGCCTGCTCTAGAGGAAGCCAGTGGGAATGTTTATCTTCCTTCATAAACAAAAACTCAGTGGCTTAGTAATAGCCATACATCAGGTACTTCCATACACCACTTCTATAGACCTTTGATACTGTGATATGTATATAAGCTTCTGCATTGTGGATAGAGTGCACTCCACAACACCAACTCAAAAAGTATGAAGACAGGATTGTGGATGCCATATCATTCCTATATAGGCAATAGAAGATAAAATGAAAGGAAAAAAAAGGTGTTTTTTTTCTGTTAACAGCAAGGGCAGGAAGACTTAACCAGAAACTCAGATGTTACATTGCCTCTATTACTTAAGATATATTCAATATGCAAGACCAAGGCTACACATAATAAAATGGTTGAGCTATCAGGGTGATTCATCATATAACTTATATGGTTACTTATAATCTGGATCAGACAATGGACCTGGAGAAATGGCTTAAGTGGTCAGATGATAATTAAACCGTGGTTTAATTAAGTAAAAATCGGCTGGAGGAGTTGAAAGCCCAAGTTAAATCAAAGGACATTAACCAGTGTAGGACATCATTTTCCAGTAACACTCTGTTCTGAGAGGATTATAACTATTATAGGTTAAATTGTATCCCTGAAACACTGAACGAGCACTGGACATCCCATGAACTGCAGTTCGAAAGTTTATGAAATCATGCAATGTGAATTTTGGACTTGTGCAATTGAAGGATAAAGACACTTGCGATCCATCGCCCCTTCATGTGTACTCTTAGTGATCATTATCTTGCTGCCTTACAGTTTATTGTCATTTATTGTTCCTATGCATTAGTTAACATATGATATTGTATCCCATGTGTAGTTATGCTAATGGTTCTATAACTTAGAAATGTTTTTCTTAAATGTCACCAGGTGGAGTGTTTAATCAGGGATAAGAAAGAACAAGCGGTCTGAGTTAAACAATTAGCGTATGCAGAAATAATACTATCAAACTTTTCATGTTTAACCAACAAGATCGTAGTTATACCTGTACCCTGGATTAGACTCTCAGCTACGTTCTCCACAGTCCCCAATCACCATGGGGAGGACACTTAGGTTGTAATAAGATAACTTAACCCTATCACAATGTGGCTACCACCCCTAATCCAACCACCACTAGCTCCACCACTGTGGGAATATTGAAGGGAATTTAACCTGTGTTTGGGAGTACTGAAGTGTGCTCGTGGATTGGAACTAGGAACTGTGCATCCGTCAAATGTATATACTGTACCTACAAAGAATCGTATCTGTCTGGCGATTGTAAATCTGCATGGCTGTATTGTCATCTGCAGAATAAACTGCATTTAGGTTGCAACAATCTGCCTCGGTGAATTCAAAGAACCCACTAGGACCTGCCATCCTCACACTTCTCACATGCTATATACTGAATATACCATGCACCTCTCCGTAGGGTTATAACAATGAAGCACCCATTTCTCCCCACTACATAAACAGAAATCCACCCATATCTCAGCATACAGATAACAGACAGCATATTCGAGTCCGAAAGATAGGAAAATACATTACGACTTTGATTGCACAGGTTCCAAGAACAGTATCCATAAATAGTAATATCACCTATGCACTGTAGAGTCATGGCCAAAAGTTTTGAGAATGACACAAATATTTTTCAAAGTCTGCTGTCTCAGATTTTATAATGGCAACACTCTCCATATACTCCAGAATGTCACTGTTATGGCCACCAGTGCGGCATAAACTCATAGAACAGGTAGAAGAGGTCTTCACCTTTAGCAGCCGCCTTTCCCGTAGAGACTGATTGTGCTCACAAGTACTCAGATGCCCCCAGGTCTTATGCTCAGTGTAGTATGAGCTTATGCTTACACGGTAGCGCACAGGTATAGGAGGTTGCACACGGAGTAGCGACAGGCCAGATGTCAGCGGACTGGACAGGGCACCAGAGGATATGTCAGGTATAGGCAGAAAGTTCAAGGTCACAGGCACAGGTTCAGGATCCAGGGACAGGCGTAAGATCAGGGTCACTAGCTGAGGTTCAGAATCTGGGTTCAGGCAACAGATGAGAGTCAGAAGCACAGGTTCAGAGTCCAGGAACAGGCAAAGGTCATACACGGGTAATCAATCACAGGTTCCACACCAAACAATAGAACAGGAGCAGGCAGCAGTACTGGAGACAGGACGCTATAACCGGCAGTGAGGCTCAGACCTCACTGCCTTAAATAGTACTAAGAGCCAATCAGGACAGAGGAGGACAGGGCTGACAATCAGACTCAGGAGGCAGCTAATTAATTACTAGCTAGAACTAGCATAGGTAATAACATAAACCAGGAAGCATGTATAAAAATATAAATGAACCAGTTTAAATCATATAAGAGCTCCCCCTGGTGTTGGAGGATGTCCCTACACCCTCCTACATCTATGCCACAAGGATAATAACAGAGCAAAGAAACTAAAGCACGCGCCCGGCTGCTAGTTCACTCCAGGATGCGGCGTACCGCCGCGGCTCGTGACAGTCACGATCAGATGAATTGTAATTAATTTCAAAGTCTCTCTTTGCCATGACAATGAAAATTATCTCCAAAATAACATTTCCACTGCATTTCAGCCCTGCCACAAAAGGACCAGCTGACATCAGGTCAGTGATTCTCTCGTTAACACAGGTGAGAGTGTTGATGAGGACAAGGCTGGAGAATACTCTGTCATGCTGATTGAGTAAGAATAACAGACTTGAAGCTTTAAAAGGAGTGTGGTGCTTGAAATCATTGTTCTTCCTCTGCTAACTATGGTTATCTGCAAGGAAACACGTGCAGTCATCATTGTTTTGCACAAAAAGGGCTTCACTGCAAGGATATTGCTGCTAGTAAGATTGGACCTAAATCAACCATTTATCGAATCATCAAGAACTTCAAGGAGAGAGGTTCAATAGTTGTGAAGAAGGCTTCAGGGTGCCCAAGAATGTCCAGCAAGCACCAGGAGCGTCTCCTAAATTTGATTCAGCTGCGGGATCGGGGCACCAACAATGCAGAGCTTGCTCAGGAATGGCAGCATCCAGGCCTGAGTGCATCTGCACACACAGTGAGGTAAAGACTTTTGGAGGATGGCCTGGTGTTAAGAAGGCCAGCAAAGGAGCCACTTCTCTCCAGGAAAAACATCAGGGACAGACTGATATTCTGCAAAAGGTACAGGGATTGGACTGCTGAGGACTGGGGTAAAGTCATTTTCTCTGATGAATCCCCTTTCAGATTGTTTGGGGCATCTGGAAAAACGCTTGTCCGGTTAAGGAAAGGTGAGCGCTACCATCAGTCCTGTGTCATGCCAACAGTAAAGCATCCTGAGACCATTCATGTAGTACCAAAACATCCTCCAAGAGCAACTTCTCCCAACCATCCAAGAAAGTTTGGTGACAAACAATGCATTTTCCAGCATGATGGAGCACCTTGCCATAAGGCAAAAGTTTTGATCACCGAGCCCCTTTACTATCAGTAAAGTGGCTCAGTGGTTAAATCATTGAAATTTTGGGTCCATGGCCAGGAATCTCCACAGACCTTAATCCCATTGAGAACTTGTGGTCAATCCTCAAGAGGCGGGTGGACAAACAAAAACCCACAAATTCTGACAAACTCCAAGCATTGATTAGGCAAGAATGGGCTGCCATCATTCAGTATGTGGCCCAGAAGTTGACTGACAGCAGGGTAAATTGCAGAGGTCTTCAAAAAGAAGGGTCAACACTGCAAATATTGACTCTTTCCATAAACTTAATGTAATTGTCAATAGAGGCCTTTAACACTTATGAAATGCTTGCAATTTTACTTCAGTATACCATAGCAACATCTGACAAAAAGGTCTAAAAACACTGAAGTAGCAAACTTTGTGAAAACCAATACTTGTGTCATTCTCAAAACTTTTGGCCTGACACCAGTCTCTGAGTAAGAGAGGGGTAAATGGCTGGGGCCGATATCCACTCCTATCGAACTTGGAGCCCAGACTACAGTCTTGTGAAGATGTCAGTGCTTTCTTGCCAAGCTGCACTGAACCTGACCAGTAACAATTACTATTGTGGCAGCACGCACTGTGCAAGCTGGCAAGTGTCGAAATGCCTGGAAAACAGTTTTGAAAGTTGCATACAATAGTAGTCAGTTAGTCTAGAAAATAGAAACAAACAGTATGTAAATGAAGAATAGAACCATAAAGGTGAAAAGATATCATACTAGTATTGTGACTTAGTCCATGTATGGAAAACTAAAATGGTGAAGATTTCAATTTTCATTCTTTAAACATGGCTTACTCAATAATAAACTATTGGGATACAAACTAAAACACTAAAAAAAAACAAATCTTACGGAATAACTAATGTTGCTTGCAAAATTGTGACAAAATAATACAGTGAAACAATACATTTAAAATTCTACAAGCTTTTCTTCTCCTATATCCCAAATCTGAAAAATTACTCTAAAAAATTATCTCCTTTCTCGCTGGAAAAAGTGCTTGTGGATAAAAAAAAACAACAATCTTTAGGGTGATCAACACCTCAAAAGTTATAGCGTTGCACAGTGTGATACAATAAATTTACAAATAAAATATTAATGTTACTGAGTTGCACTCACATTTTAGCAAAAGAATCATATCAATATCCCAACTCAGCAGCCCACTTTCAGGTGCCGTCTAAGTTCTCCTGTCTCCAGCTGTTAGGTCCCTCTGATCACGTGACCTCAGAGGCGGAGAATTCAAACTTCCCTAGTATTCATTAGGTCCGTCTGATCATGTGACCTGAGAGGCGGGGAATTCAAACTTCCCCACTATTTAGTCTAGTGTACAACAAGTGTACTTAGTGTCTGGCTGCTCCTGATCCCTGTGCTTTCCCTGTGCACTTCTCCCTGTGAATACTGGCTGACTTTCTGTGTACCGACCCGGCTTGTCTATTTAACTCTGCATCTGCTGAATCCATGGCAACACGCGCTGGCTGACTTTCTGTGTACCGACCCGGCTTGTCTATTTAACTCTGCATCTGCTGAACAGGGGCGGATCTAGGAAATTGTTATACTGGGGGTGATTTAGGGGGGGTGATTTAGGCCCTGCCCCCTTTCTGACTTCTGAGGCTGCCGGCGGCTGCACACTATGTGCAGGTCCGTTCGGCAGTGACAGTGTGCTGCCTGCCCGCTCTGATTGTGTTTTAAACACAATCAGAGCGGGCGGGCAGCACATTGTCCCTGCCTGTCACTGCCGAACGGACCTGCACATACTGTGCAGCCGCCGGCAGCAAGCCCCTGCTAGGGGGGGGTGATTGCCCTGATCGCCCCCCCCTGGATCCGCCACTGTTGCTGAATCCATGGCAACACGCACTGGCTGACTTTCTGTGTACCGACCCGGCTTGTCTATTTAACTCTGCATCTGCTGAATCCCTAGCAACACGCACTGGCTAACCTTCTGTGTACCGAACCGGCTACAGTTCCTGACTGCTCTCGTGTTTGTCTCCTTGTGCCTCTCTACTAGACAGCAAGGTACGTCTGGCTTCCTACTTCTTACAGTTAAACTGATTAATATCCAGCTAGACTAGGCCTTTTACTGTGTTTCCAGAACCGTTCACCCTACAACTATCTCTCTACCACGCTGGTGGACTAACCTAGGGGCCGCGACCAGTGGGCCTCCGGCAGCTAAAACCATCCCGCCTTGCGGCGGTTCTTGGAGAAGACCGGGGGGTCAGTTAGAATCCGCGCCCTGGTAAGGCCAGTGCCAATACCAGTTGGTAGTTGTCTCTGGTGAGACATAACACCAGTACCTCAGAAGAACAACACTGGCATGGTGTAATACTGTCTAAAAGTACACTATATTGAAGTCTGCAAGATTAATATCAAAGATAAATTCCATTTACATATATATGTAAACATTTTTATTCAAACAACAAAGAATCAGACGTGTGAGGAACAATTTATTTTCTAGTTACTATATACGTTATATATAAGGTTTCTGACAACCACTTTGATGGGTTATAACTTGATCTTTGGGAAACTAAGTTTAATACAGAACTAATTAAAGCAGGATGTTTCACTGCAGGTGGATTATGCTGGATAACTAATCATATTGATTTGAATGAGACTGTAATTAGATACAAACTCAGTTTTCTATATATGATATAATAGTTCTATATTTATGAATTACTAAGAAGGTATAATATAGTTAAATTTTTATTGTAATATGAGTTGTAAATATGTATGTTCTATGATGAAAGGAATTTAGATGGTCATAACTTTAAAAGGAAGCAGAGACAGCTCCTCCACCACCTTGAGAAAGAATCTTGTTGAAAAGCAAGGTTAGGTGTGAGCAAAGGGGGGACTAGGAAGTTGCGGGCCCAGGTGCAAAAATCTGTCTTGTGCCTCGACGCTTCTCTCTCTTTCACAACCAAACAAAAAACGTATAGTATCTTTTTATTAAATTCGAATTTCAAGTATAAGAAATATAAATATATAACATGTGCCCCTTCTGTAACACTGTTCTCCTGACCCCCTCCACCATCACACTATGCCCCTGGCCCTTGAAAAAAGTAATAAATGAATTGTGCAAAAAAGTCAATTTAAAAAAAAGTATAGAAGGCTTTTTGTTTTTGTTTTCTGCAAAAAAAAAGCTAGCGCTGTGATATTAACATCAAATTTGAATTTATGCCAGTCTACAGACCAAGAAATTCCTTTTAACAGTGGAAAAAAAGTAGGTTGCATTATAATTCAAATGCCAAATTACAATTGGTTGAGACAGTATATAGTTGTTCCATGATGGGGGTTTTAAAACATTTGGAATGTCTTTGTCCACCAATACTGATTAGGAACATCTGTTCTTAGAATTAACTCTTCCACTGCTGTTCACATCTCTCATCAGGTCACAGACAATATAATTGCAATAAAATATACCACAACAAAAAAAAAAATACAATAAGATAAAATGATGTTAATATATTGCATGCTAATATATTGGCTTCATCCAATAATACGTTTGACAATTTCCCGATTTGATAGTTACAATAACTATCAAACTATAATGCTATGAGGTTTTATTTGTTCATGCAGTTCACTAATTTCTTTGCCTGTATTACTAAATTTTTAATTTCTCTACTCAATATTTTCTTACAAAACTTCATTACTGGTATACATTTTAATACAAAATAGATAATTAATATTATTCCTAATATAAAGAGAAGAAATCTTCCAAATTAATGCAACAATGATTGAAACTATATACCAAAACCTGAGAAGCAATTTTTGGATCTAACCACAAAAACCATGTGCAGATGGTTTTTGTGGTTAGATGTGTCTAATGCAGATAATGTCATTATATTTATTTATATATAGGTACAGCACTGTGTACCATACATAACAAAATAACCTCCTGTTTGTGTAGTTAGTTTAAAACCAATCTATGTTGTATTACTTCTGTTTTTAAAACTTGAAGCTCTTTAGCAGCATAATGGAAGGTTTCAATAGCTATTTTATCGATCAATGTAGCTAACCCTTGGATATAAAATCAGTTTATTTTTATACGTGGAATACCTTCAAATTCTAATGTTATCAATACTTGCACACCAGTTGATTCACTAATAAGTTGTAATTTTGGTTGTTTTTCATCACTTATTTTCTTTCTTATTACTTAATTATTAAATACTTTTGTTTTACAATTTCCTTTAAATCATTATGTGTAAATATATTAACAGTTGGAATCACTTTACCTAAATAACATCCCCCTGAATTCAATGGTAACCACTTATATGTCTTACTTCCGCATATGTAATATATATTATCTAGTAAATACATATCATTGCTACATGTAATTGTCACGCTGTAGGCCTATGAAGGCTGAAGGTAACTAGACACTAACCGGTATTAGCGCAACTGGTCAAACAGGCGCGGAGTCTAACGTACCCCTGGTGTTCACCAGGGACCCCCGCAAGGAGGTTTGGACTTCGCAGCAGAGAGCACGCAGGTCGCGTTCCTATTAGCCAGTTACCAGTGTAGCGTAGAGAGGTCAGACGGTTCCGGGTCACAGCAATCAGGTATATAGGTACAAAAGGGAAATCCAGTAGAGTAGTCGCCAAGCCGAGTCACGGTACAGAATGGGTCACACAGAGAAAGAGGATGGTCGCCAAGCCGGGTCACAACGATAAACAGGAAACAGGATACTCAGGGAAAAACAAGGGAGTGTGGAAGCCAGGAACACTGGTGGTGAACCTGTTACTCTGGCACCCTAATGGCGCCAGAGGCACGTTTAAATAAAATCCAGACTGAGTTGATTGGTGGAGAGCGGAGGCGGCAGCGGGAACAGAAGCAGCGTCCCGTTGCCTAGCAACGGGACTGAGACCAGGGCGCATGCGCCCGCTATCCGGAAGTCCGCGGCAGCCGACGGGGAGATCAGACGTCCGTTCCCCGTCTGACAGGGAATCAGCGGGGACGGCGTCTGACAGTAATATATCTGTGCAATGAACATCTACACATTTCCCATACTTATTATTCTCATAATTTCTCTTTACAATCATCTTGCAAAGTTATATTACAATATTTTGATGCTACTGTTACCAAAGATCTCTTTGGTCCATTATATCTAAACTTTGAATTTTCAAATGCAGGAATTTTCCCAAACTTACATAGATGTTCACTTCTCTCCTCAATAGGTCTATTAAAAGAGGTTGCCACCAATCCTGATCACTTCAGCTCCCGGGTGTAAATCTCTTGTGTACTTGTAAAATTTATAAAAACAACAACACTTTCAGTCAATAGATGTGGCAACAATTTTGAGAAAGGACTTTCATTATAACAGCAACTCTCTAAAATTTAAAGGTATTGGCAGGAATCTAACATTTTGGTGTCTATTTAGTGTATATGTACATATCCAACAATTCATCATCATCATCATCATTTATTTATATAGCGCTACTAATTCCGCAGCGCTGTACAGAGAACTCACTCACATCAGTTCCTGCCCCATTGGGGCTTACAGTCTAAATTCCCTAACAAACACACACACAGACAGACTAGGGTCAATTTGTTAGCAGCCAATTAACCTACCAGTATGTTTTTTGGAGTGTGGGAGGAAACCGGAGCACCCGGAGGAAACCCACGCAAACACGGGGAGAACATACAAACTCCTCACAGATAAGGCCATGGTCGGGAATTGAACTCATGACCCCAGTGCTGTAAGGCAGATGTGCTAACCACTATGCCACCGTGCTGCCCAAACAATTAGTTTGTTTAATTGCTCGTCCTATCATACCATGATACAAGTCTATATGATGTTGATTTAAAAAATGTTCTGGGTCCTCCTCACATCATTTTACACATCTTGCTTCAGGAGGGTTATCACAATATCGACATAGACACATTTCAGTTGGCAGTTTCTCACCACAATCGTCAGGTTCATCTCCAATTACTTTTAATTCTAACACTATATGTGTCATTATAGTATGTGGTATTAGTTGTGAGTAGAATGAATGATGAAGACAGTTCTGATTCTCCATTTTTACAACCATATACCCCCATTTCCTCAGAATGACTACCAAATCCTCATTAAAGAAACAGGCATAAAAAAAGAAGATAAAAATCAAATAACAAATCATGCCTATTGCGATGTCAACAGCAATAAGGATAATATTTTATAACTTCTGGGTCAGATTCTTCTTCCTGAATCACATCATTGTCAGAGTACTTAAACAAATTTGCTATATCTGGTTCCAGAACTTCAAGTCTCTGTGACTTCGCAGTTCAGTCGGATCGACTACCTTCTTGCAGAGGGATGCATCAATCCAGGTCTCTCTCTCTGCAATTTTTCAATTGTGATTAAACACTTGCTACGTTCCTTCCCAATGATCTGTCAAAAAACAAGTGTGTAAATAAATTCTGACCATAACATTCTCTTGGTTTTATATCATGACAGTTCTCAAGGCATTTGTGGTAAAATAAGTTTTAAAATCTCTTGTTGCTTTTGTAACTGCTTACTCATCTCAGTCAAGTACTTAACAGTTATATCTTGAGTACATTTTAATTTCTCCTGTGGGCTGATAATATTTGGTTACTTTCTGAACAAAATCTCATATAATTAAAGATCGAATTGAAGTCTGGGGGTGGTTCTGATATTATGCAATACTAGAAGTAATGCCTCTAGTCAACCCATCCCTGTATCCTTCATCACTTTACTCGCTGATTTTTGACTATACCATTAAATCATTCCACATTTCCAGTGGCTTGTGGTCTATAAAGTATATGTAACTTACTTTTTACTCCTAGTTAAGTACACATTGTCTGAAAAACTTGCCCAAAGAAACAGGCACCTCTGTCACTCTCAATCATTTGTGGTATACCATAACTACACACAAATTCTTGTAGCAATTTCTTTGTTGTAAATAGTGCAGTACAACAGGCAGCTGGATATGCTTTTTTCCAGCTAGAAAAAATGTTCACACAAACTAGTACATACTGTAGATTATGACTATTTGGCATTAGGGTGAAGTCAATTTGCAGCTTCTGGCAACAGCAGTAGATAATCTTTTGGGGTCACTGGTCTACATTTACCATCTTTCCACAGACCATTGGTATCTTGTACACATCTCTTTGACTTCCAGAGGGCCAATTCCTGTGGATTACAAAGCATTTGCATTTTAAATTAATTGATGACATTTAATCAATCATCGTTAAGCTGGAATTTGGTGAAGAAAAATTTATCAACACTGGCCTTTTCACTGCGTCTTTTGCAGTTTCATCTGCCCTTTTATTTCTTAAAACAACTGGGTCTGAACTGCTTATGTGTGCCTAGCATTTAATAACTGCTACCTGTGATGGCAATTGAATAGCATCTAACAATTTTGTTACGTGCTGTGAATGTGCTACCAGGGTACCTGCTGTGGTCAAAAAGTCTCTAAGTCTCCATAATACACTAAAGTCAAGAACAACGCCATATGCATTATTAAAGTTATTTCATCGTTTTCCAATAAGCATTGTGTATGCCATTTGTGTGGTTTCAAAGCACAAGCAATTTATTTTGCAAAAGCAAAAGTTTAACATTTGACTAAATAATTACAGTACTGCCGATACATAATACATACGCTGCGCCCGCTGCACTCTGCTGGATCCAGCTATACAGTCCTTCAGTCCTGATGACTGTGGTCAGAGTGACTGCCTAGCTGATTCCAGGGAGCAGTATATATACATTTGGTGTGACTTAGCAAGTTTCCATAGGTTCAGGCTTCAGGAAGGTCCAGTGTAATGCAGTCCATAGGCCAGTTCTTCATACCTAGCATGTTCATCTGTCCAAAGCATGTCTTTTAGCTCAGACAATATTTAAACACTGCATGTTCACCAATAACATCATCAACCTGAGTTAGTATATACACTCCAATAATATCAACATTTCCTTTCTTAAACACTTGTGGGGCGGGCTATTGTCTGTTCGTTCTTCCCAGTCTCCCAATACTCAAGTTCCTTTGTACGTGAAACAGTGATCGGCCTGTCAAATATTGGGAGACTCCAGAACTAAGGGACCTAGCTGTCTTACCCTTCCCCTAGTGACCTCCCACCCCATAATTCGGGTACATCAGGAATATTTAGTGGAAAGAGAACTAGTCCTACTCGATACAATCTCTGAGGCACGTGATAGCACACCCAGCACTTGGTATGGTCTAAAACCTTATCCACCCAAGAATGATAATCATTCTCAAGGATGCCTGCTCAAGTCCAAATATTACTGGACTGGCATCGCTGGATCTACCTCTCTTCAACTATGGGATCAATGTACTTACGGACGTAATACTCCTCAGACAATAGCCCCTCGCACTTTCTCCAAGCTCCAAGGTTTCCAAATTTTCCTTTACTCCTGAATTATATAGAGTAATTGGCTGGACTGTTTGTGCTAACACCTTCTCCTTCATCCCCAACTCCTCAAAATCATAACCTGAACCAGCTTCTGTCACTTGTTTACAATTGAAAGAATTGACTGTCCTGAAAAGAGAATGAGATGACAGAAACACAGAACAGGAAAAACAGGAAAAACTACTACTTCATGCTGGACAACTGTCTTTGGAAAGTCCTTGGCTCAGGTGTTGTTAACTGCAATTGGGGTCTCCCAGAACAGATTCGCGAATGTAATTGTAATCTTTTCCGGGTGTTGACTCCTCTGCAGTGGATGGAATGGGTACCGGTGTCTCTCTGCTACCCCTAAGGACGTGATGCTGGTTGTCAACACTTGGTACCTGTCTGTAAAACAACCTGAGCGTAGGAAATTACAGTTCCGCAACTTACTCTCCCAGTCCAACATCATAACAGTAAGTGTAACACCTCAGGAGACAGTGTTTCGAACATTCTCGGTTGCTGTCTCACTATTTGCTTTTCCTCTCAAGGTCTAGAACAGTCTCTCCATTACAAACTCATCACAAGAAAAATCAAAAACATTTCAAAAGATAGCAGTTTAGGAGTGATTTGGGTAGTGGGGAGGACTAGTGGCTAAAGCTACCAACCACTTAAATCAAGTTTCAACCCTCATTCCATTCAATGTGTTAAGTACAGTTACTTTATTTTCCCACTGGTTTGTGGCTAATCAAAAGTAAGTAACTTGCTATCACTGCTCATACATTATACAGTTATTACCAATAACATAAATACCCCTATCACGTTTTATAACTCTAGGGATACCATATTGAATAACAAAAGCCCTGAGTATGACACAGCAATATATTAGAAACATTTCAAACACCTTTACCCAGATATATTTCATCGGTACACCATTACATATTTGAGGATCCTTCAAGGTGGCAATTGGATGATGTGGATTTGTTTTACCTGTAGAAAGTCCATCTGTAGGAGGGGTATGGGATGGCTCTATTGGTATTGTCTTCCTGACACTCTCTCTCAATCAAGACAGGACATTGCCTTCCTACTAGCTTGAGAAGAAACATCTGATGCACACGTATATACTATTACCAGCTTGCACATAGCTTCTGTACCCAGCTGAGCCAGACCATGTGCTGCCTGCGCTAGGCCTGGAAGATACACTCTGGGAACTACTGGTTTACCTTGTCCATCTCTCCAGAAGACTCCTGACCACATCCCTTCACCTTCCAGACTGTTTATTCTTCAGGTAACGCAAATCTCATATATTAACTAATTTATGTGTGTGTGTGTGTGTGTGTGTGTGTGTGTGTGTGTGTGTGTGTGTGTGTTTGTATGTATGAACACAATTTAAAACAATACAAAGAAAAACAAAACAAAACATAGATTTGCCAGCTGTCACATAAAACTCTGCTGTCTATTTGACAGCCATGACCGCCCTGGTGTGACAGTCATGTACAGTCATGTGTGCAGGTGTGAACTTAACTAACAGCTACTCTAGTTGGTAACTGTGTCACTGTCACAAGTCCTCCAGGTAATGTGGGTTAAACTTATGTACTGCTATTGCTATAAAAAGTTCTTCAGACGCCTCAATGTAGCCCTCTATACTAGAAAAATACTGAAGACCAATGTATATCAATTGATTTTTCCTCTGCCAACTCGCATGCCATTTTCAATCCCACACTTTCAGCTACTTGGCTAAGTGAGGAGAACAAAGGGGTCCATTTCTATAACACTTTCCCCAATTATAACAGTATCCAGTACATGTCTGTCTACAGTGAAGAACATAAAAACATGAAAATTTTACATTTTCTAGGGTTTCACATTATGCCAGGTCTTGTGGCAAAAATCCTACTCCAATGTTCTACACATAGATGCATATCTGTATGTCTAACCTCCAGTGATCTCCTGTCTCCACCCTTTGTGCATATATAGCAGCACACCTTGCACAGGAGACAAAAAAGGCAGATATGCAATCTATAAAACATGAACCATATTTCCACAACAAAAACCTTTCTGCTTAAAATCAGCAGCTTCTATGCACATAAAAACAAATCCCTAGCTACTTCTGTGATTTATGTCAATCTAGTGTGTATCCCTGACTCTGTCTGATGTCACAAATGTCTTTGGCCCCATGAATGAGACCATATCTACGTGTTCTTGTATCTCTTTAAAAGAAAAGCATGAGATACTGACAGAGATGTAAAAATTGAGAAATAGGAAAGTAACGAATAATAACAACAAAAGGTTTTGCAGACAAACAGAAAAGCAGAAAAGGAGATTTTACAGCAAACATGACAGCTGGATTGGGCACTATGGGTAAATGTCTCTACTTAATCCACTAATCCCTTTAGCTATTCACTAAACTATGACCCCTCCCCTAACTTCTCAAGTTTAATGGGAGTTACGTCACTCGTCCAATATAGTGTCGTCCATCTTTAGCTCATATGGAACTCGGTATCACAATAACTATATACCTTTGCGATAGACTTCCTGACTATAATAGAGCAGTGCAAAATTAAATCTTACGTACGCATACTTTGTATCTCACATGTGTTTCTACCTAAAATACATAAAAAACAACATTAGAGCAAAGTATGTACATTCTTCATTTTGAATAATGAATCTCAGCCGAATAAATTATCATGAGCCACTGCAACCTAAAACAAAGAGTGTTACAATGATCCATTGTTAATTTGTCTTTCAAGAGAAATTTTTCTACTCCTCTAACAATCCCCTTAATTACTAAGCATATTTCTTTTGTTTGTCCTTATCTATGGAAAAAGAAGAACACAATAAAGTTATTTTCAAATAACAAAGAAAAACAAACATTTTCATTCCTTACCATCGACCAGCGATCAGGAAAGTAAACACAAGACAACATAAAACAAACAAGCAATAACAAGAAAGTATACTTTTAAGTCAATTTCTTTCTAAACCTGCACAATGATATTTACCACACATTAGCATTTGCCTTGCCTGGTCCTAATCTCCTGGCTTTCGCCCTAATTCATTCTTTACAATCTTTCCTCAAGTGTCCCTTCTTAAGGCAGTTAAACCACTTTAAAGATTTCTGTTTCTTTCGTCCCTTATAGTGGGTTTTATAAGTCTGAGGTTGTGAATGTATTCTTTCTAAAGCCTGGATACTCGCCATCATTAGCCTATCAAACTCTGTGCCTTTTCTCTTTTATATATGTTTTTATCATGTTCCACGGTAGACTCTCTAATTGCATCTGTGAGGCCTCTCCAATTAGGCAACGAGGTTTGTACCCTGTTCTTTAGATCCTCCCTGAGACCATCCATTAGTACTATAACAGCTACTTCCCTGTGTTGCACATTTTTCCTTTATATCTGGTATACCTATGTACTTAGTCATGGCTGACAGAGCCCTAGCAAAATAGTCAGCTGTAATCTCACTACCTTTTTGTTTGATAGTGAAAGTTTTTCTCCAGTCCACTATTGCTGGAAAATATATGGCCAACTGTGAGATTATACATTTATTATTTTCTGATTATCATCCTCTCTTAAGGATCTATCCCTCCTCCACCATACAATCCTTAAAGAACTTTTGTATATCAGTATTGAGAGGAAGACAGGCCCTCAACACCACTCGCCAATCTTTATTAGTTGGCTCATGTGCATTACCTAAATGTCTAATAAATTCCAGACACTTGGTCAAATCTTTTCTAGGATCAGGGAAATCAGACATAATTGAAAACAGTTCAGTCCTAGTCCATGGACAATGCATTATTACATATTTTATGGGAACTACACCATCTTTGTCCACCTTCCCATTGGGAACTGCTATTGTGCGGACAGGATGTAAACCTATCAAATCACTACATTCTGGACTACTTGCTGGAATTACTGTTGCAGTACAATGGGTGTTCCTCCTTGTATACATTTCTACATTATTCTCACCAATTTCAGTTGCTGCCCCTGCTGGTGGTACCTTTCCATTTCCTTGTCCGTGTGATGCCTCTTGCATGTTACTGGCATGGGCAATGGCTGTAATGATGGTGGGATCATTTTATTCTTCTGAAATTTTACTCTTAACATACCTTAATACATAATACAAATTACTAGTTACACTTTTAAAATTTTTGGCATCGGCTGTACTTACCACCCCAACGGCATTTGGTGGGGGGGCGCGCTTGCGCTCAGTTCTCCACGCTTTGCAACGCTTACTTCCGTTTGTGCGTGCTTTGCACCACGCCTACTTCCGCTGTGCACGGGCTGCCTTGCCACGTGTTCCCTTCTCGTTGCTACCATTTTGAACAGTCATCGTGTTCAATTCTCATTGTTGTTGACTTAATCAACCGCACTTTATCTCTAATATTATTTAACACCTCTGACTTGAAACTACCGATCTTTGGGAAAGGTCTCACACACTCCCGGGTATACCTCGCCGAACCAATCGGCCATTCCTTAGGCAGCACACCATTGGCCATCTCTTATTGGCCGTGGACGATTTCAACAGGTACATCCCCTCAACTCCACATCACTGAGTACCACTGAACAATAACACGCGATTGTCAACGTACTCAATGGAGAAACAACCTAACACAATTGGGATCAGACAAGTACCAACTTCGCAATACCCTGCCTTTCCTAATTTGAGTACTTTACAACTGATACTTTAGTACTTGAGTACTTTAGCACCCGATATTTATCAGAATATCAGTGGTTGCAGCATATTTCCTCCCACATCTCCCAAGTCACAATCACGGTTCCACAATCAACCATGCGGTCCGATCGCACCGCTTACAGATTTTATCAGTAAGCGTTGCGATTACTATTGGGAATGCCGCAAAAACATGTTTTCGCTTCGGGTATACCTGCCATGTATACTCTGTGGCGTCTATTTATCCCCTGTTTTCTGTTAGAACAGAACGCCACTCACACAAAGGTTTCTTTATATCCTGTTATCCTTTCAAACAGAACCTTTGTTTTCAGGTCATCTTTTTACCTTCAAACACACCTGAACAACATCTCTGTCTCTTTTCAACAGTAAATAAACTTTTCTGTCTGTCTCTTTTCAACAGTAAATCACCTCTTCTCTTCTCCTTATAATCATACAATTCACATACACATACACCTTTGTTTTCTGCGCAGAAAATTAATTTCCCAAACAATAGTAATATATTTTCAGAGTCTTTAGCAAGTCATTATACAATACATATAACAAACTATCAAAACGACTGTTTAAACAACACTGGAAATACACATACGCAATGCAGGAAGTACACATATGCTATGCAATGCAATACATTTAAAATGCAAAACAACAATAAAAAGAAACAGTTTTCTTTCTCGTCCCTAGATTCAAGTTAGCGCTCCTTAGAATATGCAAAAACAGACATTCTGTTTCACAACACAGAAAGATGAACAGGCTTTAAACACATTGCGTTCTTACCCGTATATGACGCGTCACTCCACTTTTTGTTGAGGAACCGAAATCCGTAGGTTTTGCAGATCGTCTGGTAGCTTAACTTCCCTCTGCGAGCCCTCAAATTATTAAAGTAATTTCATTGTTTTGCAAAAAGCATTGTCTATTCGATTTGTGTGGTTCCAAAGCACAAGCAATTTATTTAGCAAAAGCAAAAGTTTAACATTTCAATAAATAAGTACGGTACAGCCGATACACAATATATACGCTGCGCTCAGCTGGATCCAGCTAGACAGTCCTTTAGTCCTGAAGACTGTGGTCAGAGTGACTGCCTAGCTGATTCCAGGGAGCAGTATATATACATTTGGTGTTACAGTAAATACAATACAGGTGACTTGGCAAGTTTCCACAGATTCAGGCTTCAGGAAGGTCCAGGTGTAATGCAGTCCATAGGTCAGTAAAAACAACCCCTTCCAAGGGTGGGGGTCAGCTCTCCAGATGATGAATACTAATGTTCCCACCATAGAACTAGTTTAAACTGGTCTATTAGCATTACACAGACAATATCATTCTAATCATTTATTCCCTATCATTGATAACTAGCGCACGCTATGTATGATCCTTTCGGCGAATGAACCAGACAACTGCAGATAAATAGGGGATTAGAATGATACCAAACATGACATGCTTCCCGTGACCTGAACTTAAAATATCATTAAAGTGTACATATAACCTTATAATATATATAATATATAAATATAAACCAAATAACATCTGCTCATAAACGACTGTGGAGTGGAACCATTATAAATATGAAATATATATATAAGTGAATGTGAAAGTGCGAGTGTATGCGTGCGTGCTTTATTGTGTGATTAAACCATGAAACGTGGCGTACCGATCACAATTGCACGGTAAAACAACATCAATATACTTTCTTTCATCCAATTATATGACTTTGACAGCATACTGCCATCTGTGTAAATATTTACTTGTTTATCTTGCATGCTCTTGTAAGTGCCACTAATTCTGCTATTTGAGCTGAATGTGGGGGACCTAAAACATTTGCTTCAACAATACTCATCTGTTACCACTGCATATCCTGTGCATAACTCTCCAGTCTCATTTTACCTATGACAACTAAAATCTGTGTAAAAGTTCAGATCTACGTCTGTCTTTAATTACAGGTCTGGCTGGTGTAATAATTTCAAACAGTCATAATTAGATATTACATTACCAGGAATTTCACTGTTATTCTCATCAACATCTTCCACTACTTGTGCATGTCCAGGCACAATTGGTAGAAAAGTTGCTGGATTGAGAGTAGTACACTGACGAATGGCGAGATGTGGAGGAGCCATTCATACTAGCTCCCATCTTTGTAAAGCGAGCTATAGAGACATGACGTGTCTGTGTATTCAAAGCTGAGACAGCATGTGGGACAGAGGGTAAAATCATGACTGTGCACTAGATTAGAGTTGTCCAAACTCAGTCCTCAAGAGCTACCAACAGTCCCTGTTTTCAGGATTTCTTTAATCATGCACAGGTGAGTTAATATATTTGGGTGGGTCAGTAATTATCGCACCTGTTTCTACAGACAGAAATCCTGAAAACATGAATTGTTAGTTGCTCTTGAGGACTGCGTTTGGATACCTCTGTATTATATCCTGTTTTTTCTACTAACAGGGTTACATCTGCCACTGTACGCAAACAGGATGGTAATAATCGTGCTACTATGTCTAATTAGACGCTGTGGTAGCCAAGAAGCCTTTCATGGACACAATGTAATTGTGTTAGGACTCCTGCTACACAACTAGACAATTCAGTGCAATATATACTATATTGCAAAAGTATTTGGCCACACCTATTAATTATTGAATTGTTGTTTCATTCAGACCCTTTCCCAGAGGTGTATAAAATCAAGCACCTGATCAAGAGATGACTGTAATGAAGCAGAACACAACAGTAAGTCATCGACATATTGTATCAGTACAGAAGCTCATTTTGGCATAAAAGGGTAGCGCAGTGGCTAAGTGGTTAGCACTTCTGCCTTACAGCACTGGGGTCATGAGTTCTATTCCCGACCATGGCCTTATCTGTGAGGAGTTTGTATGTTCTCCCCATGTTTGCGTGGGTTTTCTCTGGGTGCTCCGGTTTCCTCCCACACTCCAAAAACATACTAGTAGGTCAATTGGCTGCTGACAAATTGACCCTAGTCTGTGTGTGTGTGTGTGTGTGTGTGTGTGTATGTGTGTGTGTGTGTATGTTAGGAAATTTAGACTGTAAGCTCCAATGGGGCAGGGACTGATGTGAGTGAGTTTTTTGTACAGCGCTGCGGAATTAGTGGCGCTATATAAATAAACGATGATGATGATAAAAGCTTCAAGACAATCATGCAATGCTCAGACTACCAATGAACCCTTGTGGAAGACTGGTCCATGTGTATTACACACCTTTATATGTAAAAGCAAACAAATATTGACAATTGGGATACAATGATATTGAAAATAATGCTGAACACAAATCAATCACAGTGAAATGCATGGAGTGTCAGGTGGGATTTGCATCGTATTTTGACTCAACAACTTTAATGTAGGAGAGTTACAAATTAATTCTTACCAATATTTTCCAATGAATGTCGAAAAATACCTAAACTTTGTTTCAGGTTTAAGGGGGTATTATGCAACCTTAGGTGGTTGTGCATCCAGTAACTAAAACGGGAGCTACATTTACCATTAAAACTTAGCTTTGGCTATCTGTCGTCCATAACGGATTTGAAACTGTATCCAACATTTGCCATATGTGCAAGCTGAAAGTGGGTGTTGGCTGCAAATTAAACAATCGTACTGGCATATGAAATACATTTTGAACAACTGAGGGATATCCAGAAACACACCATCTGATGTACAATAAATAGTTCAGCCTAATTTACAAATCAGATCTCTCCCTAAAAGATTTGCTAGTGCACTTGTTGCTAAAATGAATGAACTTTGTGCACTCAAAGGACCAGCTATTACAGACACTGTTTGGGTTAATAGTAGCTGCTGCCCTACACCTGAAACTCCTACTGTACATATTGAGTGATCAGATAAAGGTATAATATCAGGGGTGCTTAACACTGATTTGGCCGCCCTTGTATCTACTAAAAACTGATGTTTCTGATCACCTATATGTAATGAAACTAACTGTTTGACATCTGCAGCATCAAAACTCAGTAAATTCCTGTTATGACCAACATTTCATTGTGGACCAGGATACTGCAACTGTGTTACTGAAGGCAGCAGATGTGAGTATCCAAAGCCAACGATCCCCTCACCGCCTTTGCTGGTTGTAATTTGAAGACATAAAGTCCCTTCCATTGGAAGAGAAGGGGTTTGGGGATGGATAAGGATAAGAACATTGTGGGTTATCATGCCCCTTACTCTCCCAAAGTGGATATGGCTGAGAACCTAACCCCCTTATCCTCATAACACTCCCTCTTCCTGTTTCCCCTCTTCCAAAAGAAGAATGGGAATATTGACCGGCTTGTCCTCATGTGAAACAACGACCAGCCATTTATAGGTGTGGTTCACAACCAATCTGGTTCATAAGTCCTTGGCAGTGTCTGATTTTCGAAAGTTTTTAATTGAACAGTGAATCTATTCTTCAAATATTCATTTTTCTTACTAATATTAACATCCTGAATTAATTATTAACTCTAGTCTCCACAAAAGTCTTACCCCTCCATTCTGGGATTGGAATTTGATGCCTGTTTCTCAATGTTTCTACTAAGCCTTCAAAAACAAATGCAACAGCCATTTGTCTACGTCCATCTGCCTCTACATTTTCTATACCTGTTGAATTTAACATTTCAATAGCTGCCCTCATACAATACTCTTCTCCAGATTCTTTAGCTTTCAGTATAATAGTAAAAAGTTTCTGCCAATTCATAACGGTCTAAGAATATTAGTTATATTCATTTGATTAGCAACATCATTTGCATTAGGCATTTCACATCTGTAATATCCTCTGAATTGTTAATGCCATTTAGTTTTCTGTATGTAAATCATCTGAATCACTTTCTGTACTGGAATAATTATCCAGCTGTTTTTATTCTACTAATGGACACATAGTTACAGGCTTAAGGGTTTCAGAATCACAAAGATCAGATTTAGGGGACTGTAAAACACTATTTAAAGTTCCTAATGGCTTCCAATGCTCAGCCTCAGCCCTCCACAATGCCAAACAATACGACATAAGCAACTGTTTTCTGGTTTTTCAATTTCTGTTTGCACATTATCCAAAATATTTCTGTCAAAGGACACTACACTTGGAAACTGCTTGTCACAATGATTAGTCATATTCATCCACTCTTGCACAAATTGCTTTGCCTCTTCCTTATATTTATTAAACATTACACAATATATAAATCTTTATTATTTTCTCTCAATTAGAATGCGCCCACGAAGTACGCAATCTATGATGGTCCCACATCTGGGAAGATAGCCTCAATCTCCACACTATTTCTCAGACACTACATAGATTTATTTACACTTCATTTTTATCTTCACATCACAACATTTTATTGCCACAGCACTCACACATATATACTCTGATAAGTAGTTGAAAAAGTAGCTTCCTTTGACTCAGGCAAATATTTAATTGCCTACACTCCAATACAAAAGTAATAATAAAAAATTCTATTTCTGCAACAGATTTCAGTGGAAAAACAGGCACTGTCTTAACACAAGGTGTACTGTACATTTTGTAAAAGTGAAGCATAGCTTACCTTCTTTCATAAAACAGGACATCCACTTTCCACCCTATATTGCACAGAGCCCAGTGTTCCTCCTGAAAATGTGAGAAATCTCAGCAGTGCCTCCAAATTAAAAAAAGGAATAAATGGATTTTTGCAACAAAGTAACTTTAAGAAAATAAAAACTAGAAGGGTTTATTTAAAAATAAAAGCTAGCCCTGTGATATTAACATCAAATTTCAAGTCTGAAATTCTGCCAGTCTAGAGACATAGCAATTCCTTTTAATATTGAAAAAAAATTACATTGTGTTACAATTCAAATGCCATATTACAATTGGTTGAGATAGTATATAGGCATTCCATAGGCCATTGAGGTCTGTGAGGGGTGTTAAAACGTTTGTAATGTTGTTGTTCACCAATACTGATTAGGAACATCTGTTCTTATAATTAGCTTTTCCACTGCTGCTCACATCTCTCTTGGGCTCACAGACGATATCATTGCAGTAACACATACCACATCAAATAAAAAATACAGTAAGATAAAGCAATGTAAATATATTTCATGCTAATTGGGACAAGATGGACCGCCTATGCCAACCTGTCTGTTGATGCTGGGCTGGGCTTACTATGCCACTGCTCCCTTTCGTTATCCAAAATGGGCCCTCTTGCAGCAGTAGGAAGGGCTTACAATGCTGCCACCACTGGACTCCTTACCAGCGTCCAGTACCGGATTTCTTCTGGGTAACTGCTGAGGCAGCGAGTGTACCCCGTTACTGGTGTACCTGGGCTGGTACTCCTGACCTCTTACTATTGATCAGGGTTGATGTGGATGGATCCCCCCTGGCCTATCATACGGACCAGAGCTGCAGCATAGCAGGCAGAGCGGTGGTACCGGAGGAGCTGGGTCCAAACGTCAGAAACAGCCAGGAACGGATTCGATTTTTGGTCTAATCTGTAGGTCACAGGATTTTCAGCATGGAAGATATTTTCAAGCAGGTCTTTGAAGCAAATGATTGTAGGTACCAGTGCTAAGGTCAGATGAAATCAGAAGAACAACTTTTATTACAAAAGAGTGCTGTTTTTATACACATTTGAGCACAGCCTCACTGGATAAGGCAGCCCCCTTGAGGTCGGAGTTATTTTTAGAATCAGGATGCAATTTTTTCATCCAAACATGGATTTACATGCAATTCAAAGCTAACAATATTTACACTTATTTGTGATATCCTATAACTTGCTGTTATTTCCCGCATCACATGCTGTTTACAATGTTCAGGAAGGTTTGAACACTCTGGACAAAGGCCAAACAGTAACGACCCCCTGCTGGCTCTTTGGCCAGAGCAGGAATTTGACACTTCATCAAAACACTTAGTTAGCATTTCCTGCTATCAGACTCCCTCGCCACATATGCCTAATTGGTGATTTCCTCTAGCAACCTTACAAACCCAAACAATGACACTTCCATACAAAACACATCCCAATGTAACAGGATAACTGCATTTCAAATTATACATTGGTGCCTGCACCTCTTATTAAAATACATTTCTACAATAAATTATTTTTGCATGATCCAGCTACAAATAAGTTATTTATCAATGATCCAGTCACACTAATATATTAGTATGGCTGGATCACTTATAAATAACATTGTATAAAATATATTTAAACTATTAGCACAGTGCACTAATCTATATCATTGCAAAAGTACTGATTTTGATACTGTTATATTTGTGTATTAGAAATGTACTGAATTCTGTCAATAGCCATTTGTTAGAGGAAGTCTGTTTTGCTGATAGGACACACTTAAGCTAGGTACACACTACACGGTTTTCGTCCAATAATCGACTCAATCAGCCGACATACGACCGCTCGTTCAAAAGTCGGGTCAGTGTGTGTAGTGACACGATGGTCGAAAGTCTGCCCAAATGGACGATTGTCGCCTCATTTGGTTGGTCGTACCGTTTAATATTTTCGTTCCAATCTCGTTTCCGTTGTGTAGTGTGTATAAACTTCCGACCGATCCACGACAATCCTCTGATACTTCCTCGACATGGCGGGCGTGTGTATGTAAATTTTTGATGTCTGTCCCAGTCCCACGTGGTGCGGTATCTGCACATCACAGGCTTGTGTTTTGTATCGATGTATGTATAGCACCTATCTGGCTGCAGACCATTACACGTGTATAAAGCACATGTGTTATTACCCTTTGCATCTATGTTGGCAATCAATTCACATTAAACATTTATAAACTTTATAAGCTATTAAAGTTATAAAATCATATTAACCTTTATTAACTAATATTTGTAAAATACTCTGAATAAACCACACAGTGTTCATGCAAGTTTTACTGCAGGTAAAAAAAATAAAACATAAAATTTGTATAGTACAATATGACACGTGAAAAAAAAATAGTATTACACTGAAAGGGTGCTACTGGTTTGTGGCACAACAGTTGCAAACAGCATATACATGTAATCAAAAGTATTATCAAGGTTTTAAAAAAAATTTCTTGATGTTGGCAATATTTACTTTTATTTCATTAAAATATTCATTGAGCTTGGCAACATTTTTTTCTTCTTTCAAACTTTCATCGGATATGACGATGGTGTCCATGAAGCAAGAAAATAAAAAATGTTTACCATTACACTTCTATATCTGTAATAAAGTTAATAAAAGTTTTAATCCAACACCTGAAATGTGCTCACCTTGCACACTACTCGAGATCAGTTTGTGTTGTGGTCCCTCTGGCACATTTATTTTTTCTTGTTTAAAAACAGGTGTTATTACATCAGTGGTATACACACTGGCCTTCTCACCGTTAATTGTTCCTTCTGACAAAACAATAATCATGCGTTTGCATTGGTTCATGTGACAGTAGAATGAAATACATAAAGTCCTTCAAACAGGTACACTACACGACGTGCTATTCACTTTTTTAAATGTTTCTACGGATTCGCTCCAGTCTCCTTGCCTCTTTATTTTTAAGGTCCGACCACCTCTTCTGGACTTGGAATTTATTTATTTTCTTTCCAAGTTTTTCCTTCAGTAATCGCAGTAGTTTTTGCATTATTAATAAAATGCTTAACGGCTGATAACCTTTCCTTACATTATACTCTTATTGTTTTACCATAAAATAAAGACGCGACAACTTAATTGTGGGGTAAGAATAAAGGGATTTATTGCCAGGTATGGTGGTGGAGAAAAGAGCAGTCCGAGTCGACATCCGCCAGGCAACCAGAATGCCCCCAGCCTTCCAGGGGGCATCCGCAAACGGGGGACAACCACACACCCCAAGGTGCACATATCTACCTAAACGGGGCTACCGCCCCGGGCACTACAGAACCCTCCCCTTTTCTAGGCTAACGGAAGCAACCACAAGTCAACCCGGTCGGGAAGTACTTGGACCGAGACTAATAGCCTATTCCATTTGAAAACAGGTGGGTTAAGCGTGCCCGATACCGTCATGTGCCCTTACCACTGGCCGTCGACTGTACTGCGATTTCCAGCCACAGCTACTTTAAATAAACACCACCACCCAAATTGCACCTGTAACAGATTACTGCAGCAGACCATCATAGTTGATCCAATAGGGAGGGAGGGTGGGCAACGTCCAGGATCCAAGAGAATGATTCTTCTCCGCCCCTTTCAGATATATCTTCCGTAGCTCCTCCCCATGACTCAACCTGACGTCATGAACAGACCAATCCAGTTAACCCCCAGAGTACCAATACAGCTCAATACAGCCTTAGCTTTTATTATCCCTCGAGCTTATGTACAGCCCTCTGTTCTTATAAAATGCTTAACGGCTGATAACCTTTCCTTACATTATACTCTTATTGTTTTACCATAAAATAAAGACGCGACAACTTAATTGTGGGGTAAGAATAAAGGGATTTATTGCCAGGTATGGTGGTGGAGAAAAGAGCAGTCCGAGTCGACATCCGCCAGGCAACCAGAATGCCCCCAGCCCCTTTTCTAGGCTAACGGAAGCAACCACAAGTCAACCCGGTCGGGAAGTACTTGGACCGAGACTAATAGCCTATTCCATTTGAAAACAGGTGGGTTAAGCGTGCCCGATACCGTCATGTGCCCTTACCACTGGCCGTCGACTGTACTGCAATTTCCAGCCACGCCCGGATCCTCCAGAGCCGCGGCCCGCCACCACACCTAAAGAACTCCCGCTAAGCCCTTGTAAATATCCTCAACAAACAACCGCATGCCTTCCTCATTCAAATGAACACCATCACCACGATAAAGACCTGGATTCTGAAAACGTATAAGAGGATGTTGTATACGCACTCCACCAATAGAACAAATGAAACGAGCCGTCACCGAGTTCACCTTCTTCCGCACCTCGTCAGCCACTTTGCCTACCGCAAAATTTCTCCAAGACAACCTAGGCACTATGTCCGACCAGCATATTAAAAGGTCAGGCCAGGAGGCACGGACCCAGGATAACTCTGACTGAATTACGAACTCCAAATCCACTGTCCTTCCTATACCCAAGTCATTTCCACCCAGATGAATAACTAACACATGAGGCACACTACCCTTATCCATCTCATTCAAAAATAACCTACGAAAACCCGGCCATCTCAAACCTCTCTGCCCAATCCACCGAACTACAACAGACCCTGGAATAGCTGAAGTATCACCTACAGCCCTATGCAAAGCAGCCCAATGCACATACGAATGTCCCAAAACCCAGATCAACCGCGGGGTCCTGCGTTCTGTAAAAAAAGGCAGTAAAACAAGCACCGTGTTAGGGACAAAAAACCAGCACTTTACAGCAGCTGTAAAATAGAAGATAAGAAGAAGAAAAAACAAAGACCAGCATGGCCCAGAGTCTATCCTGCAGACCCATAACAAGGCAAATCAGCAGACCACCATCCCAGAGAAACTCATTCACACCAGAAGAAGACGGAAAACAAAGAGGGGGGCTGAAACACAAGCGAGGGTAAAACCATTAAACCTCATGGAGCCAACAAGCCAATCATGGCCCCACTTTAGAGGGAAAAAAGGGACAAAACCCCTCGCGCCCTGCTTCCAAAAGCATGAGCAGCCGAAGCCCTGTGAATCCGCCCGCAGCTTCAGATCAGGAAAGGAGAAATTCAGGAAAGGAGAGAAGGTCTCACATAGCGTTTGTATACATTACTTTTCCACCTGCCTAGCTCCTTTAAGGCAGGCTCTGATGCCCCTGCAACCGCAGCAGATGTAGCAGCACCAATACGAAACGAATGGGTGCCAAACTGCGTACAATCAACACCAACAGCCGTTAATGTGCGTTTAAAAAAACCACTGAAAATTGGTACCTAGTGAGCGGGGAACCATCACCATGCACTAACCAAGGTAATGCACCACTCGGTCTAAGGGAGGCAAATCGTCTGATTAACACAATAGGGCATACAGAGCAACCAACCCTTGGGACCAATGTAACCCAGCGCCCCCTCCCTAACTGGTCAGATTTAGACTTCCTCACCTTACAACACACCGAACTGCTAGATATTATCACGTGCTGGCCTAGCATGCCTGACAAGGGGGAAGTACGAGAGGAAGCCACTAGCTCGCTCACCCGCAACGCGCCAAAGTACAACATCACAAAAGCAGCGCGAAACAAAGCCACCTCATAGCTGTCCCTAGCAATATCCGACACTGCGGCTACCATATTACTTAGGAGCGAGTCACTGATGGGCCTTCTCTGGTCCGCAGCAACCGGTCTTTCTCTAGCCCAACCCCTCAGGGCTTTGGAAATCAGAAAACTTTTTGTAACATCTCTCTCACCCTTCATCTTAGCAAAAAATGAAATCCCAGCCAACGAGGCAACCATGGAAGCCTTAGATTTGCCTGCCTGATACCCCGCCCAGACAAACGCCAGCATGCGCTTATCCCCATCTTCCTTACCGCCAAGGCCTTGGCTTCGGAAAGAGCGCCATTCCATCCAAGCAGCCCGGTATTTTCTCCTTGTCAAGGGAGCCAGGGAGGCTTCGGCTAGCCCTTCTATGCTGGCTTGACAATCTGCCATACGTAAGAGGGACAGGGCACACCCGTTAGGGATGCCCCAGGAGCCAAGATCCTAAATCTCTCCATCTGACCCCTAGACAAAGCATCCGCCAACTCGTTCTCTACTCCAGGCACATGCCGAGCTTGAAAGGATATATCGCAGACCAGACAGCGCCAAACTAGCCTGTGCAGGAGCGTAATTACAGGGGGGGACTTGGACCTTTGCCCGTTTATCGCCTGCACGACACCCAGGTTGTCACACCAAAAAACTACCTGTTTCCCGGCTAACCTGCCTGACCACAGCTCCAGTGCCACGATCACGGGGAAAATTTCAAGAAGCGTCAGGTTGGCTGTCCATCCGGACACCACCCACTCGTTGGGCCATGGGGCAGCGCACCATTCGCCAGCAAAGTATGCCCCAAACCCTACTGACCCAGAAGCGTCTGTAAAGAGCTCCAGCTCAGGACTGGACATCGGAGGGCCGGGCCAAACCCGTACCCCATTGAAATCCTGTAAGAACAGGTCCCACACCACTAAATCAACCCGGATTTCTTCCGAGAGCATGATTCGACCGTGCGGACGCCTGTTCCCCGCTGTTGCCCTCTCTAGCTTCCTACAAAAAAACCGCCCCATGGGTATTACTCGGCAAGCAAAATTGAAACGTCCTAATAACGCCTGCGCCTGTCGCAACGTCAGTCCGTCCTGACCTAAAACCTCACCTATCGCTCCCTTCAGCTTGATCACTTTATCATTTGGCAAGCGGCAGAGACCTTGAACAGTGTCAATCTCAATCCCCAGGTACGATAACTGAGTAGTGGGGCCCTCGGTCTTCTCCCCAGGGACCGGTACCCCCAGGGAATGGAAAAGAGCCTTCACCGAAAACAGCATGTCTCTGCAAGTCTCATCCCCCCCGGGCCCTACCACCAAGAAGTCGTCCAAGTAGTGGGCGACTCCGTGGTGGCCTGTGCCCGCACAGATACACCAGTGTAAAAATGAACTGAAACATTCGAAGAATGCGCAAGACACTGCGCACCCCATGGGGAGACATCTGTCCACATAGAAGCCCTCCTCTACCTTAAAGCCCATAAATGGGAAGGAATCCGGGTGAAGTGGCAACAGACGAAAAGCTGACTCAACGTCAACCTTCCCCATCAATGCCCCTTCCCCAAATTCTCGCACCATGTCCAGGGCCGATTCAAAGGACTGGTACGTGACCCTACAGTACCTGTCGGGGATCGCATCGTTCACCGATGCCCCGTGTGGAAATGAGAGATGCTGAATGAGTCGAAATTTCCCTGCCGCCTTCTTAGGAACCACCCCTACCGGGGATACCACCAAGTCCCGATAGGGCGGGTCCGAAAAGGCCCACTCATGCGCCCCAGCATCACTTCCTTCTGGACTTTCTCCAATAAGACCCCTGGGAACAGACTAGCCGATTTCAAATTACGCCCTTCCCCTGATTGAACTTGACCCTCGATAGGGACTCTAAACCCCTCACTAAAACCTTCCCTCAAAAACTCTGCCTCCATTCTGTGCGGGTAGCGGCTAAGCCAGCGACCCAGGCTTGCCAAATTAATCGGCGATCCTGCCTTCACCAACGCCAGTGTTGGGCTGGCCGCTTGTGCCACCCCTTCTATCCTGCCTGTCGCATGTCTTTGCCGGGTGACCTCCTCCACACTTAATGCAAGTATGAGCGAATCTGCATCCCTGACCATGAGGGCAGCTTGATCGGTTGAACAGGAAACAGCGGCCCTTGCTGAGAAAGGGCGCGTTACCCCTCATCCTCCCTGACTGTCTCCGCCCTGTGGCACTCCCGGACCCAGACACCCACCCCTCCTGGGACACCTTCAACCAAGTCTCAACATCTTTGTACCCTAACATCAGGCTGGCATGGCCATTGTATTTCTCTCTGAAAACCTCGTCGTACGCTAGCCAAACCCCAGGGCGAGAGGACACGTACATCTCGTGCACCATATGCAGATATTTCAGCATATCCATCCATTCGCTAGGGCGAGATTCCAAATAACAGGCCGCAAAAAGGTAAGCGCCCGAGAGCCAGTTCTTATAGGTCTTATAACTGGCTTCCCCGCCCCCTCCCCGGGCCATGGCCGCTGCCACCAACTTTTTGCCTTGCTTAGAAACCTCAAACATGTCTACGAAACGTCCCCTGTAGATTCTACTCCGTATTGTCTTCCTCACCCCTTGAAATATACCCGTGCTCGCGCAGCGCATTGTCTCATCGCCCGTGAGCCTGGAGCCCCTGAAATGCCTATCTCTGTCCGTTGCCCGCTCCGAGTGTCGAGGAACAAAATGCTTACGCAGGCGCTTCACTAGCCGCTGCGGACTACCCTGGGAATCTGAAGACGATCTACTAGAGCTACAGCTATAGCTATCAGACCACACAGATTGCTCATCATACATATCCATAGCACTCATCTCACCTTGCTCAGCGGACTCGCCTTCCATTCCCGTCCACTGACCTTCCAACTCCGCCTCGGCCGAGGCCTGCCGCTCCCGAGTTCCGGACCTATCCCTACGACCATCACTGAAAGCGCCACCATCTGCTGGGAGAGACACGTTACTACCAGACCTCTGAGACACAGCACCGATCGACAAAGAGCGCCTCCCGTGACTAGCAGACCTGTGTTCAACTTGTTCTACCCTGTTAGCCCGCTCCCACTGCACATCCGTGCCAACACTCCTGTGGCCTGATCTACTCCTTGACCGCCACCTGTGGGACTCGGAAAAAACCTGTCCACTACCCCCAGCTGCCTGATCGGACCGCTGACTGCCAAGGGGGACTACATTCCTACCCATGCCTGGACTCTGCCCACGTGTAAGATCCCGTACTTGCCCCTCCACCTGACAACTACCCCGGGAAGAGCCCAAACGTGACTGCCCCCTAACTGCTACCCCTCCCTGGCCCCTTGAGGGCCCTGGCTGGCCCTATTCCCTGGGAGGGACCTCCCGCTGCCTGGCCTATTACTATGAGCCCTGGAGGGACTGAACAAAGCCTGGGGCTGGCTGGCTCTAGCGGGCCCGGGGATACCCCCCGGATTAACCCTGAAACTGCTGGACCTACCCACCTGAGAAGGGGGTGGGGAAACAACCCCCCCCCCGTACCGACCCCTGGAGAGATCTCCCACCATGCTGCCTGCTGGACCTAGCGTGCCCACTACCGGCGGGGGAGCGGCCAGCCCCCTCCGCCGCTGAAAGCTGTCCACCAGACCTACCCCTGCTGTATTGATCTCCCCGAGCAGATCCGCCGCTCGGGGAGTTGCCATGGCGACGAACCCGGAACCGGAAGTGACGGCCGTCACTTCCGGCCGCGCGGCGGCCATGGAGGACTGGGGAGTACCCCTCCGCCGCGGCTCGCGACGGAGGGAAAGAACGCCGCCTACTAGCTCTCACATGAGAGCGGGGGACATGACCCAGCCCAGGTAAGGAACCGGAGGGGAGAGAGGTCCCGGGGAGGGGCGGGGAACGGGAGTCCATGACGGAGTGGATGTGGGGAGGGAGGGAGAGAGATAGCCTGGGGAAGGGGATGGAAAAAACGAATGGGCAATAAGGGGAAGAAGGTTGGGAGGCGATGAAAAGGGGGGGGGAGGCAAGAAGGGAGAAAACAGCTGGCGAAATTAAATAACTAACAATACCAAGCAATAAATGCAAAAGGAGGGGGAAGAAACAAAGACCTGTAGACAGAGGATGCTAGAAAGAAGAAAGCACAAGATTATGCAATAGGGACAGAAAATTGGGCATAGAGCTATACTTATCCCACGTCCAGCAGCTTCAACGTCCAGGATCCAAGAGAATGATTCTTCTCCGCCCCTTTCAGATATATCTTCCGTAGCTCCTCCCCATGACTCAACCTGACGTCATGAACAGACCAATCCAGTTAACCCCCAGAGTACCAATACAGCTCAATACAGCCTTAGCTTTTATTATCCCTCGAGCTTATGTACAGCCCTCTGTTCTTATTCCTTTCTATTATTAACTTTTCTGTACTTTCGCTTTTGACAGTCGTAGTCGTACTGGTCCAGTACTTTTACCATCATCTCCATTTCTCTTGGGCTCATTGACTTTGCTCTTTTAACTGCAGTACATTCTTTTTGAACATCTCCACCCTCAACCATAACTTTTCCAACATTTGTTGGCCCTTCCAGCACCATTTCTGACTGCGTCTCCGTCTCCATTGCCTCAACCCCCACTAACACCCTCTCTTCACTCGCCATCTTCTCACGTTCCTTGGGGCCAGACAGGCTCCTCTATAATTTTATACACTCAGACATGGGCGTTCGTTTATGCTGTGTACCAAACAGTGATGATGCCCACAGAGAATGGAGCATTGTGGGTGATGCCTATTCGTGTATAATAACCTTTTGTATGGATTTTTTTTCCTATAACTTTAACCCGCTGTACATTCGTTCACATATACAGTAAGTTCTTTCTGATTGGTGCATACATGTGTACTTGCATTGGTTTATTGTACAGCACAGATGGGACATATGTTTATTTTTATTATACCCAAACAGAACACAATGGCTTACGAAAGAAATGCTGACCTAATGAAGGATTTTATTGAGACCTACAGGGCTCACCCATGTTTGTGGAAAGCCAAATCCAAAGAGTATTTTAACAGAATGATGCGAAACATGGCGATGCAAGAGCTTGTAAAAGCATGTCTGCCATATCACCCTGAAGCAACTGTTGAATGGGCAAAAAGCAAGATCCAGAACCTTAGGACTGTGTATAAAAAAGAATTAAATAAAGTTGAAGTAGCCAAAAAATCAGGAGCTGCAGCTGAAGACGTGTATGTGCCAAAGCTATGGTACTTTGATCTGTTACACTTTGTTGAGGGACCAAGAAACACCACGTACGTCCACTAGCAGCATGCCCACAGACAGCAGTTCATCCACAGAGGTAGAGCAAGCATATGAAATATGCAAGCGGCACAGTAAGTACAGTACATTATGATGTTGCCATGTAACAGATTTATTCATGTTCAAAGAATCAACAACACAATAACAATACATAACATGTATAAAAACAGTTGTCATAAGCAATCATTCTGCCATGGCACGACACCATCACCGTTGAAATACGTAAGGTACGCTTCCCGATTTAATTTTGCCAATGTACTACTATTTTTAGAGTGTTCACACTCTAATGGTGTCAAGCCCACTACCTCCATGTCCTCGGCATTACTTTCCACATTGGCCTGAGTGGTACGTCCACTGTTGCTTTTACGCCGTAGAAAGTTATGCAGAACACAACATGCCATCACTACTTTGTCGACTTTGTCCAAACACAGGTTTATTGCAGAATGATAAACTTGGAACCTGTTACTTAGAATCCCAAAGGCATTTTCAACTACACGCCGAGCATGTGACAGTCTGTAATTAAATATACGCCTTTCAATGCTCAGATTTCTTTGTGGGTATGGTTTTAAAACATTGTTGTGCAATGCAAAGGCGTCACCTGCCACAAACACAAAGTTTAGTCCATATTTTGTGCTACTCCGCAATGGAAGGTTAAGAGCATTGTTTTGTAGTTTGTTATGGAAGGTAGTATGCTCAAATGCACCTCCATCTGAGACTCTTCCTTTTTTTCCAATGTTCACAAATAGGAATTCATAGTTCGCATCCACTATGGCCATTAAAATAATGCTAAAAAATACTTTGTAATTATAGTAGAAAGATCCACTGTTTGATGGTGGCATAATTCGGACATGTTTGCCATCAATGGCACCACCGCAATTTGGGAAATTCCATAGTCTCTCAAAGTCTTCCGCTATCACTTTCCAGTCTTCCTCTGTCGATGAAAACTGAAATATAAAGATGTGTAAATAGTTTACATTTGAACATGCATGCAATTGCATTCCCTCATTCGTTTGCTCTTTTTCAGCCTGCCCTACTGTCTGATGGGCTCTTGATGGATGTTGAAGGCCAGGAAGCTACAACAATTATTAGCACTGCACCTGAAAGCCAGGTAACTGCTGACAGCCAGGACGTAACCCAAGCTGGTACACTAGCAAAAAACAATCAGAAGCGAAAGAGACGAAGAATAAAGGAAATACAAGAAACTGATGCACTAACAAAAAAGATGCTTGATTGCGCTAACACTTTGATAACAAAAACAAAGGAACAGGACACATTTGATTTCCTGGGAGCAACAATAGCTAGCAAAATGAGAAGTAGTAGCAAGTGCATACAAGATGAAATGGAGCGACTGCTGTGCGACCTCATGCGTAGGGCTACCGCTGAAGATTTGTGGCCGGACACAGTTATTTCCCACAGGACACAAACAATCATACACATTTAACACAGCACAGTTGCAGCATGCTACCATGGGCGGACAAAGCCTATTGTCACAACCGTGTATGACATCCACACCAATAGCATCAGGAAGGATCCCACATTACGCTGGGGACATATCTAGAATGGACACAAGCGAAATTTTGCACTACCAACAATTATAAACTGTTGCTCTGGTCCAAATAATTAATGCATTGCACGTTACAAGTTAAATCTATTTTTACAATTTTATATATGGTAATATGTATGTTAATAAACCGCTATTTTTACAATAAATACTTTTGCTTTTCACCAACCTTTATGTACTGCTCACTGAGAACTTCGATGATAGCATCACAGGTGTCAGGTATTATCATGCCAAGAGCTTGAGGTGAAATAGCCGTGCTGTATTTAAGATCTGCAAGTGTTCTCCCTATTGCCAAAAATCTTAGTGTTGCCACCAGTCTTTGCTCTGGCGGTATGGGTCTCCTTAATTGGGTGTTCTCCCTCTGGATGAGAGGGGTTACCAGTTGGAGCAGTTCCTGAAAAGTGGAATCATTCATACGAAAAAATTCTTAAAGTCATCTGGGTTGTTGTCCAGTATCTCCTGTAGCAGGGGCATATGGCAGAACGTGTCTCTCCTCTTGAACCAATCTTTGCTCCAACAATATCTACTCTTTCTCCTTCTTTCTCTTTGGTTCCATACTTGCAGTCTTCTTGCCACAGCAAGCAGGAAAAGTGCAGTTGCTTGTTCTTGTACTACTGTAGCCATTGTAGGTTTACAAATAGGAATGAATGAAGAGACAGTGTAGCCTTCTGTTTTTATGCTGTTTTGGGAGTTAACTATAGCGAAAGCTCTGCCCCTTTATGCTAATGTCTTTGGTATCTCGTTACATGCCCTGCAAATGTTGCTTCAGTGTGTACGAAATTGCAATCATTGCTCACGACAGCATGACTGTAAAAAGTCGCTAAAGGGACGTCCGCTCTTCCCTTTATCGTCCTAAACAAGGCTAGTGTTTATGCAGTCCATGGACCGAGCGATCGGACCATCGATCGCATGGCATAAAAAGTTGGTGGAAATTTCTGTAGTGTGTACCTAGCTTTACACGATTTACCTTCAGATGTGTGCTTCATCTGGTCCTACAGAGTTACCGATCACAGGGAAGGGACCACTGACGTCACACTCTGTAATTTGGCTGTTCGTTGTTTAATAGTAATATAAATGCTTTTGGAGCCATTATAGAGCTGCTGTGCATCAGCCCACAGCATCACACACTGATTTTTTGTATGCGCGCTGCTATGAGCTGAATGAATGAAACAGCCATATAAACATGAAACTGAGGTACAATAAAAAGCCAGCATTTCTCACTATCACAGGTCCTCTAATATTCATTTGAATATTTACATTTGAAGAGAAGCCCACAGTCTGTATGGATATTAGTCATATTAAAGCAGATTTAAGTACAAGAAGAAAAATGTAACAAATGTTACACCCACATCCTAAAAACATAAGTGCAATTGTTAGGAACCCCTCCAGCCGGCACAACACAACCCGGAGTCTACTCTGCCAATCAGGTGTTCACTGGAGCCCCTGATGGTAGGAACAGACTGGGCTGCAGACTGACAGAGGGTCGTGAAGTGTGTACCGGCTGGGGAGAACCCAGGTAAGCGGAGTGAGGTCCACGCAGAGGTCAAGGGCCGGCAGTAAGTTACAATTCCAGTTAACAAGCCGGGGTCAAGGGTCACAGGCAAACAGGAGAAACGGTAAACAGGCCAAAGGTCAGGGTTACGGGATACACGAGCGAAGTCCAAATCCAAGCCAAGGGTCATACACGAGAGTTCAGCAGAATACAATACACAGAAACAGAAACAAGCAGGTCAGCAGACTGGGAGTTAGAAGCTATAACCTGCAATGAGGTAGCAGACCTCATTGCCTTAAATAGTGACCCCAACCAATCAGAGCCTAGCTCTGCAAGAATACAGCCCATGTATTAATTAGCCCGCAGGCTATCTGGATGCGCACGCGCCCAGCAGTTCCCCTTGCTGGGACGCGGCGCTCTCACATTCAGCGTCCCGACCGTTGCCTAGCCCCCGGAAGACGTCCCGGTCGTCGTACCCCCCCTTGAGGAGGGGTCGAGGGGCCCCGACATCCAGGTTTTCTGGGAAATTTCCTGAAAAACTCTTTCAACTGTTTAGGGGCATGGAGTTGTCTCTGCAGAACCCAAGAACGCTCTTCTAACCCGCGATTCCTCCACTGCACTAGGAAATGCACCTGCCCTTGTACTTTTTTAGAATCAAGAATTCTTTGAACCACGAACCTTTGTGGCCCGCTGGAACCTCTCCCAGGCACACTTGAAGACTGGGCTTGACCAGGATATAGTACCGGCTTCAACAGCGAACAATGAAACGTGTTGAGGATCCTCAATGAGCCCGGAATTTTTAATCTGATTGCGACAGAATTCACCTGCTTAATGATAGAAAACAGCCCGATGAACTTAGGGCCCAACTTCTTGCACGGCTCTCTGAGCCTGATATTTTTTGTAGAAAGCCACACTTTCTGGCCCACCTTAAGGGAGCAGGTGGTACGGTGGCGGTCCAAATTTTTTTTTGCAACAAGTGAGGCTTGTTTCAATGATGAGTGTACTTTCCTCCAGACAACTCTGAGATCCCTGGCAGTGGAGCGGATCTCCTGGGTACCAACGGACTTGAGTGAATATAAAGAGTTGGACCTGGGGTGAATACCATAATTGCAAAAAAACGGAGAGGTTTTGGTAGATGAGTGACAGGAATTATTATAGGCAAATTCCGCCCAAGGCAACAAGGAGGACCAGTTGTCATGGAACTCCGATGTGTAGCATCGTAAAAACTTCTCTAAGGACTGGTTAACCCTTTCAGTCTGCCCATTTGACTGAGGGTGATATGCGGATGACAAACTGATTTTGATTCCAAGGAGGGTACAGAAGGATTTCCAGAACTACGCTATGAACTGAGAACCCCGATCGGAGACGATGTCAGTAGGGAGTCCATGGAGACGGAAAATGTGTTGAATGAATAAGACGGCCAAATCTCGAGCAGTCGGAAGCTTGGTTAACGGAATGAAATGTGACATTTTGCTGAACCGGTCTACCACAACCCAAATGGTATTGTGTCCGGCAGAGGGTGGCAGATCAACTATAAAGTCCATGGACAAATGTGTCCAAGGTTTTGCAGGAGCAGCCAACGGAACCAATTGACCTACCGGGCGAGTCCTGGGAACTTTGTTCCTGGCACAAACGTCACAAGACAGAACGTGACTCTTGACGTCAGCGGACAAAGACGGCCACCATACAGTACGGGATAGGATTTCCACTGTTTTGAAGACTCCAGGATGTCCAGCCGTCTGACTATTGTGTGCTTCAGCAAGGACTGCTTTCCTTAGATGAACTGGGACAAACAAGCATCCTACCGGAGTATTATCAGGAGCTAATCTCTGAAACCTTTGTAAGGTACAGCTCAGGTCTTGGGTTAACCCAGCATGGATCATAGACACAGGAACAATAGTCTCAGGACTAGTAACTGGAGCATGGTGTGCCAGGAAACTTCTGGACAGGGCATCTGCCCGGACATTTTTAGAACCTGGTCGGTAGGTGATTATAAAGTTAAAGCGGGTGAAGAACAGCGACCAACGAGCCTGTCAAGGGTTCAATCGTTTGGCCGACTGTATATACTGTAGATTCTTATGATCCGTAATAACGGAGATCTGGTGTGCAGCGCCTTCCAACCAATGACTCCATTCCTCAAAGTCCCATTTAATTGCTAACAGCTCTCGATTTTCAACATCATAGTTGGTTTCCGCTGAAGAGAACTGACGGGAAAAATAGGCACATGGATGTAAGCGGTGAGTATGACGATCTTTTTGTGACAAGATGGCCCCGGCACCGACGTCAGAGGCATCAACCTCAAGAATAAATGGTACCTTAGGATCCGGGTGTCTAAGGACCTGAGCAGACACGAAGGCTTTCTTCAGGGTTTCAAATGCCATTATTGCTTGTGGAGACCAATTAGCTGGATCGCTTCCCTTGCGAGTCAAGGTGACAATAGGATCCACGATATCAGCAAAGCCACCAATAAATCTCCTGTAATAATTGGAAAATCCCAGGAATCTCTGGACCGCCTTGAGGTTATTCGGTTGTACCCAGTCCAGGATTGCTTGGACCTTGGTTGGGTCCATGGAGAAACCTTCTGAGGAGATTATATAGCCCAGGAAGGATACCTTCTGGACCCCGAAGTCGCATTTCTCGAGTTTAGCGTAGAGATGATGTTCCCGCAATTTCTGTAGGACTTGTCTGATATGACCCTGGTGCACTGACAATGATTCTGAATATATGAAGATGTCGTCCAAGTAGACAACAACGAAGTGTCCTAGAAACTCACGTAACACCACATTAATCAAATCCTGGTAGACCTCAGGGGCGTTACTAAGGCCAAACGGCATGACCAGATATTCGTAGTGGCCCGAGAGCGTGTTGAATGCCGTCTTCCACTCATCACCTGCTCTAATACGTATGAGGTTATAGGCATCACGAAGATCAATTTTTGTGAAGACAGTTGCCCCTCTTAATTGGTCAAAAAGTACGGAGATGAGAGGAAGGGGATAGGTGTTCTTAACCGTAATGAGATTCAGCCCTTGGTAATCGATACACGGTCTGAGTCCTCTGTCCTTCTTGGATACAAAGAAGCACCCTGCTCCTACTGGGGACTTGGATGGCCTGATGAAGCCTTTCTCCAGGCTTTCGTCAATATATTCCTGCATGGATTTGGTCTCTGGACCGGAGAGAGGGTACAAGCGTCCCTTGGGTAATTTAGAACCCGGAATGAGCTCAATGGCACAGTCGAAATCCCGGTGCGGTGGTAGAGTGTCAGCAGCCTTTTTGGAGAAAACATCCCAGAAGTCATGGTACTGTGAAGGAAGCTGCTCCGGAATAGGCTGGATCACACGCAGAGGTAGTGTCAAACAAGACTGTGTACAATAAGAGCTCCAATTGACAATCATTCCTTTTACCCAATCTATGACAGGGTTGTGGCGGAATAGCCAAGGGTGGCCCAGAATCAAAGGAACTGATGGGCATTCGATAAGGCGGAAGACTATGGATTCCGAGGGGAGAGCTCCCATGTTCAATTGTAGTGGCGGGGTCTCCCAGGTAATCTTCCGCCTGGCAATGGAGTGCCATCTAAGCCACAGACAGTAATAGCAGACTTGAGTTTTACCATCAGAATTCCAGCAGCGCGGGCGAACCCGATGTCAAGGAAGTTGCCTGCAGCTCCACTATCAATAAAGGCCGACAGGTCCACAGTACGAGCACTGAACGTGAGCTGTGCAGGGATCAATACAGCATTTTTCGGGGAAACAATCTGCAGACCTAGGTGAACTTTCCCCTCGTTCCCTAGGCATGCTCTTTTCCCGGCTTATTTGGGCAGGAACGGGAGAAGTGGCCTTTTGTGCCACAATAGAGACATAAGCCTTGTGATCATCTCCTGTCTCTTTCCTCAGGGGAGAGACGATACGCTCCTAATTGCATAGGCTCCTCACCATCCGTGGAAACAGGAATGAAGGCGGATGGAGGTGAAGATGCCTCCTTTTCGGTTTTCCGCTCTTTAAATCTCCTGTCGATTTTGATGGAGAGGTGCATCAGATCCTCCAGAGAAGTGGGAGATGGATATTGCACCAAAGAGTCTTTAATCTGTTCCGACAGGCCGAGACGGAACTGACTACGTAAGGCGGGGTCATTCCATCCACTATCAGGTGACCATCTACGGAATTCAGCGCAATATTCCTCTGCCGACCGCCGGCCTTGTTTCAAGGCCCGTAGATGAGCTTCTGCGGAGGCCATTCGATCCGGGTCATCATATAGTAGACCTAATGCCTCAAAGAAAGCGTCTACGGACTGCATGACAGGACTGGTCTGTGGCAAAGAAAAGGCCCAGGACTGGGGGTCACCTTGTAGGAGGGAAATAATAATCCCGACTCTTTGTTGCTCTGAACCAGAGGAGCGGGGTCTCAATCGGAAATAGAGCTTGCAGCTCTCCCTGAAATTCCGAAACAGGGATCTATTTCCAGAGAACCGATCCGGCAAATTCACCTTAGGTTCACAGATGGAACTTGGAGTGGGTTGTGAAGTTCTCGCGGCTTCTTCTTGAACGGACAACCGCTCAGCCAAGGCTTGTGCCAGGGACGGTGTGGATCCGCTTTCATCCATCCCAACCTCGTCTCAGTGTTGGCCGGTTATAATGTTAGGAACCCCTCCAGCCGGCACAACACAACCCGGAGTCTACTCTGCCAATCAGGTGTTCACTGGAGCCCCTGATGGTGGGGACAGACTGGGCTGCAGACTGACAGAGGGTCGTGAAGTGTGTACCGGCTGGGGAGAACCCAGGTAAGCAGAGTGAGGTCCACGCAGAGGTCAAGGGCCGGCAGGTAGCAGACCTCATTGCCTTAAATAGTGACCCCAACCAATCAGAGCCTAGCTCTGCAAGAATACAGCTCATGTATTAATTAGCCCGCAGGCTATCTAGATGCGCACGCGCCCAGCAGTTCCCCTTGCTGGGACGCGGCGCTCTCACATTCAGCGTCCCGACCGTTGCCTAGACGAGCCCCCGGAAGAGACGTCCCGGTCGTCATAGCGACGGCCGGGATGGAGGTAAGGGAGTCGCGGCGGCTGGGCACAACCACGGCTCGTAACAGCAATGCTGTACAACGATATCTATTTCTTATACTGCTCAGTATTTTACGGAGTTTCTCCCATTATTTTATCCGAGATAAAATACACTTTAGGAGCTACTATTTTCTCCTCTCCATCCTGCACCCTGTATTGTCCCCCTCTCCAGTCTGCATCCTGTATTGCTTCATCACCAGCCTGTAGTGTTCCCAGTCATGCCTGCACCAGATACTGTCTCCTCCAGCCTGTAAATACGAGTAGCTGCATTCCATCCCAAATAGTGAGAGTGGGCACAGACACTTAAATGAGCATCCAGACTAACCTAGATAGCCAAAATAGATTGCAGTCAATCAGGGAGGAGGCAGCAATGAGAGGACATCATGTTTGTCTGGCTGTGATCTCATTCAGCTCCTGGCTGCATGGGCACTCCTACACTTGTATACTCTCTGACAGCTTAACTCGGAAGGAGAGTTATGCTGTCAGCGCAAACAGCTGGATTTAAATAGTTTATAAAAAAATATAGTATCTGAATGGTCCCTCTGTCCCCCTCTTCCCCAGGAAGAAACTGCCACACTCCTCCACCCGGTTCCAGCAGATTCCCAATCCAGCATTTAAACACAGGCTGCTGCTTCACAAGAAACTTTCATTTGTGCTACTGTATTCTCACTGTTTATATCATCCAAGAAAATCACTGCCTTAAAAATAGATCACCTTATAGAGGATAAGTGTCACTGTTCTCTCTGATGACATCTGTACAGAGGACCAGGTGCTGTCACTGTGACAGTGGGTACTGGATGCTAAATTATCACTTTAGTTCTACAGAGAGCATACACACACACACACACACACATACACTGAAGGATTGGAAGATTATTGGAAGGAGATTTTTAAACAGTACAACCAACCAAATGAAACGATGATCAGCACTTTGGGATGACTTTAGATGATCGTGTACGTATACACACTAACACGATATCTGACAAACAGTCGTATGTTGGCTGATTGGAGGCAATCATTGGGCCAGTGTATACCTAGCCTTAGAGAGTCAGGAAGCCTTCTAACAAAATAGACAGCACATTTTCAGGAAATCAGGTTGGTGTGAAAGTTAAACTGTGTTAGATGCAACATTAGATTATATCCGGATGTTAAATTATTGAATGTGATTTATCAGTCTTGGTGGAGCCATCTCAGATTTGGGGGCTGGTTTACAACCCTGCCAGGATTTGTGTCAGAATCTGTATAAATCTGTTTGCCTCTCCACTTTCCCTCTCGACAATGCTATATCTATTTCCTCCTTTCTACCCCTCCTCTCACTTGACACTCACCCTCCAATCTCATAGCTGTGATAGCCCATGAGCAGGGACACCCCTCCCTAATAGCTCACACACCCCCTGATCCCATCCCTTCAAACCCCACCAAAAAAAAATAATCCAGCAGTCTCTGTCATCTCTCCTGTGTTCCCTACTCTTGGCCTCCAGTACCACCTCTATGCTGATGGTACCCAAATCTATCTTTCATCCCCTGACCTCTCCCCTTCCCTTCTGTCTCGTGTCTCCTCCTGTCTCTCGGCCATCTCATCTTGGATGTTCCAACGCTTCCTTAAACTCAATATTTCCAAGACCGAGCTTATAGTCTTCCCCCCTGCCAGGACTCTCCCACCTTGCCCCTATTTCTGTTAATAACACTACCTTCGTTTCTGTCCCCCAAGTCCGATGCCTTGAGGTCATCCTTGATTCCTCCCTCTCATTTAAGCCTTACATTCTGTCCCTCTCAAAAGCCACGAAAACACTTGTTCACTCGCTTATTGTCTCTAACCTTCTTCTCTCTGGCCTACCTGATTCTCGCCTTGACCCTCTTAAGTCTATCCTCAATGCTGCTGCCCGCCTCATTTTTCTCTCCCGCCGCTCTATCTCTACGGTCTCCCTCCAACAGTCACTACATTGGCTCCCCATACCCTACAGAATTCAATTTAAACTCCTCACCCTCACCTTTAAAGCTCTTAGTCAATCTTCCCCTCCCTACATCTCCAATCTCATCTCTACCTACACTCCTACCTGCCCCCTCCGCTCTGCCTCTGACCGCCGCCTCACTACTTCACTGATCACCTTCTCTCACTCTCGTCTTCAGGACTTTGCCCGGGCTGCTCACCTGGTGTGGAACGATTTTCCACGTTCCATCAAGTTAGCATCTACTCTCAAAGGCTTCAAGCGTGCCCTTAAGACTCATTTCTTTATTCAAGTCTATCAGTCCTCCTAACTTTCTTGACCTGGCTCTCTCCCCTAGTTAGTACCACCCTTTATGTGTCTCCCCCTTCCCTTTAGGTTGTTAGCTCTCATGAGCAGGGCCCTCTTTCCTTGTGTGCTCCTTCTACTGTTCCTTTACCCTCTGTACCTCTTGGCCTGCTTCACTAGCCCTGTTTTATTAATCTTCAGCCTTCTTGCTGATTTCTACAATCCCTTTCACTATCTGTCAGATATAATCTGATTTGCTTTACCCTTTCACCTGTGTTTGTATATATTTGTGTATCATGTTGTGTCTTGGTTGTTTTCTGTATATGTAATGTACGGCGCTGTGGACCCTTTGTGGCCTTATAAATCAAAGATAATAATAATAATACTACTACTCTACATGGTCTTTCTATTTTTGCTATATGGATCCTCTCATTAAATTATTACACTGGAACATTAGCTTTTGCACTCGCCCGAGATCTACATTGCCGTTGCATTACTTTTATTATATACTATATACGCTTTGTTCATGTACCTTCCCTGCAGTTCCCGTCATTAAATATTTTACGTTTTAAGTATGATTGACATGTATTGTTACTACCTGCCATTGTAAACAAAAAAAAAGGAGCTGTTTCACCATGTAATGTATTTTTGATCCATCTGACCTTCTGATCACTAATACCATACACTAGAGTGAACTGTCCTTATTAGGACACGAGCTTATAAACATCATTTGCTTCAAAAGCCTGCTTGACGACTACTTCCCTGCTGTAATTCCTGTGACCTGTAGATTAGATCCAACTCTAATCCGTTTTTCGGCCGTTCTGAGGATTGGACCCAGCGTCTAGTAATACCGCTCTCCCTGCTTACCAGCAGCTCTGGCCAGCATCATAGGCCAGGGAGAACCATCCACAGCAACCCTGATCTACCGGAAAAGGTCAGGGGTACTAAGCTCAGGTGCCCAATGAGGGAGTACACTAACAGCAAGTTACCCAGAAATATACGGTTCTGGATGCAACTAAGGTGTCCATTGGTGATAACAGCTTAAGCCCCTCAGACTGCGGTTAGACGGCGCACTTGGGATAAAGGTGACGGTGGCAAGCCCAACCGATTCCCAGCAACAAAATAGACACGTGGCACAAGGTGGTCCATCCTAATTGACTTCATCCAACAATATCTTTGACACTCGCTTCACCATTACACTGTGCCCTTAATGTTTCCCTTTTATTACACTGTGCCTACTGCTTCCATTCCTTTACCTACCTTTTATATGGCCTTCTGTCTTCATGCTTGCTGCTCCACTCTGCGTTGCCGATCTCCTCACTGACACCGTTGGGACATGACATCACACCAAACATGCAGTGAAAAGGGATCCGGGGCGCTGCCAGACTACCTATATATATATATATATATATAAAATTTAAAAGACGGCGGCAGCGGATCCATTATCAGCATGGACCCCAGTGCAGTGCACCATGGTCTCGGATCTGGAGATGAGGCATTTTTGTATCCCCGATCAAGAAAAGAACTCTATCCAGTTGTTTTCATATGACCATCATCAATTGATTGATTCTTTTAGGTCACAAACACTTTTTCAAGCCCGAAAGGAGGTTAAGGAGATCATTTTTAGAGTAATTTTTCATATTTCGATATAGAAAAATTGTGAATTTTTGAATGTATGGTTTTACTCTATGATTTGACACATTCTTCTAGTTTTGGAAGGGCCATGTGTTAGACTCATTCAGCAGTTGGAACGCATTGGTGATTGGTATATTGGAGAACAGGCTGCCTATCCTGGAAGTGAACACCTTTCCAGAACTCATCTTGTTGATAATCCGGAACTACCATCTAACTTTTCCATGTGATTTTCTTCTGCCTTCTGGTATGAACAACCGCATCTCCTTTTAAATTGTTACCTGTTTTTTATCATTCTTGTGAAAGACTGTCTGTAGATTTGGATATATTAAACTATAAGAATTTTAAACACACTGCACTAGAATTTCTATATATTTTTTATTGCATGGCAATTTTCAACACTAATGAGAACTGACCCTTTCGTGTCTTGGAAAGTGAGACTGTCTGGGCCCCGTTTACAAGTATCAGCTAAATGAAAACTGAAAGATTTTATATTGTAAGTTTATTACTTTGGGGAAAGGATTGGATATATGAAGAATAACAGAACCACCTTCTATTCATCATCATCACCATTTATTTATAAAGCGCCACTAATTCCGCAGCACTGTACAGAGAACTCACTCACATCAGTCCCTGCCCCATTGGGGCTTACAGTCTAAATTCCCTAACACACGGGTCAATTTAATAGCAGCCAATTAACCTACCAGTATGTTTTTGGAGCGTGGGTGGAAACCCACGCAAGCATGGGGAGAACATACAAACTCCTCACAGATAAGGCCATGGTCGGGAACTGAACTCATGACCCCAACCAACAAAATAATCCCTGCGCCAACCTTCAATTACCTGTTCCTTCATTACAAAACTTGACTTTGTCCACAATTATATAAAGTTTATATTTTTAGTAGCTGTTAAAAGCCACAATTTACCAAATGTTCCAAGCAATGTCTTCTCATCATTCTGATAATTTTAAAATACAAATACATGGCATGTAAACGTTAAGGCACCCCTGGTCAAATTGATTGTTTAAGTTACACATCTTCTATAGGGGTGACAATTTAAATGTGACATACTTGCTGAATTTTACAGATAAAGATGAAAAATTAAAATTATGAATGGGGCATATTTGGGCACCATGTCCATCAGTACTTCCTAATGCCTCTTGTAGAACGCACAGCTTCCAATATTTCTTATAGCCAGCTAAGAGGCTATGTCTTGCTTTATTGCTTCATCCATGCATGGTTTAGAAATATCCTTAGGTCTTGCATGCACTGCATGTTTGAGATTCTCCTACATATTTTCAATAATATTCAAGTTCAGGGAGTATAAAGGCACAAATATTTTCAAGAAGGAAGTAGTAAAGTATGTCATGGTGGATGTTGATGTTTTCAGTCTATGAAACCTCTTCACTCATTTTCTTCACTATCAGGGGGACATTATCATTATTATTTAATCAGGTGTTCAAACTCTGTCCTCAAGGGCTACCAACAGTTCATGTTTTCAGGATTTCTTTTTCCATGCATAGGTGACCTAATCTATTTGGCTGGGTCATTATTATGACATGTTTCTACAAACAAAAATCCTGAAAACATGACCTGTTAGTAGCCCTTGATGACTGAGTTTGGACACCTCTGCTTTAAATGTTTTACCCATTTCTCCAAATGTATCTTTTATGGCTGTGGCCAAAATATAATTTTTTTTTGTTTCTCCAGAAAGTTTGAGCATTATCCAAGTATTACTTTACATACATTTTTGATTAGGGTGAATAAAAATCATCATCATTTATTTATATAGCGCCACTAATTCCGCAGCACCGCAGATAATGTATCTTTTCATAGATATTGTGTGTGTATGCAAAGCTGTACCCTGGGACCACTGCTCTCGTTTCAGCTAAACCTTTCTACACATCTTTGCAGTGACAAGTGGGTTTTGCTTTGTATACCTGAGCAGTTTACAAACACTTATCAGATTTTTCTCGGTCTTCCAGATATTGCCTTGATGTCAACAGTTCACTCAAACTTCCATTTCTTAATGATCTTTGACAGTGCATACTATTGTCTTCCCCTGTTTTGTAAAATTAAATGATCTATACTTTCAAGTTGTCATTCAGCTGCTTAGAAAGCAAATGGTTAGGGAGAGTAGGTAACATTTTAAAATATTAAAAGGGGTGCAGTATTTAGTAAGGTAAAATGTTTCTCTCCATGCACTATTTGTAATGTGTGCACAGCAGCAGATACCGAGATATCTGTTTCAGCAGAATGAGTTCAAAAGCACCTTTACATCATATGTCAGTCCTGTGATTAGGTATACAGTTCTCACAAAATTCATAGAAGAGCCAGACCATGAAGTGCCATAGCTTAACGCTGCATAAGTATTTATGCTATTCCGTTCTCATGTAGAGCAATTTGCTTCCATAGTGTTTCCCCTGTAGTCTGTTAAATCCTTCGAGTGAAGTATTCATAAGCTCCCTCCTTTCTCTGTAGCACAGGAGAATATCTCTCCATTGTTCGTAGCTTACTTCCAGTCCTCTGGAACGCAGCTTGTGTTTCAAGTGTCGAATTCATGTGTTCCACTGCAGGTTTTCGTGCTGTAAGGAGGCCGTTATACTTTGACAGCCGTTTGGATTGAAATAATGTTGATGGCAAGACTTAAACAATGCGTTTCACCAGTTCTCCTCATGAGAATGGAATAACGCAAGTACTTACGCATTGTTAAGCTATGGAACTGCATAATCTGGCTCTTCTATGAACTTTGAGAAAACTGTATACCTAATCACAGGACTGAGATATGATGTAAAGGTGCTTTTGAACTCATTTTGCTAAAACAGATATCAAGGTATCTGCTGCTGTGCACATATTACAAATAGTGTATGGAGACATTTTATTAATGAAATTCATTTATACACGGCCGTATCGTGTACCTATAGATACATCTATATTAGTATAGAAACACATACATATGCTTTATAAGTACATAATTTGAACATTTTGATGGCACTTGTCGATCTAAGGTGTTTTATACGGCTGCCTGAGAAGTTTAACAGAGGGAAGCGCTGTCATTACTTATTTGTGTTTAAAAATAAATGTTTAACCGCCACGAATTGGAATTTGTGGAACTTCTGTTCTGTTGTTTCTGTGGGTTTCCTCAGGGTGCTCTAGTTTCATGCCACAGTGTAAAGTCACACTGGTAGGTTAAATGACAAAAAGGATAAGTGTATGGGGTATCCAAACTTGACTAAGCTCACATGGGACAGGGACTGAAGTGAATCATTACATGGGACAGCAACTGCGCTCCAATGATTTCTGCACAATGTAGTGCTTTCAGTCCTATTATTGGGGTGGGGGGGGGGGGGGGTGTCCAATAGTATATAATTATATAAAACCTAGCAATCCTTGACACACTTGAGTAATGTAGCCTGGAAAAATCAATAATACTTTTGAAATTCCATCAGTAAAACCACATTAATGTAAGTCATAGTAGTACTTGCTGCAACAACTACAAAATTACGTGCTTAAAATATGCAGGAATTCATAGAATATAAAACAATTGGAGTTCAATAGGACGTCAGATATCTGTTTGGAAAGCAGTGTCATACTTTATTTCAAATTAACCATGTAAAAACGTTTAAAAGAAAGATGTCTGAAAAATAATTTCATATAAAATAATAACTTAGACACCAAATATACAAAATGCTTAACCATATACAATATGGGAAAAAGCCTTCTGCCCAAAAGACTTCAAACTTTACATTAGTTACAACATAATCAAGATATTATACAAGTTAATGCGAGATGTTTATTAAGCGATGTCATTTCTGAAATGTAATATATAGAAGGCGATCATGCTATCACCTGGAAAATTATTCTAATTCACTGATACAGTGTTACTTGGAACACACAAGTATTGCCAGTGTATCAATTTAAAAAACAAAACAAAAAAAACTTTAAAACGGGTAGAGGTGCATTAATAATCTTCCCTTCATAAGCCATGTAAAGATCGTGACATCTGCCCAAATAAATGATAAACAGTTTCCAGAAAGGGATTTGAAACCATTTAATTCCACTTTCTTCATGTGAATAAAAAAGGTCAATGAAAGTAAATCTAGACTACATACATTTTACTCGTGACAAACATTCCTAGAGAACTCTATTTCAAGTTCTCACCAGTTCCATTAATTGCAAGGTGCTTAACTACATGGCAATTTAAAAACATGGCAAATATGTACCATAAATATGAAGGATTAAAACAATGTTTTAGACAGTGGTTCTTGAACCTTAAATTCTCCATGCCATCGAGAAACCCCAGCTGCACCACACGAGTATAGCACATTGTCATTTCAAATGATACAGGACAAAGACATCTATAAATCTCAGATTATGCCAAACATTTAGGATAAGATGTTTCAACCATCAGGGAAATAAAGTAAAGGCAAAAAGCTAAACCTACAATGTACAGCCACCCATGTCCTAATTTTGAAGTGCATGCACAATTAGAGTCCTATATATCTTCTAAATCTATCAAGTCACATCTCAAAAATCACACACACACAAAACAATGGTACTATAGTCATTCACCATCACATGCTCTATTTCAGAAGACATTCCTGTTGATATCTGGTTTAGTGATAAATATTAGTTTGTATGCGTTTTCGTACATCACCTTGGACCTTTGCATATTGTAAAACGAAGACCACCAATAAATACTCTTAAGAAGCAGCTGCCATGGTGTTAAATAGTGCCAATTTCTCAGACTTATTCATTAAGGTTTCTCATTAGCAAAAATGTAGACAGATTAAGATTTCATAAATTTTTAACTGGAAATATTTACTGACTGTATTTAAGTATTGGGTACATACATTTTTATTAAGAAAACCATAACAGAATGAAAACTGCTACATGTTGTGGGTCAAGTGCATATATTCAGTGCATCTACAAACAAACTCTTAACACAAATTAGAAAGGGATACACTGAATTTCTATTTTAGTGAGAATCCAAAAACATTCAGTTATCTTCAGCTACATGTAGTATTAGCTCCTAAAATCAAACTATTGAAAAATGTCAGGAAAGCAGGATTCTGATCCAGCTGACAAACAATCCTGAAGAATCCCCAAATGTAATGCAGATGCATCCCTAGTGGCAAAGCTATCTTTTTTCCTAGTTATTATGACGACATGTATACATTTCAGAAGCTATATGGATTGTTTTTCTTTTAGGGCTTTGAAACGTGTCCTATTAAACAAATGCACCACCTCAGATCTTTTCCTTTAAAGTCTAAGTGAAATATACTAAAATTAGAATACAAATACAGTAGTAAGAAGCTTCGTTCCTGAAAACCAAAAAAGATGGTGTCAAAAAAACAAGAACCCACACAACACAATATACAGGCATTTTCCCCCTAACATGTTACTAGCTTTTGTTAGTGCAGTAATAGCAGCATAAAAATGAACATGAATTAGTAAGATGGTATAAAAATATGAGCAATGTATAGTAGGAAGAAAGCAAGCTGTAGACGACACAATTATACTCCACAGTATCACAAGAGCCGTTTTAAACTACTGAAGGATTTCAGGTGTACATGTTAGCATAACAATACTGGCAGAATAGCTCAGACACAAGGAGAAACGTTGACAAAAATTATGCAATATATGCTTCATCCTCTGCCAAAGGTTTTATTTTAAAGTCAAATAAAAAAACAAAACTCATTATTTCTCTACGTGGGTACAGGTGAAATAATTGCCCAGCCAGTTGATCATAACCAACTAATCCTCAAAACATGATCTGTTTGGTGTATCTGACTAACACAATCTAGAAACCCTGCTACCAGATACTTAAATGAAATCAGGCTCCCTGTTGACTGTTACAGAAAGCAGAACTCCGTATTTGTTTTGGTAGATGAAGAAACACATTGGTAAGTTTAATTTACTAGCAGTTGTGCAGGGCATATATGGTGACTTGCCAAAAAGGTGACTGCATCATCTGTAGCATCATGTTTGAACATGCAGGAGAAAATTAAAGTGGTTGTGTTTTCAGTTTTGGCAATTGTTTTTAAATAACCCCCATGTATATGCTGGATGGCAATATATCTCATTAAGTGAATGTTTTAAAACAGACCGTGTCAGAATAGTTACTAAGGAGATACTACAGCCTATCAGCAATATGTATAAATGTACAGTGTTCCACAAAGTAATTCAAACCACAGTAAAATGTGTCCATTACAAATGACAGATTGTTCTAGGCAGTAGGTTTATTGCTAGCAAGCCCCTAAAGTAAATTTTCAAACTAATTTCATTATTGGCCTGTAGAGTTCTTTTTAAATAGAAAAGCTGAAAAAACTGTTGCTTGAATAAGTATTCAACCAAATTGTGCTGTGATAGTCCCAATTATACGCAAATTAAAGATATTGCCCTAACAATTCACATTCAATTAGCCTCTACCTCTCAATCATTAGGTCAGCTTTTGTAAATACAAGACTCCCTAATTCAAAAGAACATTGGTCATACTGTGAATCTGAAGGAAAGCTGTGAAAATGAAGATAATAGAACATTCTACGAAAATTATAGATATGCACAAGATAGGAAAAGGCTACAAAATAATATCCAAGTGCTTGGATATAACAGTGAGCACTGCTGGATGAATTAAGGAAATGGGAGCTGCATCACTCTAAGGCACTGCCTAGACAAGACTGGCCAACTGAACGCAGCATCAGAGCAAGGAGGAGACTTGTAAGGGAAGCCACAGAGGAAATTTCTCTTTGAAGGAGCTACAGAGTTCAGTGGCTGAAACTGGAGTGAAGTTGCACCAGTCAACCATATCAAGAGCGCTACATACAACAAGCCTGTTTACTTTTTGGCCCCGATTCAAAACACTGTGTGGCGCAAACCCAACACTGTCCGTTCCTTTTTGCTCAGTGGGGACTGGGCATCTTATAATTGAAGTATGGTGCAATATACAGGGACAACCTGCTTCAGACTGCTAGACAGCTAAAGCTTAGGAGAAAGTTAACCTTTAAGACTGGCAATGATCCCAAGCACAAGGCCAAAGCAACACTGGTGTGGTTCAGCAACAAAAAGGTGAATGTTCTACAAAGGTGAAATTCAAAGTCCAGGGGGCAGATTTACTAAATCGTCTACAAAGGAAAATTGGAGGTGTTGTCCATAGCAACCAATCAGATATTTATTTAGTTAATTCTTGCTATGGGCAACTCCCACACTTTTCCATTTTAGAAGCTTTAGTAAATCTATCCCTAGTTCTCAATCCAATTGAGCATTATCCAACCAGCCTCAACAACCTGGAAGGAAGTATGGGCAAAAGCCTCTCACAAACAGTATGCAAACCAGGTACAAACTTACCCCAACAGACTTCAAGCTGTTATTGCAGCAAAAGGACGTTACAACAAACACTAGTTTGCAAGGGTTGAATAAATATGCAGCCACCATTTTTTAGTATTTGCAGACAAATAAATAAGTGTGCATATTTACTTTAAGACTGGTTCGCAATAAAATCCACGAACAATCTATCATTTGTAATACAGAAAAATCTGTTCACTTTTTAGGGAGCTGAATACGTCTGCAATCCACTGTATATTCAGTTCATTAAATACATTACCTGTCTAAAGCAGTGTCTTACTTGCCCAGTCCCCAGAACCCCTAACAGTGCATGTTTTCTTGGTGACTAGGGAAATAATTATACCTCATGTGGATCTGTTGCAATGGGTTAGTCAGTAATGAAGACACGTGTGCTACAGCAAGGAGACATAGAAAATATGCACTGTTAGGGGCCCGGAGAACCAGGTTTAAGAAACACTGGTCTAGAGTACTACAGTTTTCAGCTAGAGCAGGGGTAGGGAACCTGTGGCTCTCCAGGTGTTGTGAAACTACAAATCCCAGCATGCCTTGCCACCTATCTGCTGGTTATCTACTGGCAAAGCATGCTGGGACTTGTAGTTTCACAACACCTGGAGAGCCGCAGGTTGCCTACCCCTGAGCTAGAGGAACTACACATCACAGTATATACTTGCTTAAAAAAACAAAAAAAAACATCTACACAACACTAAAGTGATTTTGGGAAATTTTATTGAAGACTTCAACGTCACATACTGTAAATTCTAATGCCATTGCTCTTTAACTGAAAGCCAAGCCCAGAGGTTATATGCAGCCGCCAAGGCTTTTTCGTAGCCATACTAAATATGTATAAACTCCTGCAAAGACTGTCTGTATAATCAGTAAGCTCTTATTTCAGAGATCATTCAGAAAACATGTATAAGGAATAATGTACCCCCTTACATTGACTTATTCACCTCTTGTTTCTGTGAAACGTGTAAAGCACCCTTTCTACAGCCTGGTGCTTTTGTATGGTTACTACACTACTCTGCAACTTTTAATAGCCATATAATTTAAAGTAGGGAGTGCAATTTAAGCTAGGTACACACTGGATAATTTTCAGAGCAATCTTATCTACGATGATTGTGCCTAGGACTGAAGGTCCAACTAGTTGGGAGATCCATGCATATACACTACACACAATTTACATTCAGATCTGTGCTCTACATCTGGTCCTATAGTAGTTTAGAGAATGACAGCACACTATGCATTCATTTCTGTCACACCAAATAACTGCCTTGCTATAGCTATCCCCATGTCATAACAAATTTCATCAGCTTCTGGGACTCAAATGAAATAATCTCAGAAAAAAAAAAAAATTATTTCATCTACAGAACTCTACATTTAGTCATTGGGACATTTTCATTTGTGGCATCGGTTGAAAAGACCATGATTCTAAATTCTATAGAGATCGGGATTGTGAGTGCATACATGATCGGGTGGTTATTGGAATGATATTATTAAACAGTATGACTAACCAAATGAAACGCCAATCGGTACTTTGGAATGACTGTCTTTCATTGTGCAAGTATACACACTGACTCTATATGTGGCCGAGCAGTCATAAATCGGGTGATAAGCCCCATAAATGGCTGAAAAAAAACTTCCAGCCTTATTAAGTCCTCTGTCTACAAGAACATAATTATTACAGCAATGTGGCCCTGTACTTTTACACCATAGTCTGCTGCACTGTGGAAAATGTAATGTCTGTAAAGATTTGACAAACCTACATAAGGAAAATGGTTCATGTATTGTATTGCACAAAACACGCACTATTTGCTGCTATGGAACAGAATTTTTTTTACAGTTTGGTAAATTAAATGCTTTATGTAGGCTACAAAGTTGGCAGGAATATAACCCTTAAATGTTATTTAACAGATGTAGTTTGTCATATTGCTACCAAGAGTACATGGAGACCTGAAAACATACTATACCAGCTGGAAATGCCAAGCAACATGATTACTGTCCATAGAAGTCAAACATATGCCTGGCAAATTTAAAACAATCTATTGCTCGAATGCAAGGCAGCTGGACACTTCATAAATCCAGAATGTGACCACATACAGACTAGCAATAATCTTCATAACGCATTTTACAAAATGTCCAATAAAGATCCTATGTTGGGTATTCAATTGTCAGCAAGTTTTTCTTTGACCGCGTTAAGTCATTTTAACGTTGTGTTTTTTTTTATAATTTTCGAGCGGGTTAACTTTGCCGGCGATTCAATTCCATTTTTAACTCGGTTTTTTTTTTATGAAAAGGTCCTCTCGCGCTCCAGTAGAAGGTCTATTGAAAGTATAGGGTGTGCGAGGAGCATCCGCGTTAAAAGCTATTAAATTGTTTTTTTAACGTAGTAGGAAACATGAACATATGCGGTTTTATCTCACACCTCTTTTGGGTGTGTTAAAAATAAAAAAACCTCTGAAAAGTATTTGAAATCATGTTATGTGGAAAAAAAGAGTTAAACTTATGTTTATCACTAATGGCTAACTTGTGTAACTTGATTTTCTTGTGAAAAAATAATGAAATAAAGCAAAAAAATAAATAAATCACTAATATTTATGTATGTTTTTGGTACAAATATGAATGTAGTAATGTGCTTTGACATGGTATAGATTGTATGGTAAAAAATTGTTCCAATTAAAAAATATGCTACAGAAAGTACTGTAATGTAGATATTATCAATGCATAATGCAATCTAATGTATGGAAATGTATGCAAAACCTTTTTTTTGTGTTATACATGGCCGCGTTAAAACTCCCCTAAAATCTCGCAAACACAATGTTTAACGCGCAGGGGCAGCGCATTCCCTCTTTTTCAATTGAATTGCACAAGTTTTCCCACTGCGCTAACTCAAAACGGTCACTATTGCCCTCAAAAACCCACGGGAGATTTTTTTTTTTACACTGCGGGGAAGAAAAAAAAAACAACCAGAAACTCGCTGACAATTGAATACCCCCCTATCAATTTCATGAGCATTGCAGTTTCTTTAGCAATAATGCTACAATATTTATTCAGCATAAGGCAGTTCGCAAAATGAGGAAAGTGATACTGTTACTCTATTCAAAGGTATTAGACTAAATTATTCAGAAATCTATCCAGTACATCTGAGAAAAACAGTGGCTAGTTATTGCAACATATGTATTGTGAAGTGAAATGCATTATATGAAAGAAAGCAATAAGGCAGCTGCTACTACTTACATAAATACAGGAAGTGTTTTCTTGCATAATGTTTTGCTAAACATTTGTGACCTAAACCTTGATTATAAAAAAAACAACTAAAAGTTCACGTAGGCCTGGAAAATAAAGCAATGCATTTCCACCTGTAAAATCAGTTATATTTTCATACAAGCCTGTTTATTTTAGGTGACAAGTTCACAGACGACAATTACAGCACTAGTGTAACAGACACTTTGCACTATGAAACTAAACTCATCTAAACAAAATTAAAGCTGTTATTTAATGCATTTGAAGACATTCCAGCACAGTCCCAGAAGATCACCTACAAAATTTAGTACAGTTCCATTTTTTTCTGGAGGGGGGGGGGGGGAGAAAAAATAAAAATATAAAACTCAAACTTCTACACAAAGTATATAAAATCATAATGAGAAAATTTAATTTGACCTGAAAGATCAAAAAGGATTTTAAAAATATCCGGTGTGTCTTAAAACAATTTGCAATGTGAAAATCAATGAAGCACATAACACATTCCCCCTAAATGATACATTCTCTACTATTATAGCCTGCTATCCACCAATATAATTTTTCAAAAGCACTTGTGAGTTTGTTTTGATATTGGTTCTATAAGTTACTTGTACATAATTTAACTTATTCAGTGTATGTACATTTACTTTAAAATCCAGTATTTATTCTATATTTAGTGTACCATTATTATTGAGTTAAATGTAAGTTTTATTTTTGTACAATCTGAAAATGATATGCTACTAATTATTAGGTCTACAAAAGTGGTCAAACCAAACCAATTCAACTTAAACTGGTTATTATGTACAAAATATATTGTTACATACACATTTGTTTAAAAACAATTATTTTCACAAAGTTGTTCATACTACCAGAACAATGGCCTCGGGTATAAAAATATTAGGGCAATGAAAGTGAAAATGTTTACATCAGGAAAACTTTACTAAAGCTGGGTACACACTACAGAAATTTCGACCAACTTTTTATGCCGATCGCTTGGTCCATGGACTGCATACACACTAGCCTTGTTTAGAACGATAAAATGAAGAGTGGATGTCCCTTTAGTGACTTTTTACAGCCATGTTGTCCTGAGCAATGACTAATTTCATACTCACTGTTGTGGATCGGTCGGAAGTTTATACACACTACACAGCGGAAACGAGATTGGAACGAAAATATTAAACGGTACGACCAACCAAATGAGGCGACAATCGTTCATTTGGACAAACTTTCGACCATTGTGTAACTGTACACACTGACACGACTTTTGAACCAGCGGTCGTATGTTGGCTGTTTCAGCCGATTGGACGAAAACAGTGTAGTGTGTACCCAGCTTTAGTGATCTACTAGTAAAAACGCATCCCTTATCACAGATTCAATTTAAGGTTGTTTACTGCAGATAGTTGCAGGGAGCTATTTTAGAAACAAACACACACTGCAATAATATACAACACGCTCTTCCCGCTGTTACTAAGAAGCAAAGATATTCTAATCAGTTTCACATCTTTACAACAAATTTAATGTTTTCATAAGAGGTTTGCTTTTAAGTGAACTGGCGTAAATCAATTCATCTAAAGCCAGCCAGGTTACGAAAGTACCACTTATAAGGCGAGGCATAAATCTGTACCCTCCCGCCACCCACATAAATGAATAGACCAAAAAGGTCAGCTTTGTACAAATAATTACTGCGCCCAAAATAGTCATGACAGATTTCAAAGCCAGTGACATCCAGCAGATGAACAGCTTTCTGACCTGGCAATTTCAAAACCACAGATGGCAGATAATATAGTGGGGTGGGGGACCAGGCCTATGCAGACAACTGCATACAGTCATCTTCCCACCTGCGGATCAGGGAAGTTTTAGATCTGCTCTGCTAGTGGGTAACTAATAAACAAAAAATAACTTAAGGCAAGGGTCCCTATTCGCAAAATTGTTGCTTTGGGTCTTTAAGCAAGAGGGGGAAAAAAAAAAAAAAAAAAAAGTTATACTCCACAAATGTTTAAATAATCTTAGACATAACTCATCAGCTGTAATTCTTTAAAATCTTGACTTTTGAGAGAAGCAGCTCACAACTTTGATATGTACAATTCACAATAATTGTGTATTTTCAAAAACATACAATCCTTTACAAACCAGATGTGCATAAAATATTCCAATTTAATCACAGCTTACAACTTTTCTCCCAACATTGTCTTTACAAATAAATAGGTTATTCATTTTTAAATAAAATCACAACATCCTAGGAACAAAATATCAAGCATTTTAAATGAACATACACCAACCAATTTAAAAAAAATAAAATAAAAGAAGTAAGAAATAAAAATACACAGAAATGCATTGATCAAGGAATGTATAGCCAAAACAGAGAGTTTATTGTATAAATAAACCTTATATTTCACCTTTGGTTGAAAGCAAGGACCAAAATGTGAAAAATGTCTTGTACTCTCTTATCATCTACTACATGCTGCAGTCACAATGCTTACAAACACTGCAGAACAGATCAGTTACCATAGATCAAAGTGAACAATATAACTATTCCACCTTTAGTGAAGCATTCGTTAATATGCCCTCAACCTGCTTAGAGCAGGCTCACGCCACAGGGATTTGCCCTTCCATAGCTCTCCAATGAAGTTCTATGGAAACTCTTCATAGAGATCCACATAATGAGGCATGGACGTGTTGCAAAGTGCTAGTTTACCCATGACTGAGTAAACTGGTGGTTTGCTTCAGGTAACAGGGTGGGGAGTGAACTCCATTTGCTGTATTTAGGAGAATATTGAAAATTCAATAAGCGGAAAGGTATTTTAAATTAAGAACACACAAAGGGTAAATGCAAAACTAAGATGTCAACATTAGGCATGTGGTAGCAAACACTATGTATTCATTTTAAAGTTACTTAGTTGGAGAATCTCAAATTACTGTTTGAAACACTTCAAATATATACAAGCAATACTATAATCACACCTCCCTCTATTGGAAAGCCGGTAGATTACAAACAAGAACAATAGTAGAGATAGCATGTAAGAATGTAGATTGTGTGAATGAAAGCCTGTAAATTGCTGTATGACGAATATATTTTTGTATTCTTAACATGTTAATTTCTTTATGAAATAAAACATGATAGTAAATTTTAGTCGATTGTGGATTTTAGGAAAGTTTTGGCGTTGGCAATTAGGAGTTGCCTAAAAATAAAGATTGCAGTTTGAATTTACACATTCACTTGTGTTGACAAGTCAGCCATATAGCTGGTTAATTCAATGTTCTTACATGGTTGGACTGTGGTTATAATGTAGATATAACTATTTAAACAGATATTGGTTTGAAATGGCATTCTGGGTATGGGCATCTCCCTCCAATGGATCAACTCATGCCCTCAAAAATTAGGTTTTTACCTATTTAAAAAAAAAAAAAAAAAGTGTGCTGGGTGGACCCTTCATGTCATCTTAAAAGAAATCAAAGTAGCAGAAGAGCAAGGTGTATTTGTTTTGATTAAATATACAATGTCCATATTCCTTAATCCCCTCCAATGTTTTGTACAAGAATCATTTTTGTTCGAGGCAGAGGGGTGTTTGTGAAAACCATCTGAGCTCTCATCACACGGATTACAATTTAATCCTTGTATTACTTCCAATTTCTGAATTAAATATATGGTTTTAGAACCAGGACCACAGTACAGTCATGCAGAATCTCACTTTTCAAATCTGAGGTTAGGCCCACTCACACAACTGAGCCAAAGAGGAGTTCCAGCAGACACATTTTTCTATTTTGCATATCTGTATTGAACTTGAACTTATGTACAGGCTTAAGACAGTTATATCAAACCTGTTTAATCTTCAAATGCACTACTTTGCCATGGATAAGGGAAGGGTGGGGAATTCAGTTCCCCTAGAAATTCACTCTATCCGTTTGAGAATTTGGAATCTGCTGGAGGCATGCTGGGAATGGATGCAGGTACGGAATGGAGGAGTGCTCCTCCTTGAAGCTACCTCAAATGAAATTTGGGTACAGCCACTTCAAGTAAACAATGGATGCCTCAGGGGAGGGACAAGAATTTTAAAAAATAAGCCTGGCCAAAAGTGTGTTTTCTCCATATGGGAAACCCTTCAATCCCATGCAGGAATTAGGTAATGTGGAAAAATGTGTTTAACGTTTTAAAACTCAATAATATACAAGGATATTTTATTGGAGAAAAAAAACAAAACTCGCCAAGTTAAAAACTAGATCTTCATGTGTGTAAACCAAGTGCTGACTATATAATTAAAGGGAAACATGCAAAAATGCACTCCAATACACTGACAGTGGCACAGAAACATGCAGAGTGGAAAGCCCTGATGCCAATCTGTTCTTTGGGGAAAAAACAGTTATAGATAGGCAGAGTGCTTGACACACACCAAACAACTGTCCCAGTGTGTAATGGTAACAATTCAGCATTTAATCCATCATTATAATGCCAGGTTTAGAGGAAACAGATTGCAAGTCCCCTTAACGGACACCTGTCAATAGAAAGTAAATTGTGCACGTCAGATTAAAAAAAAAATAAAAAAATAAAAAAAATAGGTGAATGCCAGTCAAAACAAGACAAGCAGTGTGTTAGATGCAGTGTTAAATTCAGCACACTATTTTGCTGCAGAGTTTTATTGAATTCCTAAAAATATGTGTAGTGGCTTGTAGGAAACAAACAACGGAAGTGTACTGCAATTGAACAAACAAGGAAAAATTTATAAAGCACTAAGAAGTATTTAGAGAAGGCACAGATAGACTAACACTTCTCTGTACTGATCTGAAAAATAAAGAATTATGTAATAAAATTAAGTATTTAACGTATATCAAGGGAAGAGTTAAGATCAACGTCTGTCGCAGCAATATTTTCAAGAATACCTACATGTGAAAAAGGTTGAAATGAGCTTTCCATATATAGTAACAAGTCTAAGCCATCTGATATTAACACTAGAAGGACATTGGCCCTAATAAATGGTTGCCATAATTCTAATCAATATAATCTAAAGTGATAAACTAATAATTTTCAGATGTGTACATGAAATCCTGCAACTTGAGTACTTACCAAAATAAAAGAACAAAATAACAAATGAAAACAAAAGTTGAGCAAAACAAAATCAAATTTAATGGTCTTAAATGCAAAAGTAAAACAAACAAAAAACACAAAAAAAAACCAAAAGAAATTTAAGAGGAACAAAACTGAAAATCCAAGGCAGTTTGTAGAAAAACTGGGAAGGGGATTAATTTTACTTAAGAATCAAATATTCTGTTAATATTTTAACCTTTAAAGAAATGAGTGTCATATGTAAATTGTGAAAAATTCCTGCAGAGGAAAAAAAAAAAAAAAAGTCACAAAAGGGGATGCGGAAGGAAAAAAAATAAAAAATAATAAAGTAAAAATCACAATGCTCAAATGTCTACAAATGTTATTAAAATGCTAATCTTAGATTAGATCAAAACCATACAGGTTATTTCTACTTGAAAATTATACATATTTTAATTCATATATGCTGAACCAATACAAGGTGCATAATGCACAGTATGTATGTGACAAAAGAAACAAAAAGAAAAAAACCCCAAAATATTTCTTGAAGTTTGAATATTAACTCTGGAATTGGAGGTTGTTTGTTTTTTTTTGTTTTTTCCATTTGTTTTTTCCTTTTTAAACACAGAACTGTTTGGTCCTTTCCTGCCTCTCATATGGTTTAATGAAGAAATATATTGAAGGGGAAAAAAAAAATATAATGTTTTTTTGGGAAAATAAGAAATCTAAGTTGCATTGGAGGTCAACTGGTATTAAGAACCCATTTCGGACCAAACTGAATGACAGCAGTATTTCAAGAGTTAAAATTGATTCTGAAGATGGGAACTGCGCTTATTTAATTGTGAATGGTGCACAAGGGTATCTGGATCATTTAATTCTCTTTTTTTTTTTTTTACACAAAAGTTGACAGGTAAGATGACCAGGCTTACATGCTATTTAAAAAGGGCATGGAAGATCGGTTCTGTTGCCCCTCTGAAATGTCAGTTAGTATTTCCATAAAATGCCAACTTTTACATCCCAGGATAGGCGGTTAAAAAAAACAAAAAAAAAACAAAACGCTTTTCCAAGGATAAGTGGGCACAAAAGCTAAAACATACCACAGTCATTAATCAAATGTCCTACAAGTGGACTACACAAAGAATGAATTAGACATGCTATTACATCTCCATTTTGAGAAACCTGAAATTTTGACTGTTGGAAAGCTAAAAATCAGGTTTCATAAGTCAGTGAGAAGAGGAAGAAAAAACAGAATAGGGAGAAAAAAAAATAAATTTATACATACAAATACTTAAGCTGGAAACTTGACAGCTTGATTAAAAAAAAAAATAATAATTTCCAGTCTGGAATATATAAACCCACATAGCAAACCTTTTGAAAGTCTTCAAAGTTAGCACATACTTAAATTTGTCACCATCTATAGGGTATATTTTATGTATACTATCCAGAATTTATTTGTATATTTAAAGAAAATAACTTAAGTAACTTAAAATTGGTCTAGCATGTTGGTGGGACCTCAAACATTTGAACATGTAAGTTGCATCCCCAGAGTATAAAAAAAAATTCTTTTCCACATTTCATTTAGACTAAGACAAAAACACTTGTGAAAATTGGCGTAAAGAGTTTTACACTAACAAAAAAAAAAAGAAAACGAAAAAAAAAAAAGTCTTCCCCCCCCCAAACTTCGTCAATCTTATTTTCTCTATTCCATACAAAAGACAATTAAGAGCAAGTTATTTGTGGGACTTGCTGGTTTTGAAGGAAACTTGTAAGGTCTTGTCCCCTAAACGGTAGCCATTAAGGCTTGCAATGGCCATGGCAGCTTCTTCATAGTTTGTCATGGTCACAAAACCAAAACCTTTGCACTTGTTGGTGTTAAAATCACGGATAACCTTCACATTAGTGACTGCTCCAAATGGACCAAACATCTGCCAGAGGATGCCTTCATCTGCGTCTTGCCCAAGGTTGTAAATAAAGATGCACCATCCAGATGAAGCACTGCTGGCAACATTCACACCAGATATACTGCTCATATGATCTACTCCCATCGGTGAAAACCTATTTGAAGAAACGGAAAATACACACCATAAGGATCAGACAAAACACATCATTAGCAATTAAGCGCCACTGAATAATGTAGACAGCACATACAGAACAATTGACTTCTGCAATTTACTTCTTGAATTCATGGCTATTTTTATTTTTTCAAAGCATCCGCTATTACTGCCATTTGTGTCCTTGTTCTGAAAGTTTATTTCAGAAATCACTTTCGTCTTGGACATTGTTGCACCCTCTTATATACTTATATCAGATATAGTGATTTTATACAGACGTCTAAACTTTTTTAAAAATTTATTTTTCTTTGCACATTATTTTTTTTTTTTTTTTATTTGATTGAAAGGAGACATATTGTTTTTTATTGCCCCTATTTCATATTTTTTTCTTCATGTGTGTTCATAGTTATCTAGCAAGGAGGCATTCTTTAGGTGTCTTTGTAATTTGTATAGTAGCAGCTTCTTCCATGCCATGTTGTCACATGCCAGTAAGTCCTGCCGCTGTGTTATTCAGAAATGCAGAATATTTCTATACATGCATGTTTAATAAAGAAAGAAAACGCTTCACATTCCACTCATTCACGACAAGCTTTTTTTTTGTATAAGAACACTAACTCTGCTGCATTATACAGGGTACAGCAACTACTCCAGCCTACCAGTACTGGCAGCATTAGGAGAGGCTTTTAGTCTCACAGAAGCAAGACCACAGTTCAGTGTTCTTATCCAAAGACATTTTGCAGCCTTTAGTTCTTACTGCCTAGCTTGCAGAGGGTATTCAGTCACATAATATATTAAAGCTAGACTATTATCATAAATGTATTAAATTAAAAACAAAAACAAGTTGCACCAAATTAGTTGGTCACTTCTCAAATAACACTTTCCATGCACACAAACAGGCAATGGATACATTTGAAAAGCAGAAATTAGAGACCATGCTCAGTTAGACCTTTCAGATTCAGAGTATGTTCATCTGACTCATCTACTTGCAATTTAATTTTTTTATTTCACCATTATACTCTTAATTAGACTAATAACTGTGTGGGATCAGTGTAATATTAAGAGTATTTACGCAAGAAAATAAGTTACCTGAATCTTTGCGCCTGGTGGTGAACAGGTCCTCCAAATCGTCGTGCTGGAGAGTGACACAACTGAGATAAAAGTGCCATGTTTTTATTCTGATTTGGATTAGCAGCAAACTTCACTGTGATGGGTTCTGATGAGCCTGGTGGCTTGTGACCATTAAAGCTGGCAATTGCCTCTTCTGCTTCTGATCGTTTGTCAAACCGTATAAATGCAACCCCACGCGACAAACCTTGAAATGTAAAGAAAATGTCAACAAAATGTATACTTCACATCATGCATTTTAAGAGACATAAATTAAGTATTAGTTTGATAATAGATGTTTGATTATTCACCTATCACAATATAAAAAAGTGTTAATTAAAAAATATTTTTGGGGTTTTGCCTATTCCAATACAATTTTTTTATTTATGGAATTTGATATTAAGGTTCCCAAGAAGCTTTCATTTTAACCAGTGTGAAAATCTATGGATAGCCCATCAGCTAATTCATTAAAAATAAAAGCATTGCAAATCAGTGTTCCAGCCTTGGCATCACCTATGTAGTACTGACTGCACTACATAGTAAACAGACACAATGAGCACAACACAATTGAAAAATAGGTGAATAATGCTTACCTGTAGCTTGATCAACAAGAACACGAGAATTGATAATGCGCCCAAACCCTGAAAACATATCTTCTACATCTTTCTGTGTCATGGTCCTTGGAAGTCCACTGATGTATAAGTTTGCATCCTTGATATTTTCGGAACTTGGCCGAGCAAAGGATACCTTAACAGAAAAAGAAAAATAAAGTTACTCTAGATTGAAAAACAATAAAAAGTATTTAAATAAATGCAGCTTTTGTACAATCTAAAAATTATACATTAAAATGTATGAAGCAAGCAAAACCAGAAGCTGGACAATGGATCTTTTCATACTTCACTTATATGTGAATATGCTGTATAAGTCCAGGTGACCAATTTACAGCAAATTTTCTATTTGACTCATTTGAAATATCTGAATGTACATTTGTTTAAATCTGTACTTTGTTTTGTCATGCATTGGAAACACTATAGGTTTGATTTAGACATTAGCACTGGAGTTAAAAACAAAAACGTGCTTTCACTATAACGGTAACACAAGTTAACGCATGCAAACTCATAAGGGGGTGGAATCTATTGGTTCCAATAAGCCAATACCCATTTCCACTTGCGTTCATCTGTGAACACTATAGGCTCCATTGCCTGCCCACCACTAATTTCTGTATGCCGGTAACCATTGTTAATGTAGTTAGATCCTGACAAATCATAAGTTACTGCTATCATCATAACCGCTCAAAACTAGAGATCATATAACTTGTCATTAACTTTGTAGATAACAAATTTAAAAAGTAAGATTAAAGTGTTCCTACTTGCAGCATGCCAGACCTATATAGCAATTTACTCAAATGCCCTCACATTTTCTTGACCTAACAGTGCCAACCCCAGGGACATTTTCACATTTGACAGTTTTAGACTTTTCTTCTGTACAGGACATCATTATTTATTTGTAGAGCACTACAATAGTTTATAGCCACAGACAGTCGGAAAAACAAAAGCATACATAAAAAAAACAGAATACAGACACACAAGTTTAACAAAAAGGTGCGGACAACAAATTGCATGGAGGGTCCAGCACATGACAGACTATGATTAACTTGCCACAAGGAAAAACAAGTGAACATTAATTTTACTGAGCATTTCATCAATAGCAGTACCATAAGCTTTCAGGATATCAAGGAGTAAGAGTGTAAATTAACAATTTATTATTTACCACAAAGCTGTGAGTTGTAACAGTTAAGTCAAATTTAGAATTCCTTCTCTTATCGACGACTCAGACACTGACCAATTGAAATATACAGAAGTCACAAAAAATTAGGAGTTAATCTGAAATTTTTAGTGGGTTAGTCTTGTGATTTGTCAAATACATATGTATAGCACATTTACAAGCATGTGTTAGTTGAACTATAGCCAACAAGGTAAAGGAACACTAAATTTTAAATACAATATACCTTATGAAAAAGAGCTACTAATAACATTTATAGAAATATGTTCTATCAAGATATGATTTTACATATAAGACGTTTGACACTATTTACGTATGCTGTGTAGCCAAGTGCGAGCTTTTCTTAATATTTTGCAAAAAGTTGACTGCCTGCAGTGTCCTTCTGTGGAATTACTGACAGGAAGTCTGCTATGTGCAAGAAAATATATCCTCATATCTTCAATAACTCCATTTTCGATAAGCTCTTGTACTGGGGAATACAAAAGAGCTACTAATAACATTCTAAAATATGTAAAATTATATTGATAATTCCCCCCGTCAACAAAGATATAGCTTAATCAATCCAAACTCTGGAGAAGTTGGCGTACAGTACAGAAATGGCGGAACAACATGTTACCAAGCTGCCACTCTAACCATTATGTTTCATATGTATCGGTGTTATTAATGTAAATTTAATGAACAATGTTTTATTATACCTTTGTACCCATATCCCTATACCTTTTTGTGCCCCTTCTCCCTTTTCTTTTTGCAACTCATAATTGCCTTAACCGCTACTAAAAAATGTTTTTTTAAAAAAAATAGTTTTCTTTTCTTGTTAAATAAAAAATAAAGACAAAAATAAAAAACCTTAAAGAACCACTAATCGACAAAACTGATTTTTCTTCATGAAGGTAAAATTCACTGTTTCTTCACTACAGCTGTGTTAAAGGTACCATATTACCTTTACTCAACTACCGACATATTAAACCACTTCTTTAAAACTGCCCTAAAGGGATCTGATGCAAGGGGGAAAATAAATGGACTAGGTCTACTTAAACTGTAGTGAAAGCACTGAACCAGAGTCCACCAATCTACTGCATACTTAAAGTAAGTCTACAGGTCTGTCAGTCAGTGTCAGCCTTTGATATATTAATGACAAATACTGCCTTTACTTTACATCAGAAAGCCTCAAAGGGAAAACAAACTAGCTTTTTACATTGGCGATTTAAAACCTCGCTAGGCAGATGATGCGCTGATGGGGGCAAACACATGAGATTCCACTCCCCTTTGAATAGGAAAAACTTTAGCCACAAGTAACGTTAGATGCACTCTAGCCAACTATAAAGTAAATACTACAAAAGAAGAAAGCTAAGCAATAGTTGTACCACATCCATCAACCAGACACCACGATGGTGCTAGACTCCTCCAATGGAATGCTGTAGTGACATAGCAGACACATAAATTGCAGCAATTTAACGTGTTCTGCAGCATCACGCAGTCAATAATAGGGAAAGTCTGTTTGCGAAGAATCGGTATAATCGATGTATATTTAACACAAATATAATACCAAGGGATATCTGCAGATATTTATACTAAGTAAAGCATTTTCTGTAGAGTGTGTGTTCAGGAGACAGGGAGTAGGGATTACATGTCAACATATGGCACTGGTTCAGCTAACTTCAAACCTGGTTTTAATGTAATTAAGCACCAGCTAATAATTAATTCAATACTGGCTAGATTTCTACCTTATAATCCTAGATAAAATTGATGGGAGCAGCCATATTGTTAATACCCAAAGCATCCCCCATGACATCAATGGCAATTATAAAAAATGCAAAGTAAATAAAAGGCACATATAGGTTACAAAGATGTTAAATTCTGTTAAAGTATGGAAACATTTACATTTGTACTGAAAATTGCCAAGTGCCTTTAAATATCAGAACCAATAACTTATTTAGAATGTTAATGTCCAATGTTTAACATAGGAATTTTGCAACACTATTATTCCAGTATTAACAAGATGCTTGTGTAAAAGCTAATATTTGTCCTTTTGGACACCTGTAAAGGCACAAATACTGGTTATTAAAAAAAAAATATCTCATATGGGCCATTTAAGCATGTATTTTTTTTTTATGTTTGTCTTAAAGAAAGGGCATGCAAAAGAGCTCCTGTAGAACAGGCCACATACAAAAAAAAAAAAAATTCAGACTACAAATCTCCTAGAACAAGACGACTTGTTGCTCTCCTTGGTCACATCATATACAACGGAGGCTCTAAGGAAGATGCATATCCTCTATAATAAACACAACATAAGCTTGTCAAAAAGGCTGTGTTTCGCTAAACAATTAAAAAAAAAGTGTATAACCTAAAGTAGAGCCTTAAGTGCAAACACTATCTGGAAACCACAATTCACCCATTACATACTTTAATGCCAATATCTTATGTGACGTAGTTCAGTCTTAAAGAAAGCTAGGCCAATGAAAGCCATTGGAATTCCCCTAGTGTTTTTCCAGAAGGAATAAAAGGATGTACTGCCCCTAAATTCATGTGAGGCATCCTTTTTGTGGCAAAGCCATAAATAGTAAATTTTAGGAATCTGCTCTATGTTGAATGTTTATAAAAATATATATTCACCTTTATGGTTTTTGATTGCAGTCTCAATCCATTAAGTGTGTTTATTGCTCTTTCAGCATCTTTAGCATTTAAGTAATTCACAAAGCCATATCCTAAGCTGTGCCCTGCAAAAGGAAAACAAAAAAACAAAAAAAAACAAAAAAAGCAAAAAAAACAAAACAAAATAAAAAACACAATTAAGAAAAAAAATACTTCTCCCTGAATCCATATAATATACAGTTTGTAAAATATGACTTCCATAAATCTGGGCTTTATGAACACTGGCTATGAAAAAGTGAAATAAAAATAAAAAGTTGCTTCCAACGTTCATGTGATTCATTTTCACACAAAACTTATGGGATCATGTGTTTTTCATAATGAACTAACTACTGATTATTTTTGCTTCTGTCTCATTGCACTAGTGTGAACACGGGATATGAAATCTGTGAATATGCCCTGCATTTTCTGCTTTTTCCAGTCACACACAATGCCGACATTAGGGAAATATAGTGTAGTTTCCTTGTTTTGTATAAGGCATACTCAAAGAATGTAATTTCTTTTAAAAGGTAAAAACATTTATATATATTTTTTACGTGTATGCGAATCTGTATGCATTTTGACAGACTTCGTTACTTAGGGGAGTATTCAGCTCAGCACGAGGTCCTGTATGAGCCTTGATCAGTTATGATAGAGAAATATCTGCTCATTTATGCTTACACCTCTATGATGTGCAGGTAAAATGGTGCACGCAAAATTGAGCTGAGAATTCAACTCGTACGGCACTGTGTAGAGTCATCACATGAAGCTCCTACAGAACCTTGCGCGGAATTGAACCTCTTCCCACTTGAAGTGAAATATATAAAACGTTAACACAAATGAATAAACATAATGAAAATGTTGCAAAACTTGGAAGCTTCAAAGTAGAGAACAAACAAAAGAAAACAAAAACAAAAATGTTGAAGTGAAATATGTTATGATGGTCTTGTGGTCTTTGCTAACAATTTTACCCCCCATCCGGGGGTGCATTTTTTCTTCTAAATGTGACATGTTGCACTGTAAAGCTAGCATCACTTTTTGCATAACACCACTATTTACAATTGGCAAAACAGTGCAATTTTATTAAACAAGCACAAAAGAAAAATATCACTGTACATAAGACCCTTTAATAATAAAATTGAAAATTTGTTTCAAGTTTTTAATAGCGCTTATGAGATTCACTGCAAGCACTATCCTTTGTTCAGAACTCTGCATCAGACAAGCCGCATTTAGCCTCTATACAGTACACTCGCCAATACAAAATTTGGTTTGGACATATTGATTATTGGAATATACCCGATAATGATTATACACATTTTCTCTCTCACTCTCGCCCAATTAACAAATAGTCGTTCTCTCTCCTGCTTTTTTACATCATGGCGTTTCTGTACCTTGGAAAAGACGCATTTTTATCTTTTTATTTTGAACATGGTGGTGCTAGACTTGCTATTGAAGTCTATGGTTTGAAAGTTTTCTCAAAGGTCATCATAATACTGCACCTTCCATCAAAATGTATACACATAAGTACGTAAAAGATAATCTATGCACCAACAATAACAAAGATGAATACTGATGTTTTCTATCAGAAAATGTCCTTAATATTTTAAGTTGCATAACTGCAAGAAATGTTATCACAAGAGATGAGACCATGAACTCATTTTGCATTTACATGTTACATTACATCTGTAATCAAGCACAATGGTCATTCCTCATATTGTGGAAGTTAAAGATATTTAAGCTCAAGTCCATGAGCATTTTAGGGCCCCGTGTCTGAAGAGATTACACTGCCAAATAAACGAATTCGATTTTGTACAGAGTCCCAGAAAGAAATTAATATAGTGGTTCACTAGATTTAATGAAACTTTTACCCATGGTTGCATGTCGTTTGTGCAATAAGTTGTGCCAGAGAACTTTGTTTCTATTTTTGTGCATCTAAAATGAAAGAAATTAACTCACCTGCAACTTTATCCCGAATCAGCTTTGCAGACTCCACCTCTCCGATGCTGCTGAAAAGGCTGCGCAGCTCATCCTGTGTCATGTTCTGAGGCAGGTAGTTTACAATTAAGTTAGTTCTACCCATGTCGTCCCTGCATACATCATCCATGTGATCTTCATAACCGTTAGACATCTTAAGTTACCTGTTAAAATTACGAAAAATATTGTAATGTTTTAATGTTAATACAAATTTCAAAAGCTGAAGTAAATGAAATGCTTATACCTACCTCTAACTTACAAACATCATGTGTGCCATACTATAAACTGATATTTTTAAACACCATAAAAGAGTACCATGTAGAAGAGCAGGGGTTGGCAACCCTTTTCTATCAGTGTGCTGGCTAAAATCTAGTCAAGCCTAGGTGTGCCAGTTGCGTATATATTACAATTAACGATGTCTTATGTTATTATGCTAATATCATAATAATAGTAATGACACCAGCAAATAAACGTTCATGTTATGCCACATAGTTTTGCCCCCAATACACAGAATGCCACATAGTTACCATTGGTGTCAGTACACACGTCTTCCGTTCCATAGCAAAACCTGGTTGCTGCCTCAGTAAAGCAGCTGATGAAGGGCGAAACTGAGCTATTTGCGCAATGGTTCAGTTTCGGTAATCTTCCGCTGCTTTAGAGAGGCAGCTGCGGAGCTCTCGCGTGTCAGACAAAAAAGTTCTGTGTTCCAGCAGGGAGTAGCCGACCACTGTAGTAGCCAGTCATGTTCATCCAACAATGGGGCCCTGAATGGTTTCGCTAAGCTCCTAGCACTACACTATCTACAGTGTTCAAATGAGAGCCCCTTATAAGGGCTGATCTTGTGATGTTCACACTAACAGGAAATCCCACTGTTGTCAAGCCTGAATCCTTGGTACACTGACGAATCACTTGTCCAAAGCAGGGCATTATGATTAGATCCACATTGAAATGGATCCAATAGTAACCGACACAGTATAGTACTGCTGTAGTTACTAATAAATCCAGTTTGTGATACCAATTGGGAGTCTGTAATAACATCTAATGGTCCCTACTGGATAATAGGTAGGAGAGTTTGTGCAGGTCATTAAGATAAAAGACATCACAGTTTCTATTACTATAACCATCCAAAACCTTAATTATTAGAACACGTTTGGTATCCCTGCATTCGGGAGAACCAGCAGAGTAGGGGTATTTATCCTTCACCAACCTAACATGATCTTGTTAGTTTATGTATTTGTCAATCTGACTGTGCGCTGGAGTTTTGTGGCATCTAAAACAATAATGTCAGGCAAATTTTCTGGGATTGCTCTGAAAATGTACAAAGTAACCACAGACAAAAAAATAAGCAAATAGAAAGTATGGGAGTTAGATAAAAATAAAGCTATTTCAATATGTACCCAACAAGAGACCTATGTACTGAAAAAAATATAAGATTTGTTTGGCAAAAAAGAGAAATTAAAAAGTAATTTGTGGTGTGAAAAAAATATAAGAGTTGAAATAATGGAAATGGGTTTGGTTAGAGAGGTGTAAATTTAGCACCCCATGTCCTTAACGCTCTTCGGGGGTCACACAACCACCAGATGTGCAGATTTTGTGATTACTCTGGAAATTTTGGCAATGTTACAAATTTTCTTTTTTGCTTAGCAGGATATTACATTATGTTATATTTTCAATGTATGTGTATATGGTACGTATGCACATGTTTATACTGGATATATGTATAAGCGCACACATAAAAAGGTAAACTTGGCTCTTTGTAGTACCTATAGTTTTTGGCTCTTAGGGGCATATTCAATTGTCCGCGGGATCCGCGCACGATTACCAATAATGCGGTAATCGTGCGCGGAAAAACCGTTAATACGGTAATTTACTCGCTGGATTTCAGCTCGCAGCTCAGGGAGCTGAAATCCAGCGAAAGATTACCGTATTAACGGTAATATTGTTTAAGCGCTCGAACTTTGGGACAATTGAATATGCCCCTTCCAGTTCTTCCAGCAGAACTGGATGTTCTAATTTCCCCAACAAAAAACAGTATCACAAGTCAGTGTTCTAAAGCATCATACAATCCACCCAGTGCGAAAATAATATGGGCAGGGAATGCTGTCCTCTTGTCACAATGGAGATCGACAGTGTTTCCCATTCAATTTAATGATATAAGAAATTAAGCAGTGAGCTTTAAGTTAATATGGTAGATAAGTATAGTTTCAGCTGATTGAGAAAGTCAATTAAAAAAAAGTGTGACACTGCACAATCTGATGTTTAAACATTTAATAAAAACAAAGAATCAACTTTACTATTAACATTTTTTGGACGAAAAGCCGCTTCAATGTATAACATTATGGTCCAACAAAAGTAATAAAATATTCCCTGCATTTGCCCTTTCCTCTAGAAGAAAAAGGGGGGTTGACATCTAGTGAACTCATGCACTGGTGGATACCTCTGTGCTAGCAACTTTCCCTGAAATTTCCCTATGCATTCAATAGCATTGATGACATCCAACTGGATGAAGCATCTCATGCGGGGGTGTGTCTGTATACTCCATGAACTAGGAAGAAACCAACCTGATGCAAAAGACTAGTGTTTCTCAAACAGTCCTTAACAGTGAAGGTTTTCCAGGTAACAAGGAAAATGATTATTTCACCTGTTATGTTGCAATGTGTTAGTAATTAATACGCCTGTACTAAAGCAGGGAGATATGGACCTGAACTGTTATGAAGTCCTGAGGACTTTGTTTAAGAAACACTGCAATAGATCACATGAAAGTATTTCAACAAAAGAGAAAGTGGGTGCTATTCACCAAGGTAGAAAAGACAACATACTGTATCATTTGTTAGGAATGGTGTCAGCTGCCAGCCATGTTTGGGTCTCATTCAGTTCATAGGGTGTAGACAATAGGATTGGGTCTCTACTTTTGAGAATGAAAAGTGTATCTTATTGTGCAAAAGTATATATAATTTTTTTCCCCTTAGAAACTTCTTACAATAAGCATATCCCAGAAAATAAAAGGGACAAACAGATTTGCTATCCAGAATACATGGATGCCAAACATTTACTTCACTTAAGATCCAAAAGCAGTAAGAAATAAGCCTCTTTTTACCCATGAAACCCAATGAGGCAGAAGAGACTGAAATAAATCTCCCCCACTACACAGCAGTAAATATATCAATGCTGAAATGGATATAAATGAAGTCCACATTTACCGTTTTCTAGCTTGCTACTTCATAGCACATATTTAATTGTTGTAGACCCCCTATCTCCCTATTTATTTTTAAAAAGGGAGGCGCACTTACAATTTACTTCAAGCATGCATGCTGTTACATCTCAACATATTTGTTTATACTGCTACTTTTTATTTATACAATTCAATACACATTACATGCAAAAGTGTTTAATACAAGCTACATTGTATATACAATGTAATTTCAGAGATACGATATATAGTTTGGCGTTCGTGTTACAGTACATTTGCCGCCATACACAATCTAATACGGTAAATCAACCTAACTGAATATGGTCTAAAACGATGTCTTGCCCTCAAACACATATAACATTAATATTTATGAAGGCTCTTCCAGTAGAAACTGCGGAGTCTCCTCTCTATGAACCCATGTGAACACAGCGTATTTGCAGTTCTCGGATGCAGCGATATCCCGCCATCCCCATCGCAGCCTATATCACCCCTCCCTAACAACACCTCCGCCCTCCACTCAGTTCTCTACCCTGGAGACTGGGACCAAAAGAATGAGCAGAAGTTACACTAGTAGCGGGTAAACGGGATGACACGTTGCCCCAGGTCTCGTAGCATCAATCAGTCTTTCTCTAGCAGGCCTTACTGGAGCCTCAAGCGGGCGGCCTAAGGAGGAGGAAGGTGATGTAGAAGAACGGGCCGCCCATGAGGCCTCCCCCGGCTACAGTAACGTATACAGAGAGTAACCGATATCTACTTTTCATTATTATTGCGATTCAGCGATCTTACCCTTGCAGCTTCCCGCTCTATTCAGACGAGTGAGCGGCGAAATCCGTGACCCGACCCGGACGTTCCCAGCACGGAAAGAGCAGCGGCTTCTGGCGTCACACGAGGGGAAAAAAAATGGACAAAAAAAAAAAGGAAAGAAACATGGCGGAGACGTGCGGCGCATGCGTAGTCATTGCCATAAGCCCTGCCGACTCCGAAATCAATTGGCTGAGTGACTCCAAACTCGCTGTCTATTGGCTAACCAACGTGCTCATCATACCAAGCTAGCTGTGTTTTTTTTTTGGGGTTTTTTTTTTTGCAACTTCCGGCTCACAAAGCTTGTGAGGATGCGCGGGAGAATGGCGCCTGTAGCAGCTTCACCAGAACAACATATAACTTTAATTCCTGTATGTTATAAGTGTCAACGTTTGGTTACACGTCTCTTAACAAATACATTCTGAAACTAGATGTACGGTTTAGCCGATTCAACCCTGTTGACAGATGTTTCCTACTAGTAACTTAAAAATTGAATTCAAATTTATACAACATGTTCTTTTGGGCATATTTCATTGATTTGCAGTAGTGGGTTAGGGCAAACTATGATACTTTTATTAGGACGGTTTCATTATTAAAGTAAGAGGAAAATAATTGACCCTGGTTCTTTGTGTATTAATAAACGTGTAGCTCCACTGTATGATATGTAAAATACTACATACACAATTCCTATTTATATATTATTATTTTTCAAACCATAATTGCCTACTTTTCTGGAATGTCCAGAAGGCTCCTGAAATAAATGGGTACCGCTCTGACTCTTGCTTACCTGCCTGCAATGTAGACAGGGATTTATCTTTGTGACAAATCATCGTGTCTCCCACTTCAGTGAGCATGAAGACAAAATTACTTCTTTTGGGCCCCCTTTACCTTCTGTTTCATGTCATTGTATATTATTTATTTGTATCATGATCTTTCAATGTACTGTATAATGAATGATGCATAATAAAGGATAATAATGCCTTGTCCATCCCACTTGATTCAATGTTGTCATCAAGTCATGGCCACCACTTCTTTCATTCCTTCCTTATACTAATCTCACCCTCAAACCAAAACCGCAGTTTGCTTCACCGTCCAGGACCAAGACCATTAACCAAAACCACCCCCTAAAGCCTCGCTGAAACCCAATGGTGAATAATATTAGCATTTCTGTACCATGCTATTGCCCCTAAACGTCAAACAAAAGCTGTACACCAGTGGTGTTTACAAAACTAATTTTCTCAGTGGCTAACCCATACAGATTGCAGTGGCAGGATTTGTGCCGGACTTTACAGCAATTCCTATCATGTTTCATATATATATATATATATATATATATATATATATACAAAAGTAAAGAGAGGGCACCAAACATAGTGTAAATCTTTAACACACTTGAAAAGTGCAAAAATCTCCCAGATATATTCCAAATAGACCTGGAACTCAAACAAACATAGCAACAAATAGTGTAATACACTCCAAATCATGTGTCACAGTGTTCTCAGTAATAATCAAAAAACTTATTTCAAAAAATATTTAATATCAAAGTAGCATAAAAACAAGCAATTGCATGTACAGTTAGCACTATTGCACTTTAAATGTGTTTTAAAGATTTACACTATGTTTGGCGCTCTCCCTTTACTTTTTTTTTTACTTCAATAAATTTTTATTGGGTTTTTCAAAGTTAAATGGGGTACAGAAAAAAGAAGGGTAACAAGCACAGTTGAAGGAACAAACAAAAGGGTAACAAAAGGGGGGGAACCCCCACGCAGGGGGGGGGGAGTCACTCAATTGAAACACCGATCTTATAACAGCACGTTACTTTAAGAAGCAGAAATAAAATATACACATTGGTCTTTCTCATAATACAGCACATGGGGACATATTAGTACCTAGGTAGCTCAAATGACACACAGGCAGAACCTATTCATTAGGCTGGGGTTCTTCTATGAGGGCTGTTGGGGAGGGAGGGGGTGAAATATTTGAAGCTACTCAAGCTCTGCCGGAGCCCACTGTGACATATTCGTGCCAGCTAAACCATTTGAAAATTGGATTGGAGGCGGATGACGTATAGGGCACATCCGTTGTTTCCATTTCGAAACTATACTGGATCTTAGACACGACCTTAGCGATGCTGGGGGGAGCAGGGGACTTCAAGTTCTGAGCTATTGCTGCTCTAGCGGCTATTAGTATGTGTCCTAATACATAGCGCTTACAGCTAGGGATCACAGACTGGTATATATGTAGGAGGGCTACCTCTGGGTCAAGAGTGACAAACTCGCAGGACCTCCGAAATCAAAGCGGATATCTCGCCCCAGAACGCCTGGATCACCGGGCATGTCCAAAAGACATGATAAACATCTGCTATCTGACCACATTGACGCCAGCAGAATTTAGACTGACTTGGCCATATCTTATGAAGGCGATCCGGGGTGAGATAAAGCCGATTGAGGAGCTTAACATGCATTTCGGTATGATTGATGCATCTAGACATGCGGTGTGAGGAAATGTAGATCTTTTCCCACTGCTGGAGGGGGAGAGTCATACCAATATCTGCTTCCCAACGTGCTTGGGTTGGAGTCTTGGAGGCTGGGACCAGGGACTGGAAATAGCGGTACCAGAATGTCATTCCTCCTCTACTACCCGCCTTTGTTAATCTGTCTAGAACCTGAGCTGGTAATGTGGACAAAGCATGGGGGGTCCTGGAGGCTGCCCCCACCCAGTGTCTAATTCTCATATATTTAAACATCTCAGACTGAGGCAGATTGTATTTGTTCCTAAGCACGTCGAAGGGGAGGAAAAGGGTCTGCGCAAACATATTTGCCAGAGAGACTATCCCTCTATTTTTCCATACAGTAATATTGAGATCCGGCATGAGTTTCGACAATGCTTGGAGGGAAAGATTACGGGAAGGGAGTACAACGTCCTTGTGTGACCCAATAAATTTATCCCATACTCGTAAGGCATCCGAGATGGAGAGTAATTTACAGGCACCTGATGGATGGTCTGACCTAGGAATCCAAAGGAGATCCAGCAAGGGGAATCCTACATATAAAGCCCTCTCGATATCAACCCACGGCTTAGCTGCATGAGGTAGCGACCAATCTCGGAGGCAGCTCAAAACACAAGCATCCTGGTAAAGCGTGAAGCAGGGAAGCAGTAAGCCGCCTCTTGACTTTGGTAAAGACATACGTTTGTATGTAAAGAGGGGGCGTTTCTGCCTCCAGATATATGACATCATCAGAGTGTGGAACCTATCCATCATTCGTTTTGGTGTGATATAGGGTATGGTACGGAAGATATACATAAGTTTTGGTAGCAACATCATCTTGAAAGCCGCTATGCGCCCCAGCCAAGAAACCTCATAGTCAATCCAATTCTTAGCCAGTGAGGAGAGGTGAAGATAAATCGGGGAAAAATTAACTTCAAACACCGCAGATAAATTTGCCGGGATATGAATACCTAAATATGATAGAGAATCTTTAACCCACACAAAAGGAAATTTCTTTTGTAAGCTTGAAAAGGAAGATTGTGGTATATTAATGGGAAGGGCTTCAGATTTTGTGATGTTCAATTTATAAAATGAAGCTTCGCTAAACCGGTCTAGAATATGCTTCAAAGTTATCAACGAGGTCTCCAGGCTGGTTACAAACAGGAGGACATCATCAGCAAATAGGCATACCTTCTGTTCTATGTGGATGGATATCAATACCTGGGAAGTTATCCGCCTGCCGGATTGTGTGGGCCAGGGGTTCTATAGCCAAGACGTACATTAAAGGAGAAAGGGGGCACCCCTGCCTCGTGCCATTAGTGATGGGAAATGAAGATGATAGGAAACCGTTACTGAAGACTTTAGCGGAGGGGTCTTGATATAGGGCTAATATGGAGTGAAGAACTCTTCCCTGTATACCAAACTTGCACAAAACCTCCTTCATGTACTTCCAATGAAGTCTGTCAAAAGCCTTTTCTGCGTCTAAAGAGAGCAGAATAACTTCCTCCGAGAACCCAGAGAGGAGGTCCATGACATTTAATATGCGTCGAGTGTTATCCGAGGCCTGGCGACCTACTACAAAGCCTACCTGGTCCGGATGTATCAGTTGTGGTAAGAGGGGATTCAGACGATCAGCAAGCAATCTGGCGTATATTTTCAGGTCTGTATTGAGCAATGCTATTGGTCTATAGTTCTTACAGTCTGAGTGGTCCTTGCCCGGTTTCGGGATAGTAATAATCTGTGCTTCCAACATCTCTGTTGGGAAGCCCCCACCCTCTGAAACGCTATTATACAGGTTAGTAAGGAGAGGGGAAAGTTCGGTCCCGAAGACGCTATAGAATTGTCACTCACCGGACTGTGAGTGCCATTTCTCCTGTGTTCAGGAACCGTGGCCGTCCACCATCCTGAGGGTCTGCGCATGTGCAGCCCTTATGAAACCTTCAGTACCTGTTGCTTTTAATTGATTGGATGATCAGGCAACCCTCCCTATTTAAACCACCTGTGATCATTACCTGGTTGCCTGATCTTGGAGTCTCATTCCCCATGAGCCTCTGAAGGTGTTCCTGTGTTTTCTCGTGTATTCAGCTCCAGCTGATTCCTGTCTACTACGATTGTGGTTTCCAGACCACTTCAACTCTCCTGTGTTCATCGTGTCTGCACTCAGCTGATTCCTATCTGCTATTGCTGCCGGATTCCAGTCCGCCTCAACTCTCCTGTGTTCAGCGTGTCTGCTCTCCGCTGCCTCCGTTACTCCTGCCGGTTTCCAGACCGTCCCAACTCTCCTGTGTTCATCGTGTCTGCACTCAGCTGATTCCTATCTGCTATTGCTTCCGGATTCCAGTCCGCCTCAACTCTCCTGTGTTCAGCGTGCCTTGCCTCCGCTGCCTCCGCTACTACTGCCGAATACCAGACAGCTTCAATTCTCCCGTGTTCATCAGGTTTCCAGTTTCACTTACTACTGCTTCCTGAGTATTGCTCCGTTGATTACCGGTTACCATCTGTGCGCTGCACCAACCTGATTACCGCTTCCATCCTCCAGTGGTCTCTCCTCCTGCCGGCGTTCAGCCGTTCAGGTATCCCTGCACGTCTCATTGACAGCCTGCTCTCCTGAACCGCGGTATGCATACTTTCCATTGACTTTGCTATTGTATTGCATAGAGTCTTCCATCTACTGAAGCTATTGTTACTATTGACTTTGTTTCCTATTATCTCTATAGTGACTTTGTATACTTCAAGCAGCGCTTGTCAGTTATTATTGTGTTGTGGTTATCATCGTGGGATCAAGTTCCGTGTGCCCGTGTATCCTCAGCATTCCATTCATCTCCTCGTGCCCCTCCTCACATATATATAGCAGTGGTACAACTTGCTGTACGCAGACCACTGACTCCTGTTTCCCATTGGCACCAGTTTCAAGTATCCTCTCACATAAGCAGTGGTACAACTTGCTGTACGCAGACCACTGACTTCCCCGTTACCTACTTGCACCTGGAATCCATTCCTTCACTATAGACAGTGGTACAACTTGCTATACACAGACCACTGACTTTCACTACCTCCTCTCTACTCCTGGACATTCCTCCTCACTATAGCAGTGGTACAACTTGCTGTACGCAGACCACTGACTCTCCTCACGTTTACTTGTCCATCTGGTTCCTCGTGTACATACATCTAAGTCATTACCAGTTGCTGCTAGTCATAGACTTTCCTTGAGCATTCTCTCACCATCTGCTGATTCTCCTGTTCCGTTGTCACCCTGCTACCAGAGGACCATAGTACCAGCTATATTACTCTGGTAAGAACATCATCTGGTGATATCCTGGGCAAAGACTCCTAGTGCCCGTGACAGTAAGATCAGGCCATGACAGACCCAGGAGCGGAACCTACAGCTAAAGAGATGCTGCAGTATCTGGTTACCCGTCTTGAACAACAGGATATTCGCCAACAACAATTACTGCAATGTTGCCAGGCGTTAGCCTCCCAAAGAACGTCTGCGCAAAATATCACAGCTACTGTTGATGCTCCTGTGCCTTCCTCCATTTCCCCAGTGACATCCCAGGTGTCTAATGCTTCCACGCTACACCTGCCTACTCCTTCAAAATATGACGGAGACCCCAAAACATGCAGGGGTTTTCTAAATCAATGCTCAGTTCATTTTGAGCTTCAACCTCACAATTTCTCTACTCATCGTTCCAGAGTGGCCTATCTCATTTCCTTGTTTTCCGGACAAGCACTCGCATGGGCTTCCCCTCTGTGGAAAAGAAATGATCCATTATTACAAGATAGTGCCAAATTTATTTCCACGTTTCGAAGTGTATTTGATGAACCTGGTCGTGTTATTTCCGCTGCATCCAGCATCCTCCGTCTACGTCAGGGTTCTCGTACTGTAGCCCAGTACGTCATTCAATTTCGGATATTAGCCTCTGAACTTCAGTGGAACACTGAAGCTTTAATTGCCGCCTTCTGGCAGGGGCTTTCTGATAAAATTAAAGATGCACTGACTACTCAAGAATTACCTACTTCTCTAGAAGATTTGATTTCTCTTTGCCATCGTGTAGACATGAGATTTCGTGAAAGAGAGTGTGAAAAAACAACTTCATATAAAGCACCTCTTCGCTCAAGTCCTCAAGTTCGCCAAGTTTCATCTCCGGTGATACCTATGGAGATAGGTCGCTCCAAATTAACTTCAGAGGAGAGGGACCGAAGAGTAAAAAATAGACTTTGTATCTATTGTGCTGATTCTACTCATATGCTCAATTAATGCCCTAAAAAATTGGGAAATGCCAGGCCCTAACCAGTTCTGGAGAGGTGAAGTTAGGGTCCCTGGAGTCCTCTCAATGTTCTACGAAATTAAAAGTTTGTGCTTTTGATGTTACGGTTTCCTTTGCTACCAAATCTTTCATGTCCCAAGCACTTATTGACTCTGGAGCTGCAGGAAACTTTATTTCTAAATCCCTCGTGAATCAATGGTCCCTACCAGTGATTACTTTGAAAATACCTATTACTGTGACTGCTATCGATGGATCACGCATTATTAATGGTCTCATCACCCAGAGTACGTCTCCAGTAACCCTTCAAATTGGTGTATTACACCAGGAAGAAATTTCTTTTTTAATTCTTCCTGTTACTACCAGTGCGATTGTATTAGGCCTTCCATGGCTTCAACGTCATTCTCCCCAGATTGACTGGCACACTCCTCAAGTTACGTCTTGGGGGCCTGAATGTCATCATCGTTGCCTCTCAAGTCGTTCCTCTCAAAATACAGCAATCCTCCAGTTCACCGGGACTTCCTCCTCAGTATGCTTCTTTTGCCGATGTATTTGATAAAATTCAGTCTGAACGTCTTCCTCCTCATCGTTCGTAGGACTGTCCGATTGATCTTCAACCTGGCAAGACTCCTCCCAGGGGTCGTGTGTATCCACTTTCGTTACCTGAAACTCAAGCCACATTTGAGTACATCAAAGAGAATCTCCAGCGAGGATTTATTCGACCTTCTACCTCTCCCGCTGGAGCAGGGTTTTGCTTCAGAAAAAAGAAGGATGGGTCATTACGTCCTTGCATAGATTTCCGTGGACTTAACGCCATAACTATCAAAAATCGGTATCCCATTCCATTAATTACTGAGTTATTTGATTGTATCAAGGGAGCCCGGATCTTTACCAAGTTGGATCTTCGTGGTGCCTATAATTTAATTCGAATCAGGTCCGGTGACGAATGGAAGACAGCTTTCAACACCAGAGACGGGCATTATGAATATTTAGTAATGCCCTTCGGGTTATGTAACGCCCCCGCTGTTTTCCAGGGTTTCATTAATGAGATATTCCGGGACTTGTTATATGTTTGTGTCGTCGTCTATCTGGACGACATATTAATCTTTTCTCAGGACCTGCCTTCTCATCATCAACATGTGGCAGAGGTCCTTTCCAGACTCCGGAAAAATTCATTATTCTGCAAGTTAGAAAAATGTTCATTCGAGTTGCCCCAAATTCCATTTCTGGGATATATTGTTTCCGGAGTTGGTCTTCAGATGGATCCAGAAAAGGTGAATGCTGTATTACATTGGCCTCAGCCAACTACTCTTCTGCAATTCAGCGTTTTTTAGGTTTTGCCAATTACTATAGACGCTTCATTCAAGACTTTTCCTCGATTGCATCTCCTATTGTGGCCCTGACTCGTAAAGGGGCCAATACTAAACAATGGTCCTCTGAGGCCCTTCAAGCCTTCCAGTTTCTCAAAGAGTCCTTCTCCTCCACTCCTGTTCTTCGACAGCCTGATGTGACGCTTCCCTTCTTCCTAGAGGTAGATGCCTCTAATGTTGGTTTAGGAGCCATTCTCTCCCAAAGATCGGAGCAACAAAAATTCCATCCTTGTGCCTTTTACTCTCGGGGTCTTCTGCCTGCGAAGAAGAATTATACCATCGGGGACAAGGAGTTGCTGGCTATAAATGTAGCATTAGAGGAATGGAGATATTTGTTGGAAGGAGCTCGTCATCCTGTGACAATTTTTACTGATCATAAAAATTTGTCATATTTACAGTCTGCTCAATGTTTGAATCCTCGTCAAGCAAGATGGTCTCTTTTCTTTTCTCGTTTTGAACTAATCATAACCTTTAAACCAGCTGCTAAAAATAAAAAAGCAGACGCCCTATCTCGAGCTTTTGTGACGTCCTCAGACGTTGAAGATGGTCCTAACCACTCTATATTAGACCCCAAATGTGTTTCTCTGGCTGCTTCTTCCACTAAGGTGCTACCATTTGGGAGAACCCTTGTGCCTCTTGCTCTTAGGAAGAAAATCCTTTCGTGGTTTCACTCTTCTCGTTTTTCCGGACATTCTGGTGAACGCAAGACTTTTGAAATTCTTTCTCGAAGTTACTGGTGGCCTTCTATGAGGAGAGATGTCAAAGATTTTGTGGCTGCTTGTGAATTGTGTTCCCAGTTTAAGACTCCCCGCAGAACTCCAGCTGGTTTGCTTCAACCACTACCCATTCCTTCCAAGCCGTGGACCCATATTAGTATGGATTTTGTTACTGATCTTCCTCCTAGTAAAAAGTGCAATACTATTTGGGTAGTGGTGGATAGATTTTCGAAGATGGCACATTTCGTTCCTTTGACCGGTTTACCTTCTTCATCTACTCTGGCTGATTATTTAATCAAAGAAATCTTCCGTATTCATGGATGTCCTTCCGAGATTGTTTCAGATAGAGGAGTGCAATTCGTTTCCAGATTCTGGCGGGCCCTCTGTAAGACCTTGGCTATCCGATTATCACTCTCATCCTCCTACCATCCTCAATCAAACGGACAAACCGAAAGAGTCAATCAAGATCTTGAGACTTTTATAAGGATGTTCTCTTCAGCCAACCAAGACAACTGGGTAGATTTGCTTCCATGGGCTGAATTCGCTCAAAACAACATGTATCATGAATCATCTTCTAAAACTCCATTCTTTGTGGTTTACGGTCACCATCCGTCTTTTTTTCGGAATTTCCTGCCCTCCCTCCCACCCAAGTTCCTGCTGTAGAGACTGTTTGTCAGACCTTCAAAAATATTTGGTCTCAGGTCAAAACCTGTTTAAAGAAGACATCTGCCAGATATAAGTCTTTTGCAGATAAAAAGAGACGGGCTATTCCACCACTTAAAATCGGAGATCGTGTATGGTTATCAACCAAAAATATTAGTTTGAAGGTCCCATCTATGAAGTTCGCTCCTCGTTTTATTGGTCCATATAGGATCATTCAAGTGATAAATCCAGTTTGTTTCAAACTTCTACGACCTAAGAACCTTCGTATTTCCAATGCCTTCCATGTGTCTTTGCTCAAACCTCTTATCATCAACCGTTTCTCGGTCCCTCCTTCAGCACCTCGGCCAGTTCAAGTTCATCAAGAGGAGGACTTTGAGATTACTCACATATTGGATGCAAAAATTTCGCGAGGAGTGCTTCGTTTCCTCGTTCATTGGAAGGGCTTTGGTCCTAAAGAGCGTTCATGGATTAAAGCAGAAGATCTCAATGCTCCAGCTATTCTTAAGAAGTTTTCTTCCAAGTTTCCGGACAAACCCGGTTCCAGGTGTTCTGTGCCCACCTTTAAAAGGGGGGGTACTGTCACTCACCGGACTTTGAGTGCCATTTCTCCTGTGTTCAGGAAACGTGGCCGTCCGCCATCCTGAGGGTCTGCGCATGTGCAGCCCTTATGAAACCTTCAGTACCTGTTGCTTTTAATTGATTGGATGATCAGGCAACCCTCCCTATTTAAACCACCTGTGATCATTACCTGGTTGCCTGATCTTGGAGTCTCATTCCCCATGAGCCTCTGAAGGTGTTCCTGTGTTTCCTCGTGTATTCAGCTCCAGCTGATTCCTGTCTACTACGATTGTGGTTTCCAGACCACTTCAACTCTCCTGTGTTCATCGTGTCTGCACTCAGCTGATTCCTATCTGCTATTGCTGCCGGATTCCAGTCCGCCTCAACTCTCCTGTGTTCAGCGTGTCTGCTCTCCGCTGCCTCCGTTACTCCTGCCGGTTTCCAGACCGTCCCAACTCTCCTGTTTTCATCGTGTCTGCACTCAGCTGATTCCTATCTGCTATTGCTTCCGGATTCCAGTCCACCTTAACTCTCCTGTGTTCAGCGTGCCTTCCCTCCGCTGCCTCCGCTACTACTGCCGGATACCAGACAGCCTCAACTCTCCCGTGTTTATCAGGTTTCCAGTTTCACTTACTACTGCTTCCTGAGTATTGCTCCGTTGATTACCGGTTGCCTTCCGTGCGCTGCACCAACCTGATTACCGCTTCCATCCTCCAGTGGTCTCTCCTCCTGCCGGCGTTCAGCCTTTCAGGTATCCTTGCACGTCTCCTTGACAGCCTGCTCTCCTGAACCGCGGTATGCATATTTTCCATTGACTTTGCTATTGTATTGCATATCCGTCTGGACTGTGTTGTGTTCATCTCCGGAGTCTTCCATCTACTGAAGCTATTGTTACTATTGACTTTGTTTCCTATTACCTGGATCTCTATAGTGACTTTGTATACTTCAAGCAGAGCTTGTCAGTTATTATTGTGTTGTGGTTAGCATCGTGGGATCAAGTTCCGTGTGCCCGTGTATCCTCAGCATTCCATTCATCTCCTCGTGCCCCTCCTCACATATATATATAGCAGTGGTACAACTTGCTGTACGCAGACCACTGACTCCTGTTTCCCATTGGCACCAGTTTCAAGTATCCTCTCACATAAGCAGTGGTACAACTTGCTGTACGCAGACCACTGACTCTCCTCACGTTTACTTGTCCATCTGGTTCCTCGTGTACATACATCTAAGTCATTACCAGTTGCTGCTAGTCATAGACTTTCCTTGAGCATTCTCTCACCATCTGCTGATTTTCCTGTTCCGTTGTCACCCTGCTACCAGAGGACCATAGTACCAGCTATATTACTCTGGTAAGAGCATCATCTGGTGATATCCTGGGCAAAGACTCCTAGTGCCCGTGACAAGAATGCATTAATGAAACCATCCGGGCCAGGAGCCTTGTCTTTTGGGAGAGATTTAATGATTCCCTCAACCTTTCCCTGGGTCCAAGGAAGATTAAGCAATTGTAAGCTATCGGCGGCTAACGCGGGAAGGTCTAGGTGTTGGAGGAATGCGGAAATGGAGGCCTCAGATGGTTTAAAGACATTATCGTCATCCTGGAGGTTATACAGTTTAGAGTAGAATTTGGCGAACTGGTTAGCTATGGCCTGTGGGTTATATATCTTGTTACCTCTAGGACCGTGCAGTACTTTAATGCGATTCCTAGCTTGCTTGCCTCTTTATTTTCGGGCTAGGAGACGGCTGGCCCTATTACCCATTGTATAGAATTTTTGCCTCAATTTGAGTAAAGAGGATTTCATGCGAGATATAAAAATATTATTTAGCTGTTTCCTCACCTCATTTATTTCTCTTTGTAAGGTTTTAGATGGGCGTGTTTGGTTTTTGGAGCTCCAATCTCACTAAGTCAGACTCGAGTGTTCGTTGGCATAGGAGGAATTGCCTCTTTAAACGGTCCCCGATTTGGATAGCAATACCCCTAACAACCGCCTTCAGGGCACACCAATGTGTCGAAAGGGAAGTGTCAGCTGTGTTGTTTAACTGAATATATTGTGACAATGCCTCCGAGAGAGCAGTCCTAGCCTCTAGTGAAGTGAGTAGGTAGGCCGGCATGCGCCAAGGTCTTGGAGGAGCTCTGGCAATACATAAACTCCAGGACCACTCGATCGGGGCATGATCAGACCACATAATAGGGAGGATATTGATGGAGTCAGTATGCTGGAGTGTCCACTTATCCGACAAAATCATGTCTATTCTAGAGTAGGTGTTGTGGACCATTGAGTGAAAGGTATATTCTCGAGCACCCGGACACTGCGCGCGCCAAATATCGCAAAGGTCGTATTCGGCTAAGAGCTTACGGAAAGCAGTAGAGGGACCAAGGGTAGGGTCAGGACCGGATGACCTTTGAGGCCTGGACTTATCAACCTTCGGGTCCAAAGTCAGATTAAAGTCTCCCAGTAACACCAAGTGGCCCTTTCGGACTTTTTTTACTTCCTCGCACAAGGCCTTCAGGAAAGGAATTTGCCGGGAATTTGGCGCATATAATGAAACTATAGTTATTGGCTTGTCCTCTAGGATGCCTGTCAGGATGATGTACCTCCCTGACTTATCTTCTAGTTTTAAATGGAGTTGGAAGTGTACACGGGCGCTAAAGAGAACAGCAACTCCATTTCTTTTAAAAGGGCCATTTGCAAAGTAACCTAACGGAAATCTCGAGTCCCTCAACTGCGGTGGGGCATGGGAGGAGAAATGGGTTTCTTGGAGAGCCACAACGTCTGCTTTTTGTTTATGAAATGTGGTGAGCGCTAGGCGCCGTTTGTTAGGGGAGTTAAGACCTTTAGGGCTAGATTTACTAAGCTGCGGGTTTGAAAAAGTGGGGATGTTGCCTATAGCAACCAATCAGATTCTAGCTGTCATTTTGTAGAATGTACTAAATAAATGAAAGCTAGAATCTGATTGGTTGCTATAGGCAACATCCCCACTTTTTCAAACCCACAGCTTAGTAAATCTAGCCCTTAGTGTTTAAAGTATAGAACTTAACCATAATCTAGAGAGTCATGGTGTAGCGAAGTACTGAACGAGAGTAAGTATTGCATTAGAGATTTAGTTATGGAGTGACTGGGAAAAAGAAGGGGGGATTAAAAGGGGGGGGGAAGGGAACAGGGGGAATAGTAGTGGGATGAACTGACCTGAGGAACTGGGTCAGAGTATTTGCCACATGGGTAAGAGTGTGACAAATTATTTAACATGTGGGGGGTCGTTGGAACAAGTTCCCACCCGCGGAACACCCCCCAAAAAAAAAGAACAGCAAGAGGAATTATAAATAGCATTACAACGTTACAACAACCACTAAAAAAGATTTAGCACAACCTCAATGGGGCGCAACCGCCTCCGGGCCCCCATGGAAGCAGTCCATTTCTGACCCATCCTCTCCTCGAGAGGACCAGTCTCCCGCGAGCGGGCGGGCCACCACTGCGCCAACTGGCCCTGGGCACAAGACTAAGCTTATACCTCCATGGTTACCCCGGCGGCCACCTCCCAGACTCATTAAACTCGATAGAACATATCTCAGTCAAACAAAATTGCTGATATTACTTATGGTTATACTTATCGAATCGGGATTAGGTCCCATGAGACTTCAACATAGAAAATAGGAATGCAACTCAGTCTCTGGAAACCTGGGATCCTTCGGCCTGTGGAGGGGGCCTGGCTGCAGAAGATCCAGTCGGTATGGAGATACGCCACTCCTCCAACAGCTTGGTGCCTGCCTCCATGGAGGAGATAACATAAGTAGAGTCTTCGTAGCGAACCATCAATTTCACCAGGAAGCTCCATTTGTAGGTTATGTTGTTGGCCCTCAGAGCTGACGTGATTGATTGCAGACTTTGTCTTTGGTTAATGGTGGTACGTGAGAGGTCCTGGAAAAGCTGAAGATCTCCGAAGGATGCCTCGCTGCTGGGATCCCGAGCCGCTCTAAGGATCGAATCTTTGACGTGATAGAAGTGGACCCTGAGCAGAGTGTCTCTTGGGACATTTCCTGGAGCAGTACGTGGGCGCGGGAGGCGATGTATACGATCTATCAAAAAGTCTTTAGCATCCACCGATGGTAGAAGTCTGCTGAATAGGGAAACAGCATAGCTCTGAAGATCAGCATTTGCAATAGATTCCGGTATGCCCCTTATCTTAATGTTATTTCTGCGAGAGCGGTCCTCCAGATCTGCGACCTTTTCTCTTAGAGACAGGACTTCGCTTTGCAGGAAGTTATGCGAAGAACTAAGAGCGTTGTGTGAGGAATAGAGGTCATTATGTGAAGAGATCAGTTCCCCCATCTTCGACTCCAGATGGTCTGTTCGATCTCCCAGTTCCGTCACATCAGTTTTCAAACCGCCGATCGCTGCCTTCACCTCAGAGGTCAGGTCCGCCCTTAGTGCAGTCAGCATCTGGTGTAAGGCACGAACTGTTAGTGGTGCATCAGGGACTGTGTCAGGGCCCTGGTCAGGCAGCAAAGCGCTCAGAACGGAAGCTGCCGGCTCTGGTGTCTGTCGTGACGGAGACGAGCCTTTTGGTGTAGAAAGCGAGGTCGTTGTTGATTTCGGTTTTGGTTGAAATTTGATCGGAGGGGCCAAAGCAGTAGTAGTAGGTTTAAGCTTTTTAGGAGGCATGATTACCTAGGCACAGCTTCAGGACCTCAAGATCTGTAGATAAATTTTGCGTAAATAGAATCTCAAGAGGGTACTCCGCGGGTGGGAAGGTGCTGTAACACTTCAAAAGGCCTCCATTGGACTGCACAACCCTGTCAGGGTCACAAGGGGGGACATCTCGTCACACCTATGCTCTGTCTGCAGCCAGAGGGGAGAGATGGGCTGAGGTGGCTCTCCTATCGCCTCTATCTTTGCCAGGCACTCCTTTCTCCGGGAGATGATGGGTGTTGGCATTGCCTTTACCTCACATGATAAATAGGCCTGGGCTCCAGTAATATTATGGATCTTTCCTGGTGCCAAAGTAATCACAGGTGCTCTATCCAGCACTCAGCGCCTGCACTGTGCCCAATGCTGATATACCTTCTCCGTGGCCAGCAGGTCCCAATCCAGGCAGCTCAGCGGCGATATGTGCAGCCGCGTAGCCCCGCCCCTTCCGGAAGCCCCTCATTGGTGGGGTAGTGGGTACTCGAGGCCGAGGCTCCTGAACCGGAAGTAGGCCTCCGACTTGACTGGACCGGAACGCCGCACCTGCCCGCTTCTCCGCTCAGTGTGAGGGCAATCAGGGCATCAGTGTCCCAGCGCCAAGCAGCTCCCCAGCTCTCAAGCAGACTCACTGATGGACTTCTTCTCGTGCGCACTCCCGACCGGGCAGACACTCGATGAAGGTCAGTAGCTCTTAAGTCCCCTTCTGACAAGCGCGCCGAGTAGAGAGAGGGGAATTCTCTATTTTCTATTTGTTTTTGCCTCGAGCTAGACGGAGCTCACACAAAACGCAGCCACTGCTCATGGCGTCCAAACCACGCCCTCCTCCCTTTACTTTTGAATATCTAGATTGACATTTTGTAAACAAGTGTCCTTAAAAAAATAATCTGCCTACTACATATATGAAATTAAGTATATTTTGTATTGGTCCCCACTTTCTCACATGTTGGTGTACCACAGAGCGCCTAATTGGCTTATTTCTTTGGAGATATATATATATATATATATATATATATATATATATATATATATATATATATATATATTAGAGATGCTCGGGCTCGGTTCTCCGAGAACCAAGCCCACCGAACTTCGCAAATCCGAGTACCGAGACAAGGTGGCTTGCTACTTTCGCGCCCTTGGAAGGGAAAACGAGGCAAAACGTCATTGTTGCGTCGTTGGATCTTGCGAGTTATGGATTCTAGAAGTTCCGTCCTCTACAGCGATCCAGCGCCATTTCACAGAGAGACACAGAAGTGGTAGCACGGTTCTTGGCAGTCTCTAGGGCAGTTGAGCAGTGTCATATCCAAAACAGAGGAGGGGTGGCAGTTTTCTTAAAACTCCAGTGACATTCTACTGAGTTATAGTTCACACAGAAACAGGTGATGTTCATTTCTCCATTGCTAATTGTCATTGCTGAAATAGGGCTGTCAGTGTTCTTCAAAATCTGCAGTCACATTGTACTGTGTTATTTAGCACACACAGAAACAGGAGAGGTCCCAGTTTAGTTGCCAGTCTATGGTCTACGTGGCATTGCTCCATTGCTAATTGTCATTGCTGAAATAGAAATAATAGGGCTGTCAGTGTTCTTCAAAATCTGAAGTCACATTGTACTGTGTGGTTTAGCACACACAGAAACAGGAGAGGTCCCAGTGTTGTTGCCAGTTTACAGTCTACGTGGCATTGCTCCATTGCTAATTGTCATTGTTGAAATAGAAACAATAGGGCTGTAAGTCTTCAAAATCTGCAGTTACATTGTACTGTGTTATCAAAATGGATTCACAGCAGTACACAGAAAACCAGGAGCACCAAACAGCTGCTAGCACCAGCCATGATGATAGTAATCCCTCTAAGTCATCTGCTAAAGCCTATGTTAAAGTGCATAGTGTTTCTAAGTCACGGAAATAAAAATGTAAAAAAACACCTTTTACCTTGGTAAAGAAAAAAGACCTGTAATCCAGGCAAAGTTAACTGCAGAAAAAAATAGAATTGCCAACATGCCATTCTACACACGCAGTGGTAAGGAAAGAATTAGGCCTTCTCCTTTCTGTTTGAGTGCTAGTTTTGCAACTGTCTCTAAAGCATCTTCTTGTAAGATCATTCATGACCAAGCAAGAATTGACTCAAAAAGTGGTGCCCAAATACTTTTATGTGTAAAAGCCGAGCTGAAAGAAAACAGTAAGGCATTAGAAGAAAATGTATGTTCAGAAATTATGCAAATCCCTGAGGAGAGTCTATCCACGAGTGCTATGTGTAAGCCTGACCTTTCTTATACCGTACCCATAAAGAAGCCTCCTTTCAGCATGTCTACAGATGTGTGGATGAGCAGCCCATGTGTACAAATTGAGGATACCACTTTGGAATTGCAACAGGATGAGGGGGTTATTTGTTTAGCTGACGACGGTGCTAATGAGGATGTTGATGAGGATGATGTTTGTGTAAGTCCTGCACCAGTGGAAGCAGTTCTTGCACGTGATAAGAAGAAGGCCATTGTCATGCCTGGGCATAAAACCAAAAAATCCACCACTTATGTGTGGAATTATTTTTACACAAATCCTGACAACAGTTGTCTAGCCATTTGTAGCATTTGTAAAGCCACAGTCAGTAGAGTTAGGGACCATACCCATCTAGGAACCTCATCCATGTTACACCATTTGAAGCAAGTTCATGGCAAGCTGTTGGGAAAATCAGAAACTTATGCTAAAATAACAACAACAAGCAGTCCAGCATCAGATAGGTCACTTCTCTCAGCTAGATCCCGGCACCTGCAATCTACACCCACAACACCTTCCTCATCAGTATCCTCAGTAGCAATCGGAGTTAGTCTGCATCCAAGTTGCTAAGGCTAGATGACTCCTCCACTATCCAGGATTCCTCAGAAGCGTTGAGCGTTAGTCCCACTGCTGCTGCTGGGGGTGGATCTTCATCCCAGAAGCAGACCAAGAAGAAGACTACTAGTAGTTTAAAACAATTAACTGTTAAACAATCCTTTGCAAGAGGAAGCAAGTATGAAAGCTGTCACCCAGTTGCAAAGCGGATCACAGACGCCATGGTGACTATGCTACTATTAGATCTGTATCCCATATTCACTATTAATGCAGCTGGTTTTAGACAGTTAATGGAGTTTTTGTGTCCCCGTTACCAAATTCCATCATTGCACCATTTTACTAGTAAAGCTATTCCTCACCTCTACCAGAAAGTTCATAAAAATGTAATTATTGGGCTACAAAATGCTATTCTACGCACTGTACACTTAACCACAGATATGTGGACAAGCGGAACTGGGCAAACTAAAGATTATATGACTGTGAAAGCCCACTGGGTTTGTGATTCACCAGCAAGTACGTTACATTTTTCAGTGACAGGCTACTCTGTGTATCACCAGCTTCACCAAGAGGCATACAGCTGGCAATCTGTTACAAAAACTAAGGGATGTCATTGCAACATAGCTTGTCCCGCTTGGACTTTTCTCAGGCTATGTCATTTCTGATGACGCCAACAATATAGTTCGAGTGATACAGCTGGGTGAATTCCAGCAAGTAGGTTGTGTGTTGGAGAGCTCCTGTAAAGCCAGATTAGTACTTTCATTCGATCCAGCAAGGATGGAGGATTCTGAGGGAGGTGAGGAGGAGAGCCCCCAGGCCTAGTGCCTCCGTGAGGTTCAGCTTGGAACCAGGGCCCAGAGTGGATCCCACTCACAGTCAGCCTATCATCACCTTGGCTGGGGTGGTGGATTGCCCTAATTCTATGGAATTAGCAGATCTCCAGACAAATTCCCCTCGTATGAAGACTCATACAGGGAGTCTATGTGGACATTCTATGGCGGAACTCCCAATATACAGCATGGCCCCAGTGAATCAACTGGAGGCCAGAAAATCTGAAGCGTCTGTGAAGCTTAACATGGCAGCTTCAGCTGAAGCCGAGTTGGATATAGCCTTACCTGACCCAGTGATGCAACAACTAGGGGATGGTGGCTCTGGAATGCCTGTGAAGTATAACATGGCAGCCATAACTGAATCCGTGCCGAAAGAATCCAATGTAGCCCCAGTGGCGCTACAACTGGATGCGGGCAAGGTGTGTGTGTCTGTGACATCGAACAAGGCATCCCTGGCATGTGTGGAGAGGACCCTTAGTGAAGTTACAACTAGAGGTTAGTAAAGAAAGCACGCCTGTGGAGTATAACATGGTGGCCGGTGAAGTGGGTGAGGAAGCCCAAAAAGAAGCAATAACTCCTGCTATTAGTGGCGTGGTGGTCGACGGTAGTGCGGCGGGCATAGACCCGAGTGACATTAGCTTACCGGATTCCGACGAGGGGATGACGGAGGAGCCTGCCATGAAGGCGCGTCTGGAACAGCTTTCGTCAGAAATCCCCAGGCTGAAAATACAGATTGCAGTAATGAAGAAAAAAAGTAACCGAGCATTCAGCACGGATCGGGCTGTAATGCACATAGAAATCGAGGAATTAACATCTATCCTACTAGACAAAGAAGAGTCGCTGCGGCTATTATCGGAGAGGCTGCAGGAGATGGAACAAGCTGCCCGTCCGAGAACGGAAGTCTCTGCTAGTATTGATGGTTCTGAGTGTTTGCCGGCCAATCTTCCCACGGACAAACCTGACAATGTGCCTGATAACTTTCTATATAACAACATAAGACAGCAGGAGGGGGAGCCGCAGGTGAGGGAGCTTGTAGGGGCTACAGATGGCACGGTGGGAGACGCCGATCCAGCTGCAGTTCCCGTGGCTGACTCGGAGGTCCCGTTCCCTGCGTCACTTCCGGTTTTGGTCGGTGGCTCCGACGCGAGTCTTCGGAGGCAGGTAGTGGGTTCCAATCTTATGGGCTTCTCTCTCCTAGCAGCCGGTGGTCAGGATGTATGTGGTACGAATCGAAAGACTGAACCGGTCTCTTTGGTAAGCGCTATATCGAAGGACTGTGATCTACTGTCTAACAATGTGTCGGTTATGTCTGAAAATAATGTGGTCATATCTAGCCCTGTGTTCGAGAGGGTGCATCCCTCTGTGTCTTCGAACACCATGCCAGTTATGTCTAAAGCTAGTGATGGTACCTTTGTTAATCAAATGCAAGTGTCAGAGGTGGCAGCCACTCATGAGTCCAGCTGATACTCCCGGGGTGTCAGGTAACTACGTGTTTTCCAATATAGCACCCAATACGTATATGAGTGCATCTGCCCCTACATGTGCCCCATGTGAAAGTTCTGTCGGGTTTAGCACTGAGGTATGTGCGGGTAACCCTACCAATGTTGAGAAACCCCTAAGCCAAGCCCAGGTCAACATTATTGACTCTATATACGGGCCCCTGCAACTAACTGAGAGAGTAAGAAAAGCAGCTGTTCTAATAGACAAAGTCACTAGGAGGAATGCAGAAGTGGCAAGTAAACAAGGTGTCCCGGGTAGGCAGTCTACGTCTAGGCCTGTGAGGAATCAGCAGGGGACGGGACCTAGCACGTCACTGGTGGGCACTCAGGCCGGGGTGGCGGGAAATAGCTCTGATTCTGTCACCACTGGGTGCCTAGCGCCCATTCCAACATCCTATGCTAGATCTGCTAGTAACATAAGTAGTGCCCCAGGTGGATCGCTACACCCAAATCCAGCAGATCAGGGTTCCACCAGCAAGACTGTTCCGAGCTTGTCATCTTACGCAAATGTTATATCTGGCGGAGGCCGGCGGTCCCACCTCCTGGGGACTTGCCTCTTAGGGGCCAGCCTCCTAAATATAGAAATGTTGTCCAACTTAAATTTATGGGGGACAGTCGATTTCTTGAGATCATTTCTTGACTCCTTTGGGTTCGTACCCGTGGATCTCTTTGTCTGCATCCACCCTATAGGAACGCCTGAGTACGATGTCTCATACCAGGGCTTGCAGGTGTTCTGAAATCAGTGGGGTGGGTGTAGGGAATGAGATCTGTGGGTAAATTTTAGGGCCATAGCCATAACAAGGCAGGAGAGGGTCAAGGTCACGATTCTAGTAAGGAAAGAGTCAATCCCTGTGGCCGACCTGGCTCTCTCGTTGAAGCGGTACAAGGGTCTAGTGTGCCCGCCGGTCAAAGTGCCTGACCCGAACCATGGCGTCTGGGGTGGTGGGTGGTCCGCCACAGTTGATCTACGATGCGCGGAGGCTGGCCTGACACATATACCATCAGCTGCCTTCCTGGGAAGGGATTGGATCCAATGCTTTTTTCCAGGTCAGCAGAGGATGTGCCATCGCTGTGGGGACTTCCGCCACCAAATTGTCCGCACCAGAAGTGCGGGCATTACGGGGACATGAGTCCCGTTCATGTGGGCAAATTAGGTGTAACCTACGTGGTACAATCGGGCATCTGTTCAGCAAATGTCCGCATGCCTCCCACAACACGGAGGTTCCAGATGAGGAGCTGGTCCAAGCAGCCATAAGGTGTAGGGGGAGCAAGGGGGATGGACCCCCGCAGTTTCTGCCAAGCCAGTGCCCGTTCCCGTGTCTGAGGTGGTTGTGCAGTCAAGTACTTCGGTGGTGTCCCCAGTTGTGCCTGTATTAGATAATGTTTGGGAAAAACAGAGGAAAAAGGGTAAAAAGAAAAGTAGGATAAATAAGAGTAAAGACATTCTTTTATCTAATAACTTCCAGTTTTTCTCAAGTGAAGAGGAGGAAATAGATGAGGGTGAGGTCGTCAGGACCGAGGGTGGGGACTTAGTCATTAGGTTAAAATCAGGGAAAAGAAGAAAGCCTAATGGTCCAACTCTTGGGGAGGCGGCATCTTATTACAAACCCAGGGATAAATCAAGGGTCCCTAGGGCTTTTTTAAAGAAACCGGTAGTCTCTGGGGGGGCCTCCCTTGGTGGAGGATCTAGTCCCTGTCCCTTTCTCGGACCCTGTTAATCTTTCCATCCCATCTGTCTCTGTTTCTTCGGGTGAGCCCGGCCTTACCCTCGCCCCTACCCCTCTCCCTCGCTCTGTCCCTTCCCAAGCTCCTGTGTCTGGCCTTGTCCCTGCCCATCCCTCTGCCTCCCCCCCTGTTTCCCCTTCTGATCCCCCCCCCCCGCTCCCTCCTGACCCCCCTCCTGTCAGGGGCCTGGTTTGGGAGTAAAGTCCTCAGTCCCGAGTGATGCTGAAGTTGCTTCTGGGGAGGTGGTGGGTGGTGAAGTTGGGGTGATTGCAGTTGGGTCAGGTGGGTTCCTCCTTCCGGGGAAGAGGTGGTTCTTTGGGAGGGGGAGGCTTTACCGGCCGGTATAATTTGCAAACGGTATGGGTCCTTGGATGTGGACTCTGCTAAACAGGTAAAAAAGAAGTGAGCCGATTCCTACTTTATAGCTCTGAAGGATGGCTTCCCAGCCCATTAGATTTGCCACCATTAATGTGGTGCCTATACTTTCCGAACGAGCTCGTTATATGGCCTTTGATTTTTTTCCACACGGTTGAGGCTGATTTTTTATTTTTTCAGGAGACCAGATTGGGTCAGCTGGCTGACCTTCATAAAGTCAAAAGGGAGTGGAGGCGTGGGCCCTCCTACTGGTCTCTTGCGGCCGTCCAGCGAGTTATAGAACTAGAGGTAGGTAGGTGCATGGTCTTGGATGTCAATCTGAGAGGGCACGACCTAAGGTTGATTAATGTCTATGGTCCCCAATCTAGCTGGGAAAGGAAGTGCCTTTTCAGTGCGATAAAGCCGTACCTTTTTTCAGCCGGGCAGATAGTCTTTGGTGGTGACTTTACACTGTCATTAGGACTAAAGTCAGGGGAGGTTAAAGGACTTCTCTGGGCTATGACTCCCTTTTTTTAGCTAGCATAATTAGGCAGGCTGGTCTGGTGGATGTGCATATTCGTCATTTCCCAGACCACAGGGGGTTCACCTACTTAAGAGGTGGTAGCGCCTGAACTCTAAGCTCCTAGAGGAGGAGGTGATAAGACAGTCCTTTAGGGACTTCTTTGAATCACAGGAAACACTTTTGGAGGCGGGTTGTAGTAGGTCTGAATGGTGGGAGATGCTTAAGAAGAGGACCCGTGGCTTTTTCCAGGGCCTGGTAGCCAGAAATAACTTGTTAAAAGAGAGTACCTACCTGGCGCTGAGAAGGAAGCTTGGATTCTTGATCTCTGGCCAGGGGGATGGTGGGGAGATCTCCCGAGTGAAGGCTCAGATGAAAGAGATATAATATGACCGGTACGCTTCCTTGATTCTGGAGAGGGACTATGGAAAGTACCATTCGCCCAACCCCTTCCATAGCTGTAGGAACTCGGTAGAAATTAAGGAGGTGAGTGGCTTGCGCGATGCTGGAGGTGTGCTCAGGGAGGATAAGGAGGGCATCCTTGGTGTCGTGCGGTCCTTCTACTCTGATCTCTTGTCGGAGAAGTCACTAGAAAGAGAAAAGATGGACCAGTTCCTGAGGGAAACTCCTGGCCTTGGAGATCTAAGCGACTCGCTTGAGTCCTTGGGCAGTGAGGTAATGGTGGACGAGGTCAGGATGGCAATAGATGGTTTATCTATCAAGAAAGCCCTGGGCCCAGATTGTCTTACATCTGCATTTTCTAAAACCTTTGGGGACATCCTGGCCCCGCTCCTTGTGGAGGTCTTTACCGAGAGCCTGGGTAGAGATTTATTGCCACCCTCCATGAGGGTTTCTGCCCTTATTTTGTTGTCTAAGGGGAAGGATCAGTCAAGTATTGAGAACTGGCGCCCTATCGCTCTTCTCAATACTGACAAGAAGATTTTGGCAAGGATACTTTTTAATAGACTGATGCAGGTTTCCGGTCAGTTGCATTCTCCCTCTCAGCATTGCACTGTGAAGGGTCGAAGCACCTTTAGTGCTGTCCTGCGGTTGCGGGAGGCCATTGAACGGTGTCGTGCGGAGAAGTGGGGGAAGTACCTTTTAGCATTAGACCAGTCAAAGTCCTTTGATAGGATAAACCATGATTATCTTTAGGCTCTGTAGTATGGTCTTTCAATCAGGGTGGTGATTTGGCTTTGTACTATTTACAAGCAGGCCGAAAGCTTCCCTCTTTTGAATGGTTGGGTGGGTCCGTCCTTTGTGGTCAGCTCTGAAGTAAGGCAGGGTTGCCCACTGAGCCCCCTCCTGTATGTGTTTGCAATAGATCCTTTCATTCGAAGGATTGAAGGCGGCTCGATAGGAGGGGTGCTATTGGGTCCGGAGTGTCCTCTGAAGGTCATGGCCTACGTGGCCTACGCTGACGATGTAACCGTTGTCTTGTCGAGTCCCGCAGAAGCAATAGAGGTAGCAACTCTGGTCTGCGGGTATTCTGATGCCAGTGGCTCGTTGGTAAACCAGGAAAAGAGTGAGCTTTTCTGGATGGGGGAGGAGGGTTGTGAATTCAGCCTTCCGGACAGTCTCCACCGGGCTAGTAACAATATCAAGATCTTAGGGATTCAATTCGGCCCTGGTGATTACGCCAAGCAAAACTGGGAATTTAGGCTGGAGGAAGCTTCCCGGAAGGTAGAGAGCTGCAAGAGGTGGAATGGGTGGACCTCATCAAGACCTTTCTGATCCCGGTTTACTTGTATATCAGCTATGTGTGCCTTTTGGAAGAGTCTTTATGGTCTATGGTTTACGCAGTTTTCTTCCAGTTACTCTGGGGGAATAGGCTGAACCTGGTCAAGCGGGCTGTGACCTATCGACTGAGGAAGGATGGTGGCCTGGGCATGATTAAACCAGTGCTTTTCTTCATCACAACTTTTTTAAAGTTGCACCTGAGCAGTCTCCTAGATGAGACCCCTCCTCGGTGGGTGGGTGGCTTCAGGGTTTGGGTGGATCCCTTCCTTAGCGCATGGTATGGGGGGGGGTGCGGTGAAAAGCTTCCGGGTCAGGCACGGGTATCTCCCGGCCTACGGGATTGAAGGTAACAAGGTGTTGGGGGTGGGGGAAGTCGGGAGCTCTTCTAGAAGGGAGCTGGAGAAGAGAGTCCTGCACTCCCACTTCTGGGTTCCGCTGTCACTGAGGGACTGCCCGGGTGATGTGAGTTCGGTGGGGCTTTCTCTGATCAATTTTGGGAGAATCCCGTTGAAGCTTTGGGACATTTCCTGGCTCTCCTTTCAAGGGAGACTCTACGTGAGAGGTAATCTCAAGTATAGAAATGCTGATGATCTTGGCTGCCCTCGGGAGGAGTGTCTAGTGGTGGAGGAGACTATGGACTATTTCTTGGTTCAGTGTCCCTTTAATGTAGAGGTTTATAAAAGAGTCTCCGGGTTCTTGGGGATCCCCTGCCTTTCGGGGCTTAGTTACCCTGAATGGGTCTACGGGGCATTCAAGGCCAGGTGGAGGGCTTTTGATTTCTGTACCCTTTTTCTAGTCAGTTTAGTGGTTATATACTTCATGTGGAATGCACGGTGTCAGGTGTCCATCAGACATAAAATCCTTCCTTATGAAGTGGTGAGTGACATTCTCCACGAGGTGTGGAAGTTTAGGGATATGGAGGGACGTCGGATGACCAATGCCAACTGGATCAGGCTCTGGCGGGGTCTGAGACCTGCGTAGGGAGGTCAAAGTCTGGCGCCTTTTCCTTTCTAAACGGCTTTTTATCCTATTCTTTCACCCCTAGATTTTGTTGGTTGAGAGTACTTTTCAAGTATGGCTTACATGCACCTGCAGCTTGTTTCTTTGCCGCGTGTAGTGTATTTGTGAATTTGTATTTGGTTATATTATAGTTTAGTGGTGACACCCTTTTCTATTTTATGCGGTTTTACTTTTTTATATATGTATGTATAGTCCTATTTATATTGCCGGACTCTGTTTGAGCCTGGTTAAGAGCAAATCCAGTGCCTAGCTTTGTGATTTGTGATTTTATAAAAAAAAGTGGTGCCACCCTTTTGTAATGTTACTGTATGCTTATGTTGCAAGGCTTAATAAAAATATCTCCATCATATTCCCTGTTTTGCTCACACAATAAACTTGGTGGTGCAGAGCTTTTTAAAAAATGACAGGGACGTGCAGCAGATGCTATCTGTGACCCGTAAAATATCTGGACATTTCCGGCATTCGGCAACAGCATGTAGGAGATTGCAGCAGCTACAAGAGAAATATAATTTGCCCTGCCACCAACTGAAGCAAGAGGTGGTAAAAAGGTGGAATTCCACCCTGTATATGCTTATGAGGATGGAGGAACAGCGAAAAGCCATCCTTGCTTACTCCACAAGCCAAGACATTGAGAAAGGAGCAGGAATGTATTTTAATCAAGCGCAGTGTTGTGCAAGGTGCTGAAACCATTCAAAGTAGTCACCTGTGAAGTGAGTTGAGACACTGCTAGCTTGAGCCAAGTGATTCCCTTAATTACACTTTTGGAATAGCAGCTTGAGAAACTGAAGGGTGTCACGGGCACTAGGAGTCTTTGCCCAGGATATCACCAGATGATGTTCTTACCAGAGTAATATAGCTGGTACTATGGTCCTCTGGTAGCAGGGTGACAACGGAACAGGAGAATCAGCAGATGGTGAGAGAATGCTCAAGGAAAGTCTATGACTAGCAGCAACTGGTAATGACTTAGATGTATGAACACGAGGAACCAGATGGACAAGTAAACATGAGGCGAGTCAGTGGTCTGCATACAGCAAGTTGTACCACTGCTATAGGGAGGAGGAATGTCCAGGAGTAGAGAGGAGGTAGTGAAAGTCAGTGGTCTGCGTATAGCAAGTTGTACCACTGTCTATAGTGAAGGAATGGGTTCCAGGTGCAAGTAGGTAACGGGGAAGTCAGTGGTCTGCGTACAGCAAGTTGTACCACTGCTTATGTAAGAGGATACTTGAAACTGGTGCCAATGGGAAACAGGAGTCAGAGGTCTGCGTTCAGCAAATTGTACCACTGCTATATATATGTGAGGAGGGGCACGAGGATATGAATGGAATACAGAGGATACACAGGCGGCACGCGAAACTTGATCCCACGATGATAACCACAATACAATAATAACTGACAAGCGCTGCTTGAAGTATGCAAAGTCACTATAGAGATCCAGGTAATAGGAAACAAAGTCAATAGTAACAATGGCTTCAGTAGATGGACGACTCCGGAGATGAACACAACACAGTCCAGACGGATATGCAACACAATAGCAAAGTCAATGGAAAGTATGCATACCGCGGTTCAGGAGAGCAGGCTGTCAAGGAGAAGTGCAGGGATACCTGAACGGCTGAACGCCAGCAGGAGGAGAGACCACTGGAGGATGGAAGCGGTAATCAGGTTGGTGCAGCGCACGAAAGGTAACCGGTAATCAAAGGAGCAATACTCAGGAAGCAGTAGTAAGTAAAACTGGAAACATGATGAACACAGGAGAGTTGAGGCTGTCTGGTATCCGGTAGTAGTAGCGGAGGCAGCGGAGGGGAGACACGCTGAACACAGGAGAGTAGAGGCGGTCTGGAATCCGGCAGTAGTAGCGGAGGGGAGACACGCTGAACACAGGAGAGTAGAGACGGTCTGGAATCCGGCAGCAGTAGCAGATAGGAATCAGTGGAGAGCTGACACGATGAACACAGGAGAGTAGAGGCGGTCTGGAATCCGGCAGCAGTAGCAGATAGGAATCAGCTGAGTGCAGACACGATGAACACAGGAGAGTTGAAGTGGTCTGGAAACCACAATCGTAGTAGACAGGAATCAGCTGGAGCTGAATACACGAGGAAACACAGGAACACCTTCAGAGGCTCATGGGGAATGAGACTCCAAAATCAGGCAACTAGGTAATGATCACAGGTGGTTTAAATATTGAGGGTTGCCTGATCATCCAATTAATTAAAAGCAACAGGTACTGAAGGTTTCATAAGGGCTGCACATGCGCAGACCCTCAGGATGGCGGACGGCCACGGTTCCTGAACACAGGAGAAATGGCACTCACAGTCTGGTGAGTGACAAAGGGGGAGATGATACAAAGCAATTACGCTAAGTTTGTCAGACTTGTAGATCGGTAGTAAAGTAATTGGTTTACACCGCACTAGGTTGACCATTAATACTCCTATATATCATATAGTAGGTAATATTTCATATTGCTTATGATGGAGGGTGCAGCCTGGGATTGGTTTGTCATTATGGCAGGGGGACCCCTGCCGCATGTCCCCCTGCTATAGTGCCACCAACCCCCACTAGCTTGCCTAGTGCGGGTTCCTTGAAAATCGGGGGGACGAAATGCAAAAGTTTCCCTGATTTTCACGGAACCAGCAGTAGTCTGGCAGCACTAGGGTTAATATTGAATAGAGGGGGACCCCACTCTTTTTTTTTTTTTTTAACTTTGATCTAGTCTTTACAATTTTGACAGCTGCCGGAGCCCCGGCAGTATGACAGACAGTGTTAACAGTGATGTGTTTATACAACACGCTGCTAGGTAGCAGCGTGTTGTATCTGGCGTGTTTCAAAGCAAACTCTCCTGAATTTGATTAATCGTAGCTTGATAAATTTGAGACTTGTATAGCTGGAGTGGCAAACAGTCGGGAGTTTGATCTCTATCAATTTTGCAAATAGCGATTTTGACAGAAGCACAACTCTGGTGATTTTACATGAAATCTCAGCTTCATACATCTGCGAGTTTCAACTCTCCTGAGAAAATCCCTGGATTTGCAAAATCGGACCTTGATACATTTACCCCCAGATGTCAAAATGTTGTGCAGATTCATCTGCATCATCAATGGGTGTCTTTGAGTTTTGCAAACCACACAGCAGTATATAGCACATGTAGGTAACATTGTCACACAGCGATAGCTGAAAAGAAAAGTGGTGCAAGATGGAATTGTCCTTCGGCCTTCCCACCCACTCTTATGTTGGATCTTAAAAAGGACATGCACACTTTAACAAACCAAGCACTTCAGCTTTGTGGTTGAAGTTCTTGGTTTGTTTGGGCCCCAAAAAACAAGCTAACAATCGGCTTAAGGCACCTAAGGTAACAGTGCTGTTAATGAACTCTACTGTTGCAAGATGTTGTCATCATCCTCACCCTCATCAGTTTGTACATCATCTTCACACATTATTAATTCATCACCGCTTGAATCCATCATTACAGAAGTCTCTGTATTTTGATATAATTGGCGGGAAAGGCCTTCCTCGTGGAAATTGTAGTTCATTTTTATGAACATCATCACATTTTGAGGAAGTAGCTTCCTACGCCGACCGCTAACAAGGTTCTTGACTGTGCTGAAAACTCTTTCCGGGTACACACTGGAGGGTGGTGGGCAGCTTAGATGGTGCAAAGTGAGTTGGTACATGGGTCTCCAAATTAAAAAAAAAAATTCCTCCCAGTATGAAAAGGGACTGTCTGATGTGTCTATTTCTATGCTGCCGTTAAAATAGTCCTCCACCATCCATTGGATGTTGATAGTAGGATCAGGTGGAGATACGGCAGTGGTGTCAGGAATTTTGGTCAATTCTTTTAGACCAGTCCAGGTGTCAAAATGTTGTGCTGAGTCATCTGCATCATCCCTGGGTCTCTTGGGAAAGCTAAGTTTTTTTCCTAACAGCAGTTGACTGAGAAACTGAAGAAGGAGATGCCATCCTGTCACATAACACTTGATCATCTTGCTCACCAGGAGCTCCTTGCATCTCTTGAGATCTGGGTCAGTTGGAAATAAAGAGAAGACATAGCTCTTAAACTTAAGATCAAGCACAGTCGCCAAAATGTAGTGACCGGATTTCAAGATTTTGATAACTCTTGGATCCTATCTAAGCGAATAAAGTAGTTGATCTACAAGTCTGAAAATTAAAACTTACATTTTATTAGTTTATTTTAATAGAAATCCTCAATATCTTGAGTTCCATGAGGGCCCATAGCGAAATGTTTAAAATGTGAAAATTGGATGAGTGTCAAGAAGGTAATATTCTGTTAAAATAGGTAGTAACACGAGACTACCAAGCTGCCCCGCTGCTCAATTATTTCTATATGTTGGTTCAATCATATGATAATTAATATTGTTGTATATAAGTCTGACCATTCAAAATTCATATGGATCAGCAAAGAGGTCTCCCAATACACATAATAGGAAAAGATCCTTTATAAATATATAGATTTTGTATTTCCTATATGAGTCCTTGTTTCCCACTGTATTAAAGTAATGTTTATCATCTATCAAGGGAAAGTAAGCTGGCTCATAATTCAGTTAATAAAACACACAGGTAGCAAGATTGTCTTAACTGAGTCCCACTGATATTTATTATATAGCTCCTATTTCACACTATGATATTATCACGGTAGTAATATATTAAGGTGAATTATACTGGCTTATGGTTAGATCATTGGTATATTTCCCTTCCTTGGCTCTGGAATTGGTATAGCAACAAGAGACATGCTGTTTTTTAATCTAATCATTCACATTAGAATTAGAATGTATACAGCAAGATCGTGTTGTCAGAGTCACGCTGATGTCATCCTGAATATAAGCACGCTTTAATAGGCTAATAACCTCTTCCACTTGTGTGTATATGAAACTGATGTAATGTGGCTAGGGTTGTTTGCAGCGGACTCTGTGACTCATTGTTTTGCCCACAAGGGAAATATTTAATATAAGGATAGGGTATACATCCTAGATTCCCCGCTATATATGGTGTTTAATATTGTTATGACAGGGTCTCGCTATGCTCTGAGTGTGAGCTACAAATAGTTTCTAATATGGGAGAAATTGCCAGATCCCGGCAGGTTTCAGTATAAACTGTCTGCCTAAGTTAGTAATAATCTTAGTTAATCACTAGAAATATTCCTATTCTTTATTTTTTACAGGTCAGAGAAGCAGCGAGTGCAGCGTCCGCCGACGCGCGTTTCGCTAGGAAGCTTTTTCAAGGCAAGCCGAGCTAATGTCTTGATTGGTCTTTTAAAGGGGAGAAACCTCCCACTAAAGTGATGTCACATGGCAACGTTGTTGGCAACCCTATTGATCACGTGATCGGGTCTGCCATTAGTCTGCATTATCTGTCTAAGGAATATTAGCACACATATCTTTTTACAAAAAGAAATGGAAATATGTAAATTGAAGCTGTAGAGAGGATTATCAATTCTTAAGGTAAGTAATAGATGTTCTCATGAACATAGATTAAGGTGTTATATAGTTTTGATTTAGATACATTTTGTGTTGTTATCGACCCCATTGATCATCCATTTGGATCTGCCACTAATTCAAATTAGTTCTCAAGGGAGCCATATCTTATAAATGTAAGCAATTACAGCAATTTTGTCCAAAGGAAAAATGTTAGTATAAAAATATAGATTGAATAATGTGTGATCTATATGATATGAATTTATTTTGGGTTTATTATTAAACATTCATTAGTCCTAAAGGTATGGTTCCTAATTTGGTGAATATAAATGAGTATTAAATTGTTAAAATTATTAACATCCCCATTGTTAACATAGTAAAATCTGTTGTCAATCCATATTTTTGACATAAATTCAGAATACAAAAATATACATACATATCTATAATAATTATTTTCAGTAATTACTTATACCTAATGATTCCATAGATGAGTCATCCTTCTAATATCAGTGACTATGTAAAGTGTAAAAAAGAAAATAAATAAAATGTGAAAGTGGTAAAAATAAAAGCGATATAAGTTTAGGGGCCATTAAGGCCTAAGTAGTGAATCATATTACATTGTGATGTTGGTGAGTTAAGGTAAGGATACATAAATAAAATTATGTATCATAGGTTATAGAATGATGTTATATGATATGGTGTTATACATAATAGACGTATAATAAACAATGCTATGTGTACAAAGTGAATAAAATAATGTGTGTTGTTCACTCAATTATCTCCTATATACTAATATGGTTTATATTCAGGGTCAATAATTTTATTATACATAGTGAAAAATAAAATAAAAAAAGTAAAATAAAAAAAGTAAAAGAAGTGTAAATTAAAAATAATGACAGTATGTAGTTGTATATTTAGTCCTGTCTTATGTTAAAGGCTAAATGTAATTTATGCATAGACGGGGCCATAATGTTAAATAATATTCATATAAAGGCAGTATAATTGTTGTAATCATTGAGTCCATAAGGACTCATGCTGCCCATCAAAAATATTCTCCTTGTTTCCTTTTTTAGAAGCTCCTTTTGAACATCTCCCCCTCTTAGACCTAGATTTGTTTGTTCCATTGCGAATGCTGTAAGATTTTTGGGATTATTCTGATGGTATTTTAAGAAATGTCTAGCAACTGTCGTTATTTGTTTAAAATTAGCTATATCTGTAGAGGCTCTTCTGATGTTTCCCACATGTTCCAAAATTCATTTTTTTAGAGGCCTACTCGTCATGCCCACGTATTTTAATCCACATGGGCATGATAAGCAATAAATTACATTGATGGAATTACAATTTAGGAATTGTGATATTTTCTAGGTTTTATGAAATTTATCTTGATACTCCTTGACTTGTATCATGTACTGACAGGCTTTGCATGTTCCACACTTATAAAAGCCAGTAGGTATGTTAGATGGTCTTTTTATTGGGGATAGGAAGCTATGTACTAGTTGGTCGTTTAAATTTTTTGATCGTCGCCATGAGAAGGAAATTCTATCTCCCAATGTATGTTTTAAATCTTCATCTAACATTAGTACATGTAGATGTTTCTGAAAGTACTGTTCAATCGTCCGCCATTCTGAACAGAATGTGCCCACCATTCTTAGTTTGGAGTCAGTTGGTTCATTTTGGTTCTTATTGGGAGGATGTATAAGTTCTTCCCTATTTAGTTTCATAACCGCTTTTTCTGCTCTCCGAATATTGTTAGTACTGTAGCCTCTTCTCTTTAGTCTGTCCTTCAGTTCCTTAGATCTTAATAAAAAGGTTTCATTATCTGAACAATTCCTTTTGGTTCTTAGTAGTTCAGCCTTAGGAATACCCCTAATGACCGGGGGATAATGTGAACTGGAGGAGTGCAACAGGCTGTTTGTGGCAGTTTTTTTGCGGTATATGTCAGTATGAAGTTTACCATCCTTGGCTTTGGATATTGTTAGATCCAAAAAATGAATTTCGGAATCACTAATCTCTGATGTTAGTTTCATGTTTATCCTGTTGTCATTAAGGATTGTTGTAAACTGATGAAATAGATCAACTTCACCATCCCATAAAATGATTATGTCATCAATATATCTCAGCCACAGTAAAATATGGTTGGTATATTTTTCGTTGTGACAATTGAACACTATTTCTTTTTCCCACCAACCCAGAAAAAGGTTGGCGTACGTGGGGGCACAAACAGTTCCCATAGCTGTTCCCCTCTGTTGGAGGAAGAATTTTTCTTCAAACACAAAGTAGTTAGTTGTCAATATAAAGTGTAGTAATTTAATAATGAAGTCATTGAGGGTATTTGATCTTTCCATCCCTAGAAAGTATTTTACCGCTAAAATGCCGTCTTCATGTGAGATATTTGTATATAGCGATTCCACGTCATATGAAGCCAGTTTTGTATTGGCACTCACTGTAATATTGTTTAATTTTGTCAGAATGTCAAGAGTGTCTCTGATGTAAGAATCTAAGCTTATTACATGTTTCCGTAGTTGAAGGTCAATAAACCTGCTTGCTTTTTCAGTCAGGCTGTTGATCCCGGACACTATCGGTCTGCCCGGAGGGTTTGATTCATTTTTATGGACCTTAGGGAGCATATATAGTGTTGGTATTTTTGGGTTTGTAACAATAAGAGAGTTGTAAATAGTCTTGGTTATCACTCCTGTACATAATGCCTGATCAATGATACTGTTGTATCTTGATAAATAATTCGCTGTGGGATTGAAGATAATCTGTTTATAACAGTCTTTGTTATTTAGTTGACGATACACTTCTCTGAGATATAATTGACGTGGCCATAAGACCACGTTGCCCCCTTTATCGGAGGGTTTTATGATTATATCTTCCCAAGAGGAGATTTCCCTCAGAGCCTCAGTTTCATTCACTGTCAAATTATTAGTTTGAGAATTTGGTTTTTTAGTTGTTATAAATAATTTGTCTAGGTCCCTAGAGACCAAGTCTCGATAGATTTTGACTTGGGGACAAATTGAAAAATCTGGGAAGAAGGTGGATTTAGGTTTTTTTGGAGTCTGAATTCTATTGGAAATATCTTCCAAAGGGTCTGTTTGTGGATCAGGTTGATATAATTCCTCAAGTATTGAAAGCGCTTGAATTTCTTCTTCTGTGGTAAAAATATTCTGATTTTCATATTCAATATTATCCCTATCACTAGTAGAAGATAGTTTATCTCTTGATTTGTTCAAAAAGAATTTTTTTAGAAGTAATTTTCGAGAGAATAGCATTAAATCCTTCTCCCATTCAAATCTGTTGAATTTTTTTGTTGGGGAGAATGATAATCCTCTACTTAGAAGATCTTGTTGTATAGGAGTAAGGACTTTGTCAGAGAGATTAATAATCCTCAGGGTATCCTCTACTGTCGAGTTCGTCTGTAATTTCTCCGTGGGGGGTTGTTTTGTCCATCCATATATTTTCTTTTTTTGTCCATGGAATTTTCTCCCCCCTCTTCGTATCGGTTTGAACTTAGTGGACCTCCCCCTCCTCTGTTTCTGATACCCATGCCTAAAAAATCCCTGGTATTTATTGCGTTAGTTTGATTTTTTCTGGGGTTGTCTGATAGTTCTTCTGAGGAATCCGCCTCAGATGTGCTATACATAGGTGGGGATCTTTTAGATCTTCTAGTGTCCCATTTGAATACCCTGTTTGTTAAGTAGTCATTTTGATCACGTGTAAATTTATTTCTCTTTTTATCCACAATTATTTTTTCAAATTTATCCACTTCAATTTGAAGTTTCTCATAAGCTTTTTGGAATGTTTCCAATCCTTCAAATTGCTTAAGTTTTTCACCTAATTTATTGACTTCTTGGGTATGTTCTTCCAACAGTATATTATCGTGTTTGATTAGCACATTAATTAGTTCAGTGGAGCATTTTGTTAGTATCGTCTCCCATTCTTTCTTAAGTGCGTCGTTTGCGAGTTCAAAGGCAGGGTAGATTTTTGGTCTTAATCCCCTGGGGGTCATTCCTTGTTTAATATAGCTTATAAACATTTTTTTATTCCAATAGGTTTTTGTTTGTTTGAACATAATATTCTTAAGTTCAAGAAGGTTTTGAACCCAGGTACCCTCGGTATTGTTAGCTATTGATACATCTGAGAGAAATTCATCATCAATGTCAAGGCGCCATCTCTCTTGTCTTTTGGATAGTTCCCCAGCTATACTAAACGTAGCCATATGTAACGTATAGTTAGAATAAATCTTTATTATAACAAATTGGTAATACCTGTGCTGGTGTACAAGCAGTGAAAGAAACACTGTGAGGACTAGTAGTAAAGTAATTGGTTTACACCGCACTAGGTTGACCATTAATACTCCTATATATCATATAGTAGGTAATATTTCATATTGCTTATGATGGAGGGTGCACTCACACACAATATTGAGATCAATATTTATTGAGAAAAAGAAAGAAAAAGTGTGTCCGAACAAAGAGGCACTCTAATGGTCAAAAAATTAAAACTTACATTTTATTAGTTTATTTTAATAGAAATCCTCAATATCTTGAGTTCCATGAGGGCCCATAGCGAAATGTTTAAAATGTGAAAATTGGATGAGTGTCAAGAAGGTAATATTCTGTTAAAATAGGTAGTAACACGAGACTACCAAGCTGCCCCGCTGCTCAATTATTTCTATATGTTGGTTCAATCATATGATAATTAATATTGTTGTATATAAGTCTGACCATTCAAAATTCATATGGATCAGCAAAGAGGTCTCCCAATACACATAATAGGAAAAGATCCTTTATAAATATATAAATTTTGTATTTCCTATATGAGTCCTTGTTTCCCACTGTATTAAAGTAATGTTTATCATCTATCAAGGGAAAGTAAGCTGGCTCATAATTCAGTTAATAAAACACACAGGTAGCAAGATTGTCTTAACTGAGTCCCACTGATATTTATTATATAGCTCCTATTTCACACTATGATATTATCACGGTAGTAATATATTAAGGTGAATTATACTGGCTTATGGTTAGATCATTGGTATATTTCCCTTCCTTGGCTCTGGAATTGGTATAGCAACAAGAGACATGCTGTTTTTTAATCTAATCATTCACATTAGAATTAGAATGTATACAGCAAGATCGTGTTGTCAGAGTCACGCTGATGTCATCCTGAATATAAGCACGCTTTAATAGGCTAATAACCTCTTCCACTTGTGTATATATGAAACTGATGTAATGTGGCTAGGGTTGTTTGCAGCGGACTCTGTGACTCATTGTTTTGCCCACAAGGGAAATATTTAATATAAGGATAGGGTATACATCCTAGATTCCCCGCTATATATGGTGTTTAATATTGTTATGACAGGGTCTCGCTATGCTCTGAGTGTGAGCTACAAATAGTTTCTAATATGGGAGAAATTGCCAGATCCCGGCAGGTTTCAGTATAAACTGTCTGCCTAAGTTAGTAATAATCTTAGTTAATCACTAGAAATATTCCTATTCTTTATTTTTTACAGGTCAGAGAAGCAGCGAGTGCAGCGTCCGCCGACGCGCGTTTCGCTAGGAAGCTTTTTCAAGGCAAGCCGAGCTAATGTCTTGATTGGTCTTTTAAAGGGGAGAAACCTCCCACTAAAGTGATGTCACATGGCAACGTTGTTGGCAACCCTATTGATCACGTGATCGGGTCTGCCATTAGTCTGCATTATCTGTCTAAGGAATATTAGCACACATATCTTTTTACAAAACGAAATGGAAATATGTAAATTGAAGCTGTAGAGAGGATTATCAATTCTTAAGGTAAGTAATAGATGTTCTCATGAACATAGATTAAGGTGTTATATAGTTTTGATTTAGATACATTTTGTGTTGTTATCGACCCCATTGATCATCCATTTGGATCTGCCACTAATTCAAATTAGTTCTCAAGGGAGCCATATCTTATAAATGTAAGCAATTACAGCAATTTTGTCCAAAGGAAAAATGTTAGTATAAAAATATAGATTGAATAATGTGTGATCTATATGATATGAATTTATTTTGGGTTTATTATTAAACATTCATTAGTCCTAAAGGTGTGGTTCCTAATTTGGTGAATATAAATGAGTATTACATTTTTAAAATTATTAACATCCCCATTGTTAACATAGTAAAATCTGTTGTCAATCCATATTTTTGACATAAATTCAGAATACAAAAATATACATACATATCTATAATAATTATTTTCAGTAATTACTTATACCTAATGATTCCATAGATGAGTCATCCTTCTAATATCAGTGACTATGTAAAGTGTAAAAAAGAAAATAAATAAAATGTGAAAGTGGTAAAAATAAAAGCGATATAAGTTTAGGGGCCATTAAGGCCTAAGTAGTGAATCATATTACATTGTGATGTTGGTGAGTTAAGGTAAGGATACATAAATAAAATTATGTATCATAAGTTATAGAATGATGTTATATGATATGGTGTTATACATAATAGACGTATAATAAACAATGCTATGTGTACAAAGTGAATAAAATAATGTGTGTTGTTCACTCAATTATCTCCTATATACTAATATGGTTTATATTCAGGGTCAATAATTTTATTATACATAGTGAAAAATAAAATAAAAAAAGTAAAATAAAAAAAGTAAAAGAAGTGTAAATTAAAAATAATGACAGTATGTAGTTGTATATTTAGTCCTGTCTTATGTTAAAGGCTAAATGTAATTTATGCATAGACGGGGCCATAATGTTAAATAATATTCATATAAAGGCAGTATAATTGTTGTAATCATTGAGTCCATAAGGACTCATGCTGCCCATCAAAAATATTCTCCTTGTTTCCTTTTTTAGAAGCTCCTTTTGAACATCTCCCCCTCTTAGACCTAGATTTGTTTGTTCCATTGCGAATGCTGTAAGATTTTTGGGATTATTCTGATGGTATTTTAAGAAATGTCTAGCAACTGTCGTTATTTGTTTAAAATTAGCTATATCTGTAGAGGCTCTTCTGATGTTTCCCACATGTTCCAAAATTCATTTTTTTAGAGGCCTACTCGTCATGCCCACGTATTTTAATCCACATGGGCATGATAAGCAATAAATTACATTGATGGAATTACAATTTAGGAACTTATACATCCTCCCAATAAGAACCAAAATGAACCAACTGACTCCAAACTAAGAATGGTGGGCACATTCTGTTCAGAATGGCGGACGATTGAACAGTACTTTCAGAAACATCTACATGTACTAATGTTAGATGAAGATTTAAAACATACATTGGGAGATAGAATTTCCTTCTCATGGCGACGATCAAAAAATTTAAACGACCAACTAGTACATAGCTTCCTATCCCCAATAAAAAGACCATCTAACATACCTACTGGCTTTTATAAGTGTGGAACATGCAAAGCCTGTCAGTACATGATACAAGTCAAGGAGTATCAAGATAAATTTCATAAAACCTGGAAAATATCACAATTCCTAAATTGTAATTCCATCAATGTAATTTATTGCTTATCATGCCCATGTGGATTAAAATACGTGGGCATGACGAGTAGGCCTCTAAAAAAACGAATTTTGGAACATGTGGGAAACATCAGAAGAGCCTCTACAGATATAGCTAATTTTAAACAAATAACGACAGTTGCTAGACATTTCTTAAAATACCATCAGAATAATCCCAAAAATCTTACAGCATTCGCAATGGAACAAACAAATCTAGGTCTAAGAGGGGGAGATGTTCAAAAGGAGCTTCTAAAAAAGGAAACAAGGAGAATATTTTTGATGGGCAGCATGAGTCCTTATGGACTCAATGATTACAACAATTATACTGCCTTTATATGAATATTATTTAACATTATGGCCCCGTCTATGCATAAATTACATTTAGCCTTTAACATAAGACAGGACTAAATATACAACTACATACTGTCATTATTTTTAATTTACACTTCTTTTACTTTTTTTATTTTACTTTTTTTATTTTATTTTTCACTATGTATAATAAAATTATTGACCCTGAATATAAACCATATTAGTATATAGGAGATAATTGAGTGAACAACACACATTATTTTATTCACTTTGTACACATAGCATTGTTTATTATACGTCTATTATGTATAACACCATATCATATAACATCATTCTATAACTTATGATACATAATTTTATTTATGTATCCTTACCTTAACTCACCAACATCACAATGTAATATGATTCACTACTTAGGCCTTAATGGCCCCTAAACTTATATCGCTTTTATTTTTACCACTTTCACATTTTATTTATTTTCTTTTTTACACTTTACATAGTCACTGATATTAGAAGGATGACTCATCTATGGAATCATTAGGTATAAGTAATTACTGAAAATAATTATTATAGATATGTATGTATATTTTTGTATTCTGAATTTATGTCAAAAATATGGATTGACAACAGATTTTACTATGTTAACAATGGGGATGTTAATAATTTTAAAAATGTAATACTCATTTATATTCACCAAATTAGGAACCACACCTTTAGGACTAATGAATGTTTAATAATAAACCCAAAATAAATTCATATCATATAGATCACACATTATTCAATCTATATTTTTATACTAACATTTTTCCTTTGGACAAAATTGCTGTAATTGCTTACATTTATAAGATATGGCTCCCTTGAGAACTAATTTGAATTAGTGGCAGATCCAAATGGATGATCAATGGGGTCGATAACAACACAAAATGTATCTAAATCAAAACTATATAACACCTTAATCTATGTTCATGAGAACATCTATTACTTACCTTAAGAATTGATAATCCTCTCTACAGCTTCAATTTACATATTTCCATTTCTTTTTGTAAAAAGATATGTGTGCTAATATTCCTTAGACAGATAATGCAGACTAATGGCAGACCCGATCACGTGATCAATAGGGTTGCCAACAACGTTGCCATGTGACATCACTTTAGTGGGAGGTTTCTCCCCTTTAAAAGACCAATCAAGACATTAGCTCGGCTTGCCTTGAAAAAGCTTCCTAGCGAAACGCGCGTCGGCGGACGCTGCACTCGCTGCTTCTCTGACCTGTAAAAAATAAAGAAGAGGAATATTTCTAGTGATTAACTAAGATTATTACTAACTTAGGCAGACAGTTTATACTGAAACCTGCCGGGATCTGGCAATTTCTCCCATATTAGAAACTATTTGTAGCTCACACTCAGAGCATAGCGAGACCCTGTCATAACAATATTAAACACCATATATAGCGGGGAATCTAGGATGTATACCCTATCCTTATATTAAATATTTCCCTTGTGGGCAAAACAATGAGTCACAGAGTCCGCTGCAAACAACCCTAGCCACATTACATCAGTTTCATATATACACAAGTGGAAGAGGTTATTAGCCTATTAAAGCGTGCTTATATTCAGGATGACATCAGCGTGACTCTGACAACACGATCTTGCTGTATACATTCTAATTCTAATGTGAATGATTAGATTAAAAAACAGCATGTCTCTTGTTGCTATACCAATTCCAGAGCCAAGGAAGGGAAATATACCAATGATCTAACCATAAGCCAGTATAATTCACCTTAATATATTACTACCGTGATAATATCATAGTGTGAAATAGGAGCTATATAATAAATATCAGTGGGACTCAGTTAAGACAATCTTGCTACCTGTGTGTTTTATTAACTGAATTATGAGCCAGCTTACTTTCCCTTGATAGATGATAAACATTACTTTAATACAGTGGGAAACAAGGACTCATATAGGAAATACAAAATCTATATATTTATAAAGGATCTTTTCCTATTATGTGTATTGGGAGACCTCTTTGCTGATCCATATGAATTTTGAATGGTCAGACTTATATACAACAATATTAATTATCATATGATTGAACCAACATATAGAAATAATTGAGCAGCAGGGCAGCTTGGTAGTCTCGTGTTACTACCTATTTTAACAGAATATTACCTTCTTGACACTCATCCAATTTTCACATTTTAAACATTTCGCTATGGGCCCTCATGGAACTCAAGATATTGAGGATTTCTATTAAAATAAACTAATAAAATGTAAGTTTTAATTTTCAGACTTGTAGATCAACTACTTTATTCGCTTAGATAGGATCCAAGAGTTATCAAAATCTTGAAATCCGGTCACTACATTTTGGCGACTGTGCTTGATCTTAAGTTTAAGAGCTATGTCTTCTCTTTATTTCCAACTGACCCAGATCTCAAGAGATGCAAGGAGCTCCTGGTGAGCAAGATGATCAAGTGTTATGTGACAGGATGGCATCTCCTTCTTCAGTTTCTCAGTCAACTGCTGTTAGGAAAAAAACTTAGCTTTCCCAAGAGACCCAGGGATGATGCAGATGACTCAGCACAACATTTTGACACCTGGACTGGTCTAAAAGAATTGACCAAAATTCCTGACACCACTGCCGTATCTCCACCTGATCCTACTATCAACATCCAATGGATGGTGGAGGACTATTTTAACGGCAGCATAGAAATAGACACATCAGACAGTCCCTTTTCATACTGGGAGGAATTTTTTTTTTTAATTTGGAGACCCATGTACCAACTCACTTTGCACCATCTAAGCTGCCCACCACCCTCCAGTGTGTACCCGGAAAGAGTTTTCAGCACAGTCAAGAACCTTGTTAGCGGTTGGCGTAGGAAGCTACTTCCTCAAAATGTGATGATGTTCATAAAAATGAACTACAATTTCCACGAGGAAGGCCTTTCCCGCCAATTATATCAAAATACAGAGACTTCTGTAATGATGGATTCAAGCGGTGATGAATTAATAATGTGTGAAGATGATGTACAAACTGATGAGGGTGAGGATGATGACAACATCTTGCAACAGTAGAGTTCATTAACAGCACTGTTACCTTAGGTGCCTTAAGCCGATTGTTAGCTTGTTTTTTGGGGCCCAAACAAACCAAGAACTTCAACCACAAAGCTGAAGTGCTTGGTTTGTTAAAGTGTGCATGTCCTTTTTAAGATCCAACATAAGAGTGGGTGGGAAGGCCGAAGGACAATTCCATCTTGCACCACTTTTCTTTTCAGCTATCGCTGTGTGACAATGTTACCTACATGTGCTATATACTGCTGTGTGGTTTGCAAAACTCAAAGACACCCATTGATGATGCAGATGAATCTGCACAACATTTTGACATCTGGGGGTAAATGTATCAAGGTCCGATTTTGCAAATCCAGCGATTTTCTCAGGAGAGTTGAAACTCGCAGATGTATGAAGCTGAGATTTCATGTAAAATCACCAGAGTTGTGCTTCTGTCAAAATCGCTATTTGCAAAATTGATAGAGATCAAACTCCCGACTGTTTGCCACTCCAGCTATACAAGTCTCAAATTTATCAAGCTACGATTAATCAAATTCAGGAGAGTTTGCTTTGAAACACGCCAGATACAACACGCTGCTACCTAGCAGCGTGTTGTATAAACACATCACTGTTAACACTGTCTGTCATACTGCCGGGGCTCCGGCAGCTGTCAAAATTGTAAAGACTAGATCAAAGTTAAAAAAAAAAAAAAAGAGTGGGGTCCCCCTCTATTCAATATTAACCCTAGTGCTGCCAGACTACTGCTGGTTCCGTGAAAATCAGGGAAACTTTTGCATTTCGTCCCCCCGATTTTCAAGGAACCCGCACTAGGCAAGCTAGTGGGGGTTGGTGGCACTATAGCAGGGGGACATGCGGCAGGGGTCCCCCTGCCATAATGACAAACCAATCCCAGGCTGTTCAGCGCTGGTCTGGATTCCTTTGAGAGTGGGGTCCGCTGAAATAAACACTAGCACTAGGGCTATTCCTACACCCCTGGGTGGTGGGTGTAGGGTAATAACGGCGATTATAGGTAAAAAAATACAAACAAACGCCATTTTGTTTTTGGGAACTATAAGTCCCAGCCAGCCCAGGTGCCATAAATAGTGTGGGCATGCTGATACTTGTAGAACTACAAGCACCAGCATACCCATGGCAGCCAGGGCATGTTGGCACGTGGAGAACCACAAGTGCCAACATGCCCTGACATCCACAGCTGGCTGGGACCTGTAGTTCCACAAAAAAAAAATGTTTACAAAACCACAACACCCTCATTAAAACCACTAACATTTAATAAAAATAGTAAACCAACAATAAAGACAGCAAACAACGTATATTTTTATTAAAAATAATACATTCCCTTTGCTCACCACTGAAGTTTTCTTCTGTTATCAGCAGCTTTTAATCCAAAAATGACTGTCACCAAAGTCCAAAGTAAATTTGTATCCAAAGTCCGGCTTGTACAAGTCCAAAATAAATTAGCTTCCCGCTTTCAGTCTCCAATCTCTCTGGTTGAGGAGCCTATGCAGATTGTACTCTCCCGGGATGAATGGGAGCGGCGGATAAAAAACCATCTTTGTCTCTATTGCGGAGAGTCCGGTCATTTGTTGTCAGCATGCACCAAGAGGCCGGGAAACGCCACCTCCTAGGCCATAAAAGGGAGGTCATCCTAGGATCCAGTTCCTACACTCCCTGCTCTCTCAAGGATGCCAACTTCTTGATGCCAGTTACCCTCAATACATCGGATGGTTCCCTGGAATGTTCCGCCTTTGTGGATTCTGGTTCCGCGGGGAACTTCATATCCGCTACTCTCGTGTCCAGACTCAATATTCCTTTTTATCAGTTGCCGCTGACTACAGTGGATGGCAATCGCGTGAGCAACGGTTCCATCACCTGCATCACCAGTCCAGTCTGGTTGCAGGTAGGGGTTCTTCATGACGAGTGGATCAAGTTACTAATTATTCCGCAATCCGTAAATTCCATCATTCTGGGTTTGCTGGCTGAGAACGCATTCCCCTCAATTTGATTTGCATCATTCCCAGGTCTCCTCCTCTGGTCCTTCCTGCTTTCTTTTTTTTGAAACAAAGTTTTTTATTGTTTATTAAAACAGGATTACACGTATAAAACATCAGCAATGAGTTCTATATAAGGAGAAGAACATAAATACATGAGGATAACATGTTAACAACATTTGCAGGAGTATAACAAATAAAGTGATGTAAAATCTAAATGTAGATTTGGTGTATATAATACAAAGAGAAATAGTTTGTAAGTGAGGGGAGACATACAGGGGGTTAGGGGGGACGAGAAGGTATCTGATGAGGGAGAGAAAAAAAATAAAATAAAGATGAGTGAGTTTGTCTATGGTAGCTAGAGCAAGAAATTGGCGTTTTTAGTCAGTCATCTCCAATCAAAAAGAAGCAAATAGATAATAAGTTAAAATAAGAGAATGTCAGACGGTAGAAAGGGGTGGTTCTGCTTCATAAAAGGATGTCCAGGGATTCCACACAGCTTTGAATTGAATTGGAGTATCGTTGAGGGTGGCGGTTTTACTTTCCAATCGATATGTTGACCAGATAAAATTTATGGTCGCAGTAAGTGAGGGTGGGATCGAGCACTTCCAGTGCGAAGCAATCAGGCAGTTAGCTGCATTAAGAATATGTCTAATTAGTTTTTGGGTTGGGCGGGATATATTAGGAAGAGGTCTAGGGAGCAAAGAAAAGAGTGGTGTGTCAGGAATTTGAATATGAGTAATGGAGAATATCAACTTATGGACTTGCTGCCAGAATGAGACTATCTTGGGGCATGACCACCAAACGTGCAGCAGGGAGCCTCTACAACCACACTCTCTCCAACATCTGTCTGAAGAGGCTGGGAATATAGTATGAAGACGCGATGGGACCAAGTACCAGCTACTATATATTTTGAATGAATTTTCTTTGATTCGAACAGAGATAGAGGTTTTAGCCAGATTGGTTCTAATCTTGGTACACTCTTTAGGATCTATAGTCTCTCCTGTGTCTTTTTCCCAAGCGAGTTCATCTGGTTCTTTAGTTGGAAGGCCGTAGTTATTTAATAATTGGTATAATGTGGATATGAGGCCTCTCGTTGAGGTTGGGTGCTTGCAAAATGATTCTAGGGGGGAGCACTGTGCTGCGAGGGCTGGTTTAGGTAGGGAGTTGTAGAAGTGTCTAATTTGTAGGTACTGATAAAATATTGAATTGGGAAAATTGTATCTTTTTTTAAGCTCCGCAAATGTAGGGAAGATATTCATGCGAGCAATGTCCCATGGAAATAGAAGGTGGTGGCGAGTCCAGTAATGAAAGGCTTTATGATTTATCCCTGGAGGGAAATCAGGAGAGTTCCATAATGGGACGAGCAGCGGGTATTGGGAACGAAGTTCATAGATACGTGTCACTCGGTCCCAAATAACTAATGAGAATTTAGCTGTGGGGATATGGTTTAGGAGTTTGGTTCTGTGCTGGGGCTTGGTCCAAAGCAGCGAGGAGGGTGAGTATATGTTGAGTAAATCAGCTTCTATATGTGTCCAGACCCGCCGATTTGGGGGAGAGTGCCAAAGTACGCATTGCACTAAGTGAGTGGCTTGATAGTATTTTTATTAAATTTGGTAAACCCAGGCCTCCTATACTTTGGTGTTTGAATGAAAGCCGGAGTCGGATTCTTGGTTTACGACCGGCCCATATGAATTTTGACAGGGACTGCTGTAAGTTTTTAAGAACATGCGTGGGAACATGTATGGGGAGGGTCTGCCATAAGTAGAGGAGGCAGGGTAATATATTAATTTTTATAGTGGCTATACGACCAAACCAGGAGACCGAAAGTTTAGACCACTGTGTGAGGTTGGCTTTTATTGTGTTAATGAGCTTTGGAAAGTTAGCAGCGTAAAGTTGGGAGTAAGATTTAGTTAGGTATACGCCCAGATATTTGAGTTGTTTAGATTGCCACCTAAATTTGAAGTTAGTTTTGAGTGTCTGAGTTTCCGCGGGCGCAATATTTAAACTCAAAATCTTGGATTTGTCAGCATTAATCTTATAGTTGGAAAGGGAGCTGTATGTGTCAATTTCTTTTATAAGATTCGGGAGCGTAATATAAGGATTAGTCAGTGATAAAATGACATCATCAGCGTACAAGGCTATTTTATGGTCCCTAGTGGAGGTTGGTATACCCGTAATATCGGGGTTGTTTCGTATGCGTGCTGCAAGGGGCTCCATAATGAGGGCAAATATGAGGGGGGAAAGTGGGCATCCCTGTCTGGTGCCATTGTGTATAGAAAAGGGAGTAGAGGTGAAGCCATTGGCTAATACTGAGGCTGTTAGGTTATGGTATAGTGCTGAGATACCACGACAGAAGTCTCCCTGAATTCCCATAGAAACTAATGTTTGTTGCATGAAGGGCCAAGCGACCCTATCAAAGGCCTTTTTGGCGTCTAAGGCATCCACCAGAGCCGGGAGAGCGTCCGTATTAGCTATGTGAATCAGATTAATCAGCCTTCTAGTGTTGTCCGAAGGTTGTCTACCCGGAACAAAACCCACCTGGTCTGGGTGAACTATTGAGGGTAGTACTGGGCTCAATCTATTGGCAAGAACCTTAGCAAAGATTTTTAGATCAACATTTAAGAGTGAGATGGGGCGGTAACTGCCTGCCTCTGTAGGATCCCTCCCAGGTTTGGGAATGACCACGATCCCTGCTCCAGTGGTCGCCCCGTTGAATTTGCCCCCTGATAATATAAAGTTAAACAAACCGGTTAGCATGGGTGCCAGGGGTTTGATGAATTTCTTATAATAAAGTGATGTGAATCCATCTGGTCCGGGTGCAGATTGCCGTTTCAAAGATTTAATAACATCAATGATTTCTTCTGTCGTGATCTCAGCGTTGAGGGAGGCAAGCTGCGTAGGGGTTATTTTAGGGAGATGGCACGATTGGAGGGTTTTTTTTATTTTGGATTTTAGAAGGAGGGGGTTCTTAATGACTGGGATGATATTATATGAGGATTCGTAATATTCTCGAAATCTATGTGCTATGTGTTTTGGGTTATATAGTAATGAGCCTGTGGAAGATTTTATAGAAGAGATTCTATTCTTCGTTCGCTTAGCTTTTAATTTGCGTGCTAGGATAGAATCTGCCTTATCACCCTTCTCATAATATTTTTGTTTTAGCCATAGCAGGGTTTTGGCCGCTTTTTTTGAAAGAATTTGATATAATTGGCCTTTAAGTGCTAACAATTTTAGATAAATACGTCTTTTAGGGTGTTGCTGATGGAGAAGTGTGGTATGGTGAATGTCTAATTCTAGGGATTTTATACGATCGTTTTCCTCTTTTTTTTGCTTTGATGACATGCTAATAATAGTACCACGTATTGTGGCCTTATGTGCCTCCCATAAAATAGCTTGAGATATATCTGGAGAAGAATTAAGGGAAACGTATTCTGTAATTGCTTGTGTTATTTCTAAGATATGGTCTTGTTTAAGCAGAAGGGTTTCATTGAGCCTCCATTTTGGGTGTGTGCCATTTTGTTGAGGTAAACGAAGTGTCAATTCTACTGCGTCGTGGTCAGACCAGGTAACAGGGAGTACTTGGACCTCATCTATTTTCTGTGTAGTCAGATGGTCAATAAAAAAGTAGTCAATTCTTGTGTACAAGTCATGAGGAGGTGAATAGTGTGTATATGTTCTAGAGGTGGGATATGTCAGACGCCAAGCGTCATATAGATTATGCAAGTGAAGTTGTGTTTTCAATCTTGTTGAATCTTTGGATTGTGTGGAATGAATTTGTTTGGGTCGAGAACGATCTAGTGAATTGTCGAGGATGGTATTAAAGTCTCCCCCAACAATGGTAATCATACTCATAGCTAAGGAGAGTTGCTGAAAGAAACTGGAATAAAAGGCTCCCTGCCGCACGTTCGGGGCATAAACTGAGGCTATTGTTATAGTAGTTTGATTGAGCAAGCCTTTCAAGATAAGAAATCTACCATGTGGGTCTGAGATCGTGGATTCTATGGTTAGGGGTACTCTATGATGTATTAAAATGGCAGTACCACGGCGCTTCGCACTGGAATAGGGAGTAGAAAGCATGTGGGTAGAGTTTAGATGCAAGGGAAGGGTGTGGGTCTTTAAAATGGGTCTCTTGAAGAAGGGCTATATCTGGGTTCTGTCTCTTAATAAATTGGTGTGCTATTGTCCTTTTTGTGGGGGAATTGAGCCCGTTGACATTCAACGTGAGAAGTCTAAACTTCACGGAGGTTTGAGAGGTGTAGGTCGCTGAGATAATAATTGGAGATGAGTGACTTGTGGCGCCAGATACCGCAGGACAAATGGGTTAAGGGGCATACATAGAGGGGTGAAAGTAAAAGGGATTAAGGTTCTAAACTCAACTCGAGTTTTAGGAACCGGGGTGGAAAGAGGCGGAGAAGAGAAAGACTCCGTCTCTGTGTTTGGGGGGTGTATGAGGCAAATTTTGAGTAGCTGTAAATGTATAAACATTACAATTTTATTATTTTCTAACATGGAAGAACAATTGCATAAGAGAGTACTGGTATCGGGGAAGAGGACTATGGTGTGCTAAGCAGTGAGTGTGTGTCTATTGTAGTAGACATACTGTTATAGTGTTGCCACTTTTAGAGATAAATGAAAATGTCGTAAGAAAGGCAATATACTGCAGAGGGAACATTCATTTCGTAAATAGTTGAATATATAACAGAAAATTATCGTCAGGGGGGGAAGGAGGGCGAGAAGGAGCGTCAGATTTCATGAAAGACTCCATGACTTATCTCGGTATCAGAATAAGGTCCGAAATGTAAACTCTCCTAGGAGTACAGCGAGATTAAGAATAACATAGTTTAAGAAAACGCTCCTCCCCGTCCCCCATCAAGCAGGTGAATTATAACATTAAGTAACAACAATTAAATCAATAGTGTTGCAAGATATAGTAAGCAAGTATGCCTAATTAAAAACAGGTAACATGAAATATAACAATGGTATTTGAAATGGTGTAAGCAGTAAAACAGAACTGACAAGGTTAAAGGCAATGGTCTCCAGAAGGGATCCAGTGATCAATATTTATAAACATGTGATGAAAGGATGAGTGGTTGAACAATGGATTTAGCAATCCAGGGGAGGGACCAACAATGAAATAGGTATTTAGAACCTATGAGAGGCTATCGTGTGAATAGTGTAACAATACATGGAGTCATAGTGAGGCAAAGTACATAATTGGAACCTGAACCTGGTGGAAGTGCTGTAGATGAGATCTGAAGACCATTACCCGGAGACTTCTACACCCGTTGCCAGACTGGTGTCGGGGTAGGCGATCTCTGTGTGGTTGGTGAAGGTGTTGCCATCGATTCAGCATCTTGAAGAATACTGAAGCGCTTGAGCAGGTCGATGCCTTGGTCGGGTGTTTTTACTGAGTGGGTGCGGCCATCCTTCGAGACTATCAGTTGGAAGGGAAAACCCAATTTTTATCTGATGGAATGGTTGCGTAGTGCTTTCGTAATGCTGATCAAGTCCCTTCTTTTCTTGAGGGTAGAGGGGGCTAGATCTTGGTACAGTTGGAGATTAGACCCCACATAGGAGATCGATTGAACATTTCTTACGGAAGACATTATCTTTTCTTTGGTTTTGAAGTAGTGAAACCTGATAATTACATCCCGGGGAGGTTGATCTGAAGTAGGTTTAGCCCGGAGGGCCCTGTGGGCTCTATCCAGGTGAAGCATATCTGAAGACAGTTCAGGAATCAGTTGTAAGAAAAGCCCATTGAGGTAGTCAGGGAGGGCGTCCGTGATAACAGATTCAAGAACATTTTTAATGCAGATGTTGTTCCGTCTATTGCGATTTTCCAGATCCTCAAGGTGATCTTTGTAGGTGTTAAATTCAGCCCTGAGGTCGACGATTTCTTTGTCAGTTGTTTGTTGATGTTGCGTAACTGTATCTAGTTGTTGTTCATTTTGATCTGTGCGAGTACCCAGTTCAGCGATTTCTGAACGAATCTCAGCAACTATAGAACGCATTTCAGATTGGATGGTTTTTGTGACAATATTTATTATCTCTTGTGGAGATAGAGGTAAATCTGCAACGGATGTGTCATCGGAGTCTGAATCCGGGTCCGTTTGGTGAGTATTTGTTTTAGGACGACCGTTGGCTCTCTCCAGAGCTTTCATAATGGTATTTTTTTGGAGTATTAATCGTTTTTTTTGTTTGTGAGACATTCTTGAGGGTGTAGTAAAGCGTATGACAGATCACCACCAAGGGAAACACTAGTAAATATATACAGAGGTAAGAAGGTCAGCTGCTGGTACAGGATGTAATTCAGAATATTTGCTGTATTTATAGCAGGGTCACTGCTTAGCAGGTAGTGAATACTCGGTCATGTGAATACCTCCTCCCCTACCACCAGTTTTATTAGTAGGATATCATTTTTTGGATAAATGGTGAGCTCAGAATGAAATTAGTGAAGGTTTGCTGAATTGTTCCAGAGCAGTACCAAAAACCGTCACTAGATGGCAGACTTTGCTTATTGTTGCTTGATCCAGTGAGTCACTTCAATAGAATGTAGTGGAAACTAAACGGCAGTGATCAGATTACTGGCATACGGAGATTTATGAGCAGAGGGAGAAAGGAGTGAATTGGTTAATCTCCCTGGATCTCGGGTACAGAAGATTGCAGCTGTACAGAGTGTAAAGCCTGAGACAGAGGTGCTGAGACCAGATAAGAATGAGTTAATATAGGAATGTTTCTTCTTACCAGCGGTTGGACTCCTCCCTCTCCTGTCTCTCTGAAGGAATCCCAACAGACACTGCTGGGCAGAGCTCACCGGAAAATAAAGAGACAATGGCGTCTGAGGGCTTCTGGACTTCCGGTTTCACTTCTCTAAGTCCCCTCAAGTCACAGAGAGCAGCGGAGGATCTCAAATAGGTGGATCAGTCCCTGGGTGATCTAGGAGGTAAGTGAGACACTCACTACAGGAACCTCTCAACGTGGGAGACAGCGTGTCTTAAGCGTGGCGTTTCTTGGTTTCTCCTGGCAATTGGGAAGATCTGCTGTGCAGGGAGGGTAGGAGATAGATAGCCCGCTACTTGTTTGCCTGAAAAACCACGGGGGACCTTAGTAATCACGGGTAGTCTCCTGCTAGTAGCCCACAGTATTTAACGCTGATGCCTGTTACAGTCAGCGGGACACTGAGCAAGTGGGCAATCTCTTCCAAGGAGAGTATAGTGCTTTTCTGTGTAGTAGAATCAATCCTGTGTTGCCAATAGATGGTATAAATTAGCTTTTTTAGACGGAGCTCAGGATATGTGCAGCTATCTCAAATGGCTGCCAGGCCACGCCCCCGGTCCTTCCTGCTTTCAAGGCTGTCTTTCTAAGATTTGTCCGCTGGCTCAGTTGCTTTGTCTTTCGCTCTCCTCCCAAGTAACGCTTCCTGAACCATACTTGGATTTCCTTAATGTTGTTAGCATGTCAGCTTCTGAGAAACTGCCTCCGCACCGTCCATGGGACTGTCCCATTGAGTTTGTTCCTGGTAAGACCATCCCTAAAGGCAGGGTGTATCCTCTATCTTTACCAGAGACTGGAGCCATATCCCAGTACATTTCCGAGAACCTTCAGCGGGGCTTCATTCGAAATTCCTCTTCTGCTGGGGCCGAATTCTTCGTCAAAAAGAAGGACAGTTCATAAAGACCCTCCATTGACTACCGCTGCCTGAATGCCATAACCCTCAAGAATTGTAAGTTTGACAAATGTCTCTTTGAACGTCCTCAAGTTCCCTTCCTCGGCTACCTCGTCTCAGGAACCGGTCTTCAAATGGACCCCCTGAAGGTGGAATCTATTCTCAACTGGCCACAGCCCTGTGGTCTTAAGGCTGCCCAGCGGTTCATCGGGTTTGCCAACTACTACCGCTAATTTATCAAGGGGTTCTCATCCCATATTGCTCCCTTTACAGCCTTGACTCGTAAAGGAACCTGTTGCAAGGTTTGGCCTCAGGATGCGGTTACTGCTTTTAAGTCCCTTAAGGAAGTCTTTATTTCCGCTCCAGTACTCAAGCAACCTGACCAAGTGAGACCCTTTTTTCTAGAGGTAGATGCCTCTAGAGTAGGGGCTGTCTTGTCTCAAAAGTCCTCTTCTGGCTCGTTTGAACCATGTGGATTCCTCTACCTGTGAGAGGAATTATAGCATTGGTGATAAGGAGCTCCTTGTTATCAAGATTGCCTTGGAGGAGTGGCATTATCTTTTGGAGGGGACCCAACATCCTGTGACGGTGATGACTGACCACAAGAATTTAACCTATCTTCATGAGGGACAATGTCTCAATCCTCACTAGGCTCACTGGTCACTTTTTTTTCCTCATTTCCAACTGATACTCGCCTACTGCCCTGGTTCCAAAAATCTCAAAACAGATGCCTTATCCAGATTTTTTGACAATTCTGACTCCCTGGTGCACCTGGATTGTAAGCCCATTCTCAGTCCCGTCCAAGTTATGGCTCTAACTAACTCTTCTACAGTGTCTCCTCTTCCTGGACGCTCTTTTGTGAGCCCTCATCTTCGGTCCAAATTGTTAAGCTAGGCTCATGAATCCAAGTTCGCAGGCCATGCTGGCTACAAGAGGACTGTGGCGTTCCTCTCCAGATACTATTGGTGCCCCTCTCTTGGTTCAGATGTCCGCAAATATGTACAGGCTTGCAGCATATGTGCACGTCACAAGGTTCCTAGACAAAGTCCTTCTGGTCTTCTCCCTCTTCCGATTCCAGAGTCTCCTTAGACCAGCATCACTATGGATTTTATTACCGATTTATCTCAGAGTCATGGCTACAAGACTATCTGGGTTGTTGTAGATCGATTTTCAAAGATGGTACATTTTACCCCTTGTAAATGTCTACCTTCTGCCTCTGAAGTTGCACAATTGTTCTTGAAAAATGTTTTTCGCCTCCACGGCTGTCCCTAGGAAATAATCTCTAATTGTGGAGTCTAATTTGTGCAAAGTTTTGGAGAGTCTTCTGTGGGAACCTCGGAGTTAAGCTCAAATTTTCTTCTGGCTATCACCCCCAGACAAATGGGCAGACTGAGCGTGTCAATCAAGGTGTGGAATGTTTTTTTGATGTTTCTCTTATGAGCATCAATCCTCCTGGAGTGATCTTCTCTGTTGGGCGGAGTTTGCACACAATAATCATATACATTCTTCCTTGGGTTGCTCTCCCTTCTTTACAATCTACGGCAAGCATCCTATACCTCCCCTCTTGCAAGAGGCTCCTGTCTCGTCTGTTCCTGCTGCAGATACTTTATCTCAAGATCTCTTGCAAATCTGGGCCAAGATTCAAGCAAGACTTTCTGAAGCTGCTCTGCGGTATAAAGGCGCTGCTGATCGCCATCGTAGGAACTTGCCTGTTCTGAAAGTTGGAGATCAATTATGGTTATCAACTCGTATCCTCAGACTCCTGTTCCCCTTGATGGGATTAGATGCTTGCTTTATTGGACCCTTTCCCATTTCTCAAGTTATTAATCCCGTTTCTTACAAACTCTGGTCCTCAACAAATTCTTCAAAGAACCAGCTACTGCCCCCCATCAAGACCTCTCCTGGAGATGAATATAAAGTGGAGAGAATCTTGAAGGTTCGCTCTCTCTGTGGCAAGACCCAGTTCCTGGTACACTGGAAGGGCTACGGCCCAGAGGAAAGATCTTGGTTAGATGAAGTTGACCTCCCCGCTCCTCGTCTCCTTGCTGAATTCCGAGATAAGACCAATCCTTCTTTGGGGAAGAGAAGGGAAGGGGGTACTGTCAGGCGCCGTCCCCGCTGTTATGCAGGGACGGTTATGCAGGCGCTGTCAGTGCACCCTAACTCGTCCCGTTGCTAGGCAACGGGATGTTTCCTCTACTCTGCGGTGTCAGGCCGTAGGCCGTTTGAGGAATGTAACAGAGCAAAACACTAACTGGTATTAGCACTACTTAACTAGTAGGTGCGGAGTCTAATGTACTCATGGTGTTCACCAGGGACCCCCGCAAGGAGGTTTGAACTTCGCTGCACAGGGTACGCAGGTCGCGGTCCTATTAGCCAGTTGCCGGTGTAGTGTAGAAGGGTCAGACTGTCCGGGTCACACCAATCGGGAATATGCGGTACCACGGGAAATCCAAAGGAGTAGTCGCCAAGTCGGGGTCGAAGTACAATGTGGGTCTCTCAGATAGTCGGATAGTCGCCAAGCCGGGGTCACAACAGGAAAGCAGGAACAGTAGAACTCACAGGAAACCAGGAGCAAAGGAACCAATAACACAGGTTAGTAGACCTGTTACTCTGGCACCCTAATGGCGCCAGAGTCAGGTTTAAATAATGGTCAGGAGGACCTTATTGGCAGGAACAGGAAGCGGCAATCAGCGGAGTTAGCGGCGTCCTGTTGCCTAGCAACGGGACAAAGGAAAGGGCGCATGCGCCCGACAGTAAGGAGAACCCGGAAGGACTCTGTGGCAGCCAGCGGGGAGGTCAGACGTCCGTTCCCCGACTGACAGGGGATCAGAGAAGGATTAGTTATTTTTTTTCAGGAATTTAGTAAGGAGACGAGGAGCATGAAGATCGACCTCCGAAACCCAGGATCTCTCCTCAGGGCCGTAGCCTTTCCAATGTACCAGATACTGGGGTTTGCGCTGGAAGAAACGTCTCTTCAAAATCCTTTCAACCTCGAATTCATCGCCTAGAGAGGTCTTGACAGGTGGAGGAGGAACAGGTTCCTTGAAGAATTCGTTGAGGATTAGAGGTTTCAGCAAGGAAATGTGGAAGGCGTTATGGAATTTGAGGGAGGGGGGTAATGAAAGCTTGTAGGAAACAGGATTGATGACTTGTGATATAGCAAAAGGACCTATAAACTTAGGAGCCAATTTCATAGATGGAACTCGAAGTCGGAGGTTGCGAGTAGCCAACCAAACATGGTCTCCCACCTTCAGAACAGGAAAATGTCTCCTATGACGGTCAGCCGCACTCTTATATCGTTGCACAGAAGTAGAAAGTGCTGCTTTAGTCTGAGTCCAGATTTGAGAAAAGTCATGGATGAGAGAGTCTGCGTCCGGGACTTGTGAAGAAGGAGCCTCGGATAGGAGAGGAGGCGTGGGATGTCTCCCATAGATGATGAAGAATGGTGAACGGCCTGAGGAAGAATGCAGGAGATTGTTGTGAGCAAATTCAGCCCAGTAAAGAAGATTACTCCAGGAAATCTGAGGATCAGAGGCAAAGCACCGCAGGAAGCATTCTAGGTCCTGATTCACTCGTTCTGTTTGTCCATTCGTCTGAGGGTGATAGCCGGAGGAGAATTTGAGTTTGACTCCAATCTTAGTACAAAAGGCTCTCCAGAACCTAGCGACGAATTGTACCCCACGAACGGAGATGATCTCCTGAGGACATCCATGGAGGCGGAAAATATTCTTTAAAAACAGGTCTGCGAGTCTAGAAGCTGAGGGAAGACCTTTACAAGGGATGAAGTGAGACATTTTGGAAAAGCGATCTACCACGACCCAGATGGTATTGTAGTCATGGCTCCGAGGGAGATCGGTGATGAAATCCATCGTGATACTGATCCAGGGAGAGTCAGGGATGGGAAGAGGGAGGAGAAGACCAGATGGGCTTTGTCTAGGAATCTTGTGGCGTGCACAAACACAGCATGCTGATACAAATTTACGAACATCAAAACCAAGAGTAGGCCACCAGTAGTATCTGGAAAGAAACTCCCTCGTCCTCTTGTAGCCGGCATGACCTGCAAATTTAGACTCGTGTACCCAGCACAGTAATTTAGAGCGAAGATGTGGTTCCACAAAAGAGCATCCAGGAGGTGGAGAGAGAGATGAAGAGTTGGTAATGGCCACCATCTGCATAGGATTAAGAATCATCTTGTTGTCCGGGAAGGTAAGAGAATCCCTATTATCAAAAGACCTGGATAGTGCATCGGCCTTAGAGTTCTTGGAACCAGGACGAAAAGTAAGGATAAGTTGAAACCGGGAAAAGAAAATAGACCAGCGAGCCTGATGGGGGTTAAGACATTGTGCCTCCTGAAGGTAGGTAAGGTTCTTGTGGTCTGTCATCATGGTCACAGGATGTAAAGCGCCTTCAAGCAGGTGGCGCCACTCTTCTAGTGCCATCTTGATGGGCAATAGCTCCTTGTCGCCAATTCCATAATTTAATTCACTACCGGATTTTTTTTTAGACAGGAATCCACAGGTCTCCAAGATGCCTGAAGAGGATTTCTGAGACAGGACAGCCCCAATTTCTACAGATGAAGCGTCAACCTCAAGAAAAAACGGTCTCCCCTGGTCTGGCTGTTTGAGTATGGGAGCCGAAAGAAATGCTTCCTTAAGAGTCTTGAAGGCCAATATTGCTTCGGTAGACCAAGGTTTGCAGCAGGCACCCTTGCGGGTTAAAGCTGTGATGGGACAGATGATAGAAGAAAATCCTTTAATGAACTGACGGTAATAGTTGGCAAACCCGTTGAAACTCTGTGTAGCTTTGAGGCCAGTGGGGAGTGGAGAGTTGATAATGGCTTCTACTTTTTGAGGATCCATTTGAAGACCGGTGCCGGAAGCTAAATAACCCAGAAAAGGGACTTGGGAACATTCAAAAAGACATTTCTCCAGTTTACAATATAATGAATATCTTTTGAGACGAGAGAGAACTGTCTTAACGTGAAAACGGTGAGAGAATATATCAGATGAGAATATTAAAATATCGTCCAGGTAGACAATCACGAATTGATACAGCAGATCCCTGAAGATCTCGTTGACGAAATCTTGAAAGACGGCCGGGGCATTGCATAACCCAAAAGGCATCACTAGATACTCGTAGTGCCCGTCCCGGGTGTTGAATGCCATTTTCCACTTGTCGCCTTTCCGAATGCATATCAAGTTGTAAGCCCCTCTGAGATCCAATTTGGAGAAGATCTTAGCACCCCGGATATGATCGAACAACTCCGTAATAAGGGGCATAGGGTAGCGGTTCTTGATGGTAATGGCATTAAGGCGGCGGTAGTCTATGCAGGGTCTTAATGAACCATCTTTCTTCTTCACAAAAAAGAATCTGGCTCCTGCGGGAGAAGTAGACCTCCTGATGAATCCTCTTTGAAGGTTATCAGAGATGTACAGAGACATAGCCTTCGTCTCTGGAAGAGACAGTGGATAGACTCTACCTTTAGGAATAGTTTTACCGGGCACCAGCTTGATGGGACAATTCCACGCACGATGTGGAGGAAGACACTCTGCGGCAGTTTTGCTAAAGACGTCAAGGAAATCTAAGTATGGCTCTGGAAGCTTGACCTGGGAGTCAAGAGAGAGACAAGGTAGGCGGGTGGGTGGGAGTACCTTTGAGAGACACTGGTTGAAACACGAAGCACCCCAGGAAGATACCTGGGCGTGAAGCCAATCAAATTGCGGTGAATGCGTTCTGAGCCAGGGTAACCCTAAGATGATAGAGTTGACGGACTGTGGAATGACCAGGAACCTAATCCACTCATGGTGAAGAAGCCCTACCTGCAACCGAACTGGAGAGATGATATAGGTGATGGAACCGTTGCTGACACAGTTACCGTTAACTGCTGTCAGAACCAATGGTTGCGGCAATGGAGAATAGGGTATGCGAAGCTTGGACACCAGAGTAGCGGAGATGAAGTTCCCTGCGGATCCAGAATCCACGAAGGCGGAACATTCCAGAGAGGCATCCGAAGACCTGAGGATGACTGGCATCAGGAAGTTGGTATCTTTAGGAGGACAGGGAAAATGGAGACTGGATCCTAGGACAACCTCCCTTTTATTGCCTAGGAGGTGGAGTTTCCCGGCCTCTTAGGACAAGAAGACAAAAGGTGACCGGATTCTCCGTAATACAGACACAAACGGTTCCTAATGCGACGTTCCCTTTCGTCCCGGGATAAGCGAGAGCGTCCAATTTGCATTGGCTCTTCAGCTGGGGGAACTGGAGATTGAAAGCAGGGAGCCAGACGAGCAAAACGGCGATCCTGGTTCCTCTTAGCGGAACACTCTTGATGGCGGATGTCCACTTTGATACTAAGAGACACCAGGTCGTCGAGCTTGGTAGGACGATCTCGGGAGGCAAGAGCGTCCTTAATAGAATCAGACAAACCTTGCCAATAGGTAGCTGTTAGAGCCTCATCATTCCATCCTAATTCTGAGACAAAGGTACGGGACTGAACAGCGTATTGACCCGCCATATGAGAACCTTGACGAAGAGCTAGCAGACTTGATGCGGCAGAAGACACACGGCCGGGCTCGTCAAATACCTTTCGGAAGTTCTCGATAAAGGTGTCCGAATTGTAGAGAGACCCATCGTTCCGCTCCCAAATCGGGGAGGCCCAGGCCAGGGCTTGTCCGGTAAGGAGGGAAATAATGTAGGCTACTTTAGCTCTCTCGGACGAGAAATTTTCCGGTGCTAGTTCGAACTGGATGGAGCACTGGTTAAGGAATCCACAGCATCCCTTGGGATTACCGTCTTACTTTTTAGGTGTGGGGATACGTAGAGTCCTGAAAGTAGCGACAATTCCGCTGGGAGAAGCAGCAGCGGGAGCAGGAGCTGGGGTAGGAGCAGCTGCCTGAGGGATGTTCAGGGAGTCCAGACAGGAAATCACTCCTTGTATACACTGTAGGAGTTGCGCCTGGTTGGATACTTGCTGTTCCACCCGCAGTCCTAAATGAAGGAGGAGGTCTCGAGCAGAGGGTTCTCCGGTACCGTCAGTCATGGCCAGAGTAAACTGTCAGGTCGTAGGCCGTTTGAGGAATGTAACAGAGCAAAACACTAACCGGTATTAGCACTACTGAACTAGTAGGTGCGGAGTCTAACGTACCCCTGGTGTTCACCAGGGACCCCCGCAAGGAGGTTTGGACTTCGCTGCACAGGGTACGCAGGTCGCGGTCCTATTAGCCAGTTGCCGGTGTAGTGTAGAAGGGTCAGACTGTCCGGGTCACACCAATCGGGAATATGCGGTACCACGGGAAATCCAAAGGAGTAGTCGCCAAGCCGGGGTCGAAGTACAATGTGGGTCACTCAGATAGTGGGATAGTCGCCAAGCCGGGGTCACAACAGGAATGCAGGAACAGTAGAACCCACAGGAAACCAGGAGCAAAGGAACCAGTAACACAGGCTAGTAGACCTGTTACTCTGGCACCCTAATGGCGCCAGAGTCAGGTTTAAATAATGGTCAGGAGGACCTGATTGGCAGGAACAGGAAGCGGCAATCAGCGGAGGCAGCGGCGTTCCGTTGCCTAGCAACGGGACAGAGGAAAGGGCGCATGCGCCCGACAGTAAGGAGAACCCGGAAGGACTCCGGGGCAGCCAGCGGGGAGGTCAGACGTCCGTTCCCCGACTGACAGGGCATCAGCGGGAACGGCGTCTGACAGGCGGTCAGCGTGTCTGACCGCCCTCTTTTTCTTCTCCTATCCCTGCTGGTTTGCCTCTATTTAAACCATGTTCTGGCACCATTAGATTGCCAGAGTATCAGGTCCCCTGTTCTCCAACGTTTGTTGCTTGTTTCCTGCTCCTGTTTTGGTCCTGACCTGGCTCTCCGGACTTCTCTTCTGTATCGTGTTGATTGCTCTTGTTGTGACCTGGCTTTTCGACCATTCTCCTGGATTCAGCCCATATCCTGTTTCTGCGACCTCGGCCTGCCTGACTTCTCTGTGGATCTCCCTTTTGTACTGTGCATTCCAGATTGGCTTTTGACCCGGACCGTGTGACCACTCTCTATCACTTCCTTGGTAACTGGCTAGTAGGACCGCAACCTGCATACCCTGTGCCAGGGGTACGTTAGACTCCGCACCTACTAGTTCAGTGGTGCCAATACCGATTAGTGGTGTCTGAGTATCTGAAGTCTCCAATTATCCTTCGAAGCATGACAGCAAGGGACCTCGACTAGAGGGTGTTGCAACTACAAATGCATATTACGGTATTGTGAGTAATGAAAAAGAACTATATTGTACGTTAGTATGTCATTTGAATCAATTAATACTAGAGAGAAATTTAAGTCAGGATTGCTCAAATATAATTACATACTGGCAACGAAATCATATGTTACCAGATTATAAATCTATATGCCCATATAGTATAAGAAAATTGCCTAAAAGTGAGACAAAGAAAATAATAGTGAAAGGATATGCTGAAGACCGACAATTGAGGCTATCCATATGGTACCAGTGGAAGAAATAATTGCCATAGTGGTAGTATCTGTGTTTGGTGTTATATTCTTTTGTGTATTTTGCAAATATGCTACACAGGGAATAGAAGGTATGAGGGGATTTTTAAATGGTGGAACCAGTGTCTAGGTTTTAGTGTACAATTTTACCGGATATATAGTTATTCAAACAAGGGGTACAACAGTCCCATAGGTACCCCAGTATGCCCCAGGCGTTGCCTCTAAAAGCAACACCTGGGGCTCTAGAAGGAGACCTTGGGAAAATCTTACTATAATAGTAGGAACACACGCTAGAGATCCTGACTATCTATTCCATGTATTAGGTTTGATGTAGGGAGGGTTGTTGATAGACACCCCTGCCACAGAAGTCGGCAGATGGAACCATGCAGACCCCATTATATGTTCATACATGGACTTGAGGGGAGGAATCGGATCAGCCATAAGTGCCTGGCTTTTAATCTAAAGCCGATAAAACTCACATCTGGTGTTCCATGGGCAGACTATGAGATAAGGGATTAAAGACACTTGTAGTCTGTACAAAGGGGAAAATTGTATTACCTTATTCTGCTTACAGGACATTGTATCCTAGATAATGACAGTACTGTGACCAGTAACCCAGTAATGGGGGCACAGAACAGTAAGATGCCTATTATAGGTAAACCCATGGATATCATGATGGAAAGAGAAGGTAGTAAAGCTCTTAGAGGGATTCAGAAAGTACTTAAGAGAGCAGGATTTCCCCCAGAAGGGACATTGGATGTAGAAAAATGGTCTTGGTTTTATTTGAATAATAAGGAATAGATTAAAAGACATGGCTGTGAAGATCAGGTCAATATGTGGATAAGTGCTAGTACAAAATATGTAAGAACAACCTCTTTAGATAAGGATGATTTCATGTTTTATGATCCACCCCAACAGATAGCAGTACCACCCCATATGCAGAACCATTAGATATGCCTTCACCCCCACCTCCATCACTCAGCAATGAAACCCCCACAACTCCTCAATTTCCAAAGATGCCAACTACAACAGTGGGGAATAAGTGGAAGATAATTACACCAGGTCATGCTCCCACTCGACCAATACAGATATATTATCCTAAAAGAAAATGTACAGAATGTGGAAATTGCATACCAGAAGGAGATTTAATATGCCCAATCTGTGGTAATAAAATTTCCCCTAATGCCCCACCTTGTGAGGACATACGAAGAGAGGATGTACCTAGTTTCTCACTTGTAGGCTCTCCTCTAGGGGCATTAACAAGAGCAAGAAGAAAAATATTTTGTCCAGACCTGGACTCATAAGAAGAAAAGAGACCCACATATGTGTACCCAGTTGAAGAGTTAAAATCTTTACAGTTGGAACAGAATACACCATATCAGATGTTTCCAGTTCAAGTTCAAAGAGTAATGAATGAAGCCGGTAGTGAAGTACGGCAACTCCAAGAAATCCAAAGAGCCTGGTCCTCATCCGATATGCATGATATCATCACCAAAGCACCAGATCCCAGAAAAAAACCCTGCAGTATTCAGCCAGTATATCAGCAAAATACATGTCATATGGACCCCTAGTTGGGTAGGCTATGATCAGCTGGTCACCGCACTATTGGGAATAGGAACAGCCACAGAAATAAGAACCATGGCAGTGGCGGATGCAGTTGAAAATTTACCAGCAATAGTAGCACCACCAGTAGATGATTTAAAGAAAACAGTGGCCTCCGGATGTTACGATCTGCCTGCAGCTTGCTGCTTTGTATTGGCAGCTCCTGCCTCCAGGACTATTAGACTTTATTATTTGTGTTTCTTTTTATGTGTTGCAGCAGTACCTCTGATCACCAGAGGTGCTGCTATTGTGCCTGCTTCTAGTCCCTTAGGAGTTAACCCTGCTGCACTAATTATCCCTGGCACCTGGCTGTTTCCTATGTATACCTGTCTCTCCCAGCATCCAATGCTGATTATTGATGTTACACTCTGTGGTCACATCCTGTTATTCATTGTTATTATCTCCTCCTGCTGTGCTCCTGGGTTTATGCTACTTGGATCTCTACATACATTCTGCTTACCTGTATCATCTGTGAACCTGGTATTTACCTCTGCATTTCCCTGCACTTGCTGCCTGGAATCTTTCCATACCTCCTGTTTACCTGCAACTGCTGTATACCTGGTGATTATGCAAAGTTCATTATTACATCTTCTGTTCATACTCTTCAGCAAATAAACATTGAATGTTTTTTCACATTATTTGTGGCTCCTTAGCTGTATTCCTGCTTTGATTCGTGACACCGGAGTACTGTTTTATCATCGATTAATGAGATGGTGCCATAATCAAAGAGAAAATGCACCAGCAGCACCAGAAGTACAACATGAGAAAGAAGAAACCATTAGACAATAGTATTTCAGAGCTACGCAAGCACATGAAGATGAAGGTTTCACTCAAGATAATGACCAACATCGCAGACTGTTCAAGACCTTATTCCTTAATGGTCTTTCAGAAACATATATCGTCAGCAATTGTTCCTTATAAGACCAGAAGCGGCAACAATGGAAATGCAGTCCATGCTCCAAGTACTGGAAGGTATAGAAGACAGGGAAAAGGAGAAGCGGAGGAAAGTCAAAGACAAATTTCAATCTCAGAGAATTACTGTTCATGTGGTCCAAGAAAATGAAGACTGTAAGGTTCGGACAGACACAAGAGGTGCACCTAAGCAACAAATAAAGTAAAAGGAAAACATGACCCTAGAAGAAATGAAAAAACAAGGGGTTTGTTTGTTTTGCAAATAGAGAGGGCACATGAACAGACCAACAACTCGCATAGGAAATTGGCACTTCAAGTACCTCCAGCTCACAAATAACCAAACTCTGAAAGATGACTTGACTAAAGGCCTAGTGAATGTCACATTACCCAATGGACAAGAATGTGAGTGTCTAATTAATACTGGAGCAAGCTGCACTGTATTAAGAAAACAGGAGGTACCTCAACAACTATTAACAGAAATTGATTTACCTGGTAGAGGCCTAGCAGGAAAAGAAGTAAAATTAACAGAAAGTAAACCAGACACACTTAGTAGGAGAAGAGAAAATTGAAGTACTGATACAATTTCTCACTACCTCATCTTGTCCCTATAATCTGTTGGGAGCAGATGTACTTTCAAAGATACAAGCCACTATCAAATACACCCCAAATCATTCACGAGTCAACTCCCATTTCCAGTCCAAGAAGAGCTTACAGCAGCAATCTACATGCTAGAGCAGATTAGCACATGTCAAAAGGATAAGACTGTTAATCTACCAGATTGGCTGAATATAGTACCAGACAAATTATGGTCCAAAGGAAAACAGGATGTGGGTACACTTAAAGTAAGTCATGTAAAACTGACACTAAAACCAGGAACACAGCCTGTCTCAATTAAACAGTACCCACTTGCTGCAGCTCAAACCAAAGCGATCTCAGAACAAATACAAAGATACATACAAATAGGGGTGTTAAGAAAATGTCGCTCTCCTTATAGCACACCCCTATTTCCAGTAAAGAAATGAGATGTTGGACAGGGTACAATACCAGATGGTTCATGATCTAAGAGAAATCATCAAAAGATTACTGATCAACACTCCCATTGTGCCCAACCCCCACACCTTGCTTAATCAGATACCTCCAAATGCAAAATGGTTTGCAGTAATCGATTTGGAAAATGCTTTCTTCTCAGTTCCCATTACAGAAGATAGTCAACTTCTTCTAGCCTTCACCCATGATGGAAACCAATACTGCTGGACAAGAGTTTCACAAGGAGGGACCGATAGCCCATCAGAATTTTCAGAGGCAATGGCACTAATTCTCCAAGGATGGAGGCCTATTAATCCAACTACTCAACTCATTCAATATGTGGATGATCTCATGGTGGCTGCAGAAACTGAAGAAGAATGCAAAGCAGAAACACTGTCATTACTTTACTTCCTGGCCGAGCAAGACTGCAGAGTATCACCAAGTAAGTTGCAATTAGTACAGGAAAAAGTAATATTCTTGGGACATTGAATCTCTGCAGGAGCAAGACATCTTACAACTGAAAGAGTTAAAGTTATATGAGATATGAAGACACCAAAACAGTCAAGGAAATCAGAGCTTTTTGGGGGTTTATAGGGTAATGCAGAGAGTGGATCCCCTTGGCTTCAATTCTTATGCAATCACTGTATGAATGCTTGAGAAAACAACAAAGATTTGGACCACTCAATATACCTGAGATAGAAAACGCAGTACAAGCCTTGAAACACGCTATGTCTACGGCACCAGCACTCGGACTAAGAGACTACCTGAAACCATTCACATTGTGCTGCCATGAGCAGTCAAGACATGCTCTTGGGGTCCTCACACAGAAACATGGAATGAAACAAAGGCCACTGGCTTATTATTTGGCACAACTCAACCCAGATATAAGATGTTCTCCATCATGTATAAAAGCAGTATCAGCAGCAGCAATACTGAAAGAAAAAGTAGCAGATATGGTATTGGACCACGCACTTGTTATTCAAGTTCCACATGCAGTCACAGAAATTCTCAAGCAAGAACAAAGCACCTATCTGCAGCTAGACTAACTAAATATGAGGTAGCCTTGCTTAGCGCCTCACACATAACAATTACCAGATGCACAGTCCTCAATCCAGCAACCCTGCTCCCCATTGATGATTCAAAAGAGGGGAGTAAGGGGAGTCACAAAGGAGATGAATCATCAGTCAGGGAACATGAGGACCTGAGTGAAGCGTTTGAAGAAGAAACTGAAGAAGCTGAAGAAATACACACAAAAATTTTCACATGACTGTTTGGAACTTATGAAATTAGAAACTTTAGCTTTGCATTATGTCACTGACACACCACTTTTAGATGCAACCCTAACTCTTTCCGTAGATGGATCTAGATATTTTGTGGATGGAGTTCCATACAGAGGTTATGCCATCACCCCTGAAGATTGCTTATACCCAGTAATGACTCAAATTGCACGTGGACAAGTAAATCATTCCAAAGAAGCAATGACTAATAGGGTATAGAAAACCTGGAGTGCCCCTGGATTCAACTCTGCGGCCACAAACTATGTGGCAGCTTGCTGGATATGTGGAATACACAATCCAGGACAAAGAGTAAAGACGCCAGGAGGAAGCATTCCAAAGGCTTTCCATCTCTTTCAGAGACCTCAGATCGACTATATACAACTTACTAAATGTGGTACCTATAAGTATGTTTTAGTAGCCACAGACATTTTTAGCCATTGGCCAAACGCCTGGCCAGTAGGAAAAGCTACTGCCAAAAATACAGCAAAGAAATTAATCTCAGAAGTCGTCTGTAGATATGGAATACCTGAAGTTACTGAATCAAATAGATGTACAGCCTTTACAGGAGAGATAATGTACCATGTGATGAAAGACTTGGGATAATCACAAGCTTTTCACACTCCTTATAGGCCACAGGCAAGTGGGCGGGTAAAGAGGCTCAATGGTGACATTAAATTGAAACTACAGAAAATTATGCAAGAGACCAGAAAGACTTGGTTAGAATGCTTACCAATAGTTCTGTTTAACATTAGAACTACACCTATGGAGGGACACATGCTGACACCATGTGAGATATTGTTTGCTAGTGTCCCCAGGACAGGTTGTTACTTTCCACAACAATTGCAGCCTAAACATGATGATTTCACAAGGTATATGCTGAAGTATGTTAAACCATGACTAACCTCCATCGGCAGGTTTTCTCTTCCATTCCAGATCCTGACTCAGATGGTGCCACTCACTCCTTGGTTTCAGGAAATTGGGTATATCTGAAAAGACACGTCAGGAAGACTTTTGACGCCAGATATGACGGTCCCTATCAGGTCCTGTTAACCACGCCCACAGCAGTAAAAGTTGCTGGAAGAGACACCTGGATTTACGCCTCACATTGTAAGAGATTGACAGTGACCATTGAGAAACCATAATGAAAATGTATATCCTTTTTGTGGTAGAAATGATGGGAATCTTGTTACAACTCACCTGTCCCCATTCCTGCGCCGCGATCGCCTCTTCCGGGGCTCGGCAGCGCTGGTCACATGACCGAGCAGGGCGGGGAATTCAAAACCTGCACTATGAAAACTCTGCTCTGATGCTTAGGCAGCGTCAGAGCAACTTCCTCCATTCCTGGCTTGGCGTTTCTCAGTGTGGCTTCCTCATGTACCAGACCTGCTTGCTGACTACTCAGGCTCTCATATCCCAGTGTACCAGACCTAGGCTTGTTGACCACGCATATCTCTGGCATACATGTGTACCGACCCGGCTATCCTGACTACGCATATCTCTGGCATTCCTGTGTACCGATCGGGCTATCTTGACTACGCATATCTCTGGCATTCCTGTGTACCGACCTGGCTATCCTGACTACGCATATCTCTGGCATTCCTGTGTACTGACCCGGCTATCCTGATTACGCATATCTCTGCATTCCTGCGTACAACCCGGCTATCCTGACAACGGCGTGGTTCATATCCATCTCCAGGCTTCAGTGTTGATCGTGAGCTACCTCCCGCATCCTTACCTCTAGAGGCAGACCAGTGGGCCGCGACCTGCGATCCTCCGCAGCTAAGCCCATCCCACCTTGCGGCGGTTCTTGGTGAACACCAGGGGGTTCATTATACTCCGCACCACCGGCCGGCCAGCGCTGATCTAGAGTAAGACAAGTACTCCATATTATATTACTTAACGTTACATTACTGTTACAAATCCTAGGGCAGACGTGGACCCCGGGTCAGATACTAAGTCGTTAAAAATCCTATGAGCAGAATGGGCAGACAATTGTGAGATGGAATTAAAAAATGGATTGTCACATCATTATATAACATATTTGTTAATGGATCTTATTCCTTGAAGAAAGCAATGAATATCTTGATTCATCCATTGTTACTAATTCTTCTTGCGTTAACTATAATGATTATGTAGAACTGTTACCTAACATGTAATACAAGGAAAATTCTCAATAAACACCTGGATAAAACATTAAATAGGGAAAGAAGAGTTATGGTGATAAAGATACCAGGAGATACGTGCTGAATTAATTATTATTCTACCTATATAGGGTTCTTAAGATACCATATAGTGTAAAGGTAAGTGCTAACTGTCTTTTGCTGATTATCACCGTGACTGATCGGTAGACATTAGTAATAGTTATTTAATCAAAAGAGGGGAGTTTAAGGGTAAATTGTATGATTATTTATTTAATATCTATCATGTGCTAAGCTTTATAAAATAATATGTTATAGCCTTAAAAGAAATTAGCAGATATTTTACTCAGAAGGAGAAGAGAAAAAGATAGAAGCCTTGAGAAATGTTATAACAAGATGTTCTCAGAGAGCATTAAACACAAGGATGCACAGCTGAACATTCTTCGCAGATAAGATGAAGAGACTCGAGGTTGTAAAGTAGCAACAAGACTGGTGGCAGAATGCCTGAAAGATAAAGCATAAATAAGGAAGATTTGTTTAAACTTACAAGTTGCAGAGTACGCATAATGCATAATTAGCTTGTTGTTTTCATAATCTTCTGTCTTATAATTGGTTATTAAGCTTCTATACCTCTAATATTCTAATGTATAAATAAAGATCCTGGAGTAAACTCAGATTGGAGCAGAATCAGAGCTGCTCAGCATTATTTCATACAGGTGTTGAGTGTTTTTCTGTTCACCAGTCCAATGACTGACATTGAAGGTGATTGATAGAAGTATCGGTGAACCCTGATACCACAACACTGCCCACATGTTCCGAATCAGAGTCTGTCTGAAGCAGATCTCATGCCACTCCAGTTGTTATATCCATTCCTGTGTCTACATAAGTTTGGCAGTTCTTCAGGGATGAGAGGGAGGTAACCACAAAGGAGAAGATTAAAGATGCAGTATGAGCAGACATGGTTTAATAATGTAAAATTCATTGACAGCCCTGTTAGGCTTAAGGCAGCTAAGCTATTGGTAGCTTGTTTTGTGGGGGCCCAAACAAACCAAGCACTTCAGCCACAAAAGTGTCACTGCTTGTCGCTGGAGTGCTTGGTTTGTTAAACTGTATATGTCCTTTTCAATATCTTACATAAGGGTGGGGGGAGGGCCCAAGGACAATTCCATCCTGCACTACTTTTCTTTTCTGCCACTGCTGTGTGGCAATGTTTCCTAGATGTGCTATGAACTGCAGTGTGTTTATGTCGTTGCTCTGTCGCTTAGCATCCAGCCAGCTCGCTGCAGTCTTTGTCCAAAAGTATATAAAAATAATATTGTGACCTGTGAGGTGGTCAAAATTGACTGTAAATAACTGTAAATTAGTGTTATTGAGGTTAATAATAATGTAGGAACAAAAAAAGAGCAAAATGACGTGATTTTAGCATATTTTAGCTATTTTTCTAAAAAATACAAATCCAAAATCAAAACACAGGAGGGCGGTTTTGCCACAACCAAAACTGCCCATCTGAGGCCTCCTGCCATGGTTTCCCCAAATTCATGCGCTCACCTCTTTTGTAACGACAAAACTGGAGACCAATGTCAGCACGCTTCCGGAGTCCACCAAGGCCAACACAGCATGTTGGTTTATCAAAATAGTCACCTGAAACAGCAATGGACTTCCCGTGGAGGTAAATATGGTGCAGCAACTAGGGAAGGCAGGACCCAGCTGATCAAGTGTACAATCTATTGGCTTCTCACGGCTTTGACATTCAGCACAGAAATGTCCAGGCTTGCAACATCCAAAGCATTTAGGTGGAGAGAATTTTCCTACCAGCTCCGAAAGTGGTAGTGTCATCTTTTGTCTAGACAATAACTTTGTAGTCTCTCCGCTGGAGCTTTAGATGTGTTGTAGTGCTGAAAAATGGTCTATCACCATGGCAAACTCTTTGTAAGACTTCGGATCCACTTGTAGCACCCATCTTTGTAAGTACCGGTCAAGTCCATGGATGGACAATGGCCAAGTGCTAGAATCTCCACCATATGACCAAGTGAGTTGGTATCTAGCTGCAACCAGTTCCTTAATACTTTAGAGAACACTGCCAGTTGTGAACAAACTGCTTTATCCTTGACAAAGCGCCAGTCATGGAAGCACTGAGCTCTCCCGGGTCCCGTCACCCCTATTCGGGCCAAAATTTCAGCCTTTACTTGCTGTTAATCCTAAGCTTGCTTGTCCATCAAATCCACATAATCCTGCTGATCCTCACTGCACAAATACAGCGCCAGTCTTTCTGCCCAGACTTCTGACATCCAGTCAAGTCTCCGGGCGGTTCTCTCAGCACCTCTACTTCATCCAAGGAAGACATTTTCTGCAACGCAGAGACTCTGTTACATGCCGAACCTGCTTGGCTTGAGACATATCTTCACGAAACAGCTTAGTATTTTCTACCTGGCACTTTGTGAGCCGTAGCATTTAGGCCTGCTGTTGGCCATATTTTTCAAAGTCCCCCACTGCTCCTGTTGCATAGTGACCACATTCACCAAAGCCCTGAGACGATTCTCCATAACAGTGTCCTAGCATGTAAGAAAGCAGAATTTTGCTTCCCTAAGCATAAATTAACAGTTTTACTTATGATAAAGTTTTGTGTCATCTGTAAATCACACTTGCAATTGTCAAACAATTTTAAACATTTCCTTTGCAGTATAGGTTCACCTATACATTTTCCACATTTGCAGCTAACATATTTGTAATAACCAGACTTTTGCATCACTCACTACCCTGGGTTTGTTGGCTGAGTGGACAGCAGGATCTGTTTGCCCTTTGTATTCCCACGATGACACCCCTTATGATAAACACAGCAGACAGATGATACACAGTTTTGCTGAACTTTAGTACCATTTAACGATACTGACTACCCCTATATGGACTACTACAACATGAGGATTTTGAAGACTACTACCCTGACCTGAAAAAAAAGGACTTACCATGACCCAGATGACTTGATTTCACGACCGACTGTGGAAAATGACGTCACGTCAAAACACGACTCCTCTTAAAGCGGCGATGGACAGACCCGGCTGCTATTCATCTAATGTAAGTGTTATTTTAGGGGTAAGTGGGTTAGGGGTTAGTGTAAGGAGTTAGGGCTAGGGTTAACCTTACCTTTACAAGTCGGATCCGGCTTGTAAAGGTATAATAATAGGCATCTCCAAAGGAAGTGTGGGTAGAGACTACTGTGAAATTAGAGATTGCGAAATGAAATTCTCGGCAGCACCTGAGTCTAGTAAGGCTTGTGATTAATATTTTGAGGACACACACCCCAGGGAGACTGGAATGGTGCAGACTGTTGATGAGGAGAATTTAGAAAATCCCAGGCTGACCTCCCCAGAGCAGATTAGGGCTTGGCATTTCACGGCCTCTTGGGACAGGAGCTCAAGAAGTTACCAGGCTCGCCACAATAAATGCATAATAAAAGTTTGTCTCTGCGTCTTCTGTCCCGTTCCTCTGGAGACAAGTGGGTTCTCTCGATTTGCATGGGTTCTCAGGAATTGATGAGGGTGGCTGAAAACGAGGAGCCAGTCTGAAAGATAAGCGACAAAATTGATTCTCTGCGGATCTCTCTCAGAAACATAAGTCCAGCCTATTGCAAAGGGAAAAGATAGTGTCCAAGGTAGTGGGGAGCTCGTGTGAGGCCAACACATCCTTTACACGGTCAGACAACCCTTGCCAGAAGGCTGCTACTAGGGCATCGTTATTCCATGTTAACTCAGAGGAAAGGGTACGGAACTTAATGACATATTGTGTTACTGAGCGGTCTCTTTGGCGAAGTCTGAGGATCATAGCAGAGGCCGATGAGACTCGGCCAGGTTCATCAAAATTCCGCCGGAGGGTTGCCAGAAAAGAGATATAGTTACTAAGCAAAGGATCATCTCTCTCCCAGAGGGGAGAGGCCCAGGCTAATGTTTGGCCTGTCAACAAAAATACCACATAGGCCACCTTGGTCCTGTCAGTGGGGAAATTCTGTGACTGTAGTTCAAACTGAATCGAACATTGGTTTAGGAAACCACGACAGAGCTTGGGATCCCCATCAAACTTTGCAGGAGTAGGTAACCTGAGAGTGGAGGTGGTTGTGGCTGCTGCCTGATGACCTAGAGGGTGTTCTGGACGAGAAGCAGAGGCGGAAGACTGAGCAGCTTGCAGAGTGTCCAAGCGGCCGGCCAGAGTTTGAAAACACTGTAGCAACTGGCGCTGGGTGTTGTCCTGCTGCTCAACTCGTGCGATTAAATGCTGTAACATGTCTTTAGCTGAAGGCTCCACCGGGGGATCAGACATTCTTTGTCCTTTTCTTACTGTCACAAATTCCGAGGATAATCTGAGGATCCCCTGAATCTGCCAAGTTGGACACGGCTCACTCAAGGGTGTGGATTTAACGGTTAGGTGGTAATCACCACGAACCCCCGCAAGGAGGTATGTTCTTGGCAGCGGTAGTTCAATATAGGTAGCGGTAGATGTAGGACTATAGCTGACACAATGATGGTAACTCAAGATGATAGCAATTGAGTCTAAGGAACAGTTGTAGTTCAATATTGACAGCGAAGTTGAGATGTAGAACTAGCTGACACAATGGTGGTAACTCAGGATAGTAGCAATGGAGTCACTGGAACAGTGGTAGTTCAATATAGGTCACGGCGTAGAGATGTAGAACCATGGCTGACACAATGGTGGTAACTCAGGATAGTAGTAATGAAGTCACTGGAACAGCGGTTTATCAATATAGGCCCCGACGTGGAGATATAGAACCATAGCTGACACAATGGTGGTAACTCAGGATAGTAGCAATGGAGTCACTGGAACGGCAGTAGTTCAATATAGGCCGCGGCATGGAGATGTAGAACCGTAGCTGACACAATGGTGGTGTCACTCACCGGACTGTGAGTGCCATTTCTCCTGTGTTCAGGAACCGTGGCCGTCCGCCATCCTGAGGGTCTGCGCATGTGCAGCCCTTATGAAACCTTCAGTACCTGTTGCTTTTAATTGATTGGATGATCAGGCAACCCTCCCTATTTAAACCACCTGTGATCATTACCTGGTTGCCTGATCTTGGAGTCTCATTACCCATGAGCCTCTGAAGGTGTTCCTGTGTTTCCTCGTGTATTCAGCTCCAGCTGATTCCTGTCTACTTCGATTGTGGTTTCCAGACCACTTCAACTCTCCTGTGTTCATCGTGTCTGCACTCAGCTGATTCCTATCTGCTACTGCTGCCGGATTCCAGTCCGCCTCAACTCTCCTGTGTTCATCGTGTCAGCTCTCCACTGATTCCTATCTGCTTCTGCTGCCGGATTCCAGACCGTCTTTACTCTCCTGTGTTCAGCGTGTCTCCCCTCCTCTGCCTTGGCTACTACTGCCGGATTCCAGACCGCCTCTACTCTCCTGTGTTCAGCGTGTCTCCCCTCCTCTGCCTTGGCTACTACTGCCGGATTCCAGACAGCCTCAACTCTCCCGTGTTCATCATGTTTCCTGTTTTACTTACTACTGCTTCCTGAGTATTGCTCCGTTGATTACCGGTTACCTTTCGTGCGCTGCACCAACCTGATTACCGCTTCCATCCTCCAGTGGTCTCTCCTCCTGCCGGCGTTCAGCCGTTCAGGTATCCCTGCATGTCTCCTTGACAGTCTGCTCTCCTGAACCGCGGTATGCATACTTTCCATTGACTTTGCTATTGTATTGCATATCCGTCTGGACTGTGTTGTGTTCATCTCCGGAGTCTTCCATCTACTGAGACTATTGTTACTATTGACTTTGTTTCCTATTACCTGGATCTCTATAGTGACTTTGTATATTTCAGCAGCGCTTGTCAGTTATTATTGTATTGTGGTTATCATCGTGGGATCAAGTTCCGTGTGCCCTGTGTATCCTCAGTATTCCATTCATCTCCTCGTGCCCCTCCTCACATATATATAGCAGTGGTACAACTTGCTGAACGCAGACCACTGACTCCTGTTTCCCATTGGCACCAGTTTCAAGTATCCTCTCACATAAGCAGTGGTACAACTTGCTGTACGCAGACCACTGACTTCCCCGTTACCTACTTGCACCTGGAATCCATTCCTTCACTATAGACAGTGGTACAACTTGCTATACGCAGACCACTGACTTTCACTACCTCCTCATGGACATTCCTCCTCACTATAGCAGTGGTACAACTTGCTGTACGCAGACCACTGACTCTCCTCACATTTACTTGTCCATCTGGTTCCTCGTGTACATACATCTAAGTCATTACCAGTTGCTGCTAGTCATAGACTTTCCTTGAGCATTCTCTCACCATCTGCTGATTCGCCTGTTCCGTTGTCACCCTGCTACCAGAGGACCATAGTACCAGCTATATTACTCTGGTAAGAACATCATCTGGTGATATCCTGGGCAAAGACTCCTAGTGCCTGTGACAGTAAGATCAGGCCCCATGACAGACCCAGGAGCGGAACCTACAGCTAAAGAGATGCTGCAGTATCTGGTTACCCGTATTGAACAACAGGATGTTCGCCAACAACAACTGCTGCAATATTGCCAGGCGTTAGCCTCCCAAAGAACGTCTGCGCAAAATATCACAGCTACTGTTGATGCTCCTGTGCCTTCCTCCGTTTCCCTAGTGCCATCCCAGGTGTCTACTGCTTCCACGCTACACCTGCCTACTCCTTCAAAATATGATGGAGTCCCCAAAACATGCAGGGGTTTTCTAAATCAATGCTCAGTTCATTTTGAGCTTCAACCTCACAATTTCTCTACTCATCGTTCCAGAGTGGCCTATCTCATTTCCTTGTTTTCCGGACAAGCTCTCGCATGGGCTTCCCCTCTGTGGGAAAGAAATGATCCATTATTACAAGATAGTGCCAAATTTATTTCCACGTTTCGAAGTGTATTTGATGAACCTGGTCGTGTTATTTCCGCTGCAGCCAGCATCCTCCGTCTACGTCAGGGTTCTCGTACTGTAGCCCAGTACGTCATTCAATTTCGGATATTAGCCTCTGAACTTCAGTGGAACACTGAAGCTTTAATTGCCGCCTTCTGGCAGGGGCTTTCTGATAAAATTAAAGATGCACTGACTACTCAAGAATTACCTACTTCTCTAGAAGATTTGATTTCTCTTTGCTATCGTGTAGACATGAGATTTCGTGAAAGAGAGTCTGAAAAAACAACTTCATTTAAAGCACCTCTTCGCTCAAATCCTCAAGTTCGCCAAGTTTCATCTCCGGTGATACCTATGGAGATAGGTCGCTTCAAATTACCGTATATACTCGTGTATAAGCCGAGTTTTTCAGCACATTTTTTGTGCTGAAAAAGCCCCCCTCGGCTTATACTCGAGTCCCACTTACCTGGTCTCTGTTTTCCAGTCTCCCCCTCTCATCTGCAGGCATCTGCAACCTCTGTGGATCATTGTCAGCCACCATTTTATTGTAGCCCATTTTTGTGTGTTCATTGCACATGGAACAATAAAGTTAAATGAAAAGGAGCCTGTCAGTCAAAGCTAAAGCCCGGGACATTTCCATCTAGCCCCGCTGGTCAGAGACACATGTAAGTACCCTGACTTGTCCACTGCAATTATTTGCAGCAGTTTTATAAAGTCCAATATTTTCATTTTTTGTCACCTATTAATAAGTGTCTGAAGATTCTTTTGCATAACTGTGAAATCATTGAAAAGTCTAAAAACATCCCAAACTTCAAGTATAATATGGGTTAAATCACACAAAGCAAATTGTATTGTTCTGTTAAAATGTTTCTTCCAGCAAACAAAATCAAACTTATCTTTATCTGAGCTATTATATCAAATTCTATTTAGTGTATGTGCAGCATCTTTTGCATTACTAAAGCCTAAATTACTGTACTGTTCTGAACACTTAGGAGTAACTGCTCATCACCTTCTAAAGGCGAATAAACTTAACTGGCACATATATTTAGTATCCACAGACATCATTGATTTATATATTAATGATCTGAGTTGTCTTTAGTGAATGTTATTTATATCTGTGTTCACCTATTAGGCTTGATACCAAGTGCAGAGGATTTAGTTTAACAATTTATTAGGATATGGGTATATATTATGTACTTATATAATTTTATTGATGTTTAATAACAATAAATTTTGATATATTCATTTACAACCTCACGTTTCTATTATTGGGAGACCCAGTGTTAACGATATCCAGCACAGTTTTTATTTTTGAAACTTACCAGTAGCTGCTGCATTTCCCACCCTAGGCTTATACTCGAGTCAATAAGTTTTCCCAGTTTTTTGTGGTAAAATTAAGTGCCTCGGCTTATATTCGGGTCGACTTATACTCGAGTATATACGGTAACTTCAGAGGAGAGGGACCGAAGAGTAAAAAATAGACTTTGTATCTATTGTGCTGATTCTACTCATATGCTCAATTCATGCCCTAAAAAATCGGGAAATGCCAGGCCCTAACCAGTTCTGGAGAGGTGAAGTTAGGGTCCCTGGAGTCCTCTCCATGTTCTACGAAATTAAAAGTTTGTGCTTTTGATGTTACGGCTTCCTTTGCCACCAAATCTTTCATGTCCCAAGCACTTATTGACTCTGGAGCTGCAGGAAACTTTATTTCTAAATCCCTCGTTAATCAGTGGTCCCTACCAGTGATTACTTTGAAAATACCTATTACTGTGACTGCTATCGATGGATCACGCATTATTAATATTCTCATCACCCAGAGTACGTCTCCAGTAACCCTTCAAATTGGTGTATTACACCAGGAAGAAATTTCATTTTTAATTCTTCCTGTTACTACCAGTCCGATTGTATTAGGACTTCCATGGCTTCAACGTCATTCTCCCCAGATTGACTGGCACACTCCTCAAGTTACGTCTTGGAGGCCTGAATGTCATCATCGTTGCCTCTCTCAAGTCGTTCCTCTCAAAATATAACAATCCTCAATTTCACCTTGTTCACCGGGACTTCCTCCTCAGTATGCTTCTTTTGCCGATGTATTTGATAAAATTCAGACTGAACGTCTTCCTCCTCATCGTTCGTGGGACTGTTCGATTGATCTTCAACCTGGCAAGACTCCTCCCAGGGGTCGTGTGTATCCACTTTCGTTACCTGAAACTCAAGCCACATATGAGTACATCAAAGAGAATCTCCAGCGAGGATTTATTCGACCTTCTACCTCTCCCGCTGGAGCAGGGTTTTTCTTTGTAAAAAAGAAGGATGGGTCATTACGTCCTTGCATAGATTTCCGTGGACTTAACGCCATAACTATCAAAAATCGGTATCCCATTTCATTAATTACTGAGTTATTTGATCGTATCAAGGGAGCCCGGATCTTTACCAAGTTGGATCTTCGTGGTGCCTATAATTTAATTCAAATCAGGTCCGGTGACGAATGGAAGACAGCTTTCAACACCAGAGACGGGCATTATGAATATTTAGTAATGCCCTTTGGGTTATGTAACGCCCCCGCTGTTTTCCAGGGTTTCATTAATGAGATCTTCCGGGACTTGTTATATGTTTGTGTTGTCGTCTATCTGGACGACATATTAATCTTTTCCCAGGACCTGCCTTCTCATCATCAACATGTGGCAGAGGTCCTTTCCAGACCCCGGAAAAATTATTTATTCTGCAAGTTAGAAAAATGTTCATTCGAGTTGCCACAGATTCCATTTCTGGGATATATTGTCTCCGGAGTTGGTCTTCAGATGGATCCAGAAAAGGTGAATGCTGTATTACATTGGCCTCAGCCAACTACTCTTCGTGCAATTCAGCGTTTTTTAGGTTTTTGCTAATTACTATAGACGCTTCATTCAAGATTTCTCCTCGATTGCATCTCCTATTGTGGCCCTAACTCGTAAAGGGGCCAATACTAAACAATGGTCCTCTGAGGCCCTTCAAGCCTTCCAGTTTCTCAAAGAGTCCTTCTCCTCTGCTCCTGTTCTTCGACAGCCTGATGTGACGCTTCCTTTCTTCCTAGAGGTAGATGCCTCTAATGTTGGCTTAAGAGCCATTCTCTCCCAAAGATCGGAGCAACAAAAATTCCATCCTTGTGCCTTTTACTCTCGGGGTCTTCTGCCTGCGGAGAAGAATTATACCATCGGGGACAAGGAGTTGCTGGCTATAAAAGTAGCATTAGAGGAATGGAGATATTTGTTGGAAGGAGCTCGTCATCCTGTGACAATTTTTACTGATTATAAAAATTTGTCATATTTACAGTCTGCTCAATGTTTGAATCCTCGTCAAGCAAGATGGTCTCTTTTCTTTTCTCGTTTTGAACTAATCATAACCTTCAAACCAGCTGCGAAAAATAAAAAAGCAGACGCCCTATCTCGAGCTTTTGTGACGTCCTCAGACGTTGAAGATGGTCCTAACCACTCAATAGTAGATCCCAAATGTGTTTCTCTGGCTGCTTCTTCCACTAAGGTGCTACCATTTGGGAGAACCCTCGTGCCTCCTGCTCTTAGGAAGAAAATCCTTTCGTGTTTTAACTCTTCTCGTTTTTCCAGACATTCTGGTGAACGCAAGACTTTTGAAATTCTTTCTCGAAGTTACTGGTGGCCTTCTATGAGGAGAGATGTCAAAGATTTTGTGGCTGCTTGTGAATTGTGTTCCCAGTTTAAGACTCCCCGCAGAACTCCAGCTGGTTTGCTTCAACCACTACCCATTCCTTCCAAGCCATGGACCCATATTAGTATGGACTTTGTTACTGATCTTCCTCCTAGTAAAAAGTGCAATATTATTTGGGTAGTGGTGGATAGATTTTCGAAGATGGCACATTTCGTTCCTTTGACCTGTTTACCTTCTTCATCTACTCTGGCTGATTATTTCATCAAATAAATCTTCCGTATTCATGGATGTCCTTCCGGGATTGTTTCAAATAGAGGAGTGCAATTCGTTTCCAGATTCTGGCGGGCCCTCTGTAAGACCTTGGGTATCCGATTATCACTCTCATCCTCCTACCATCCTCAATCAAACGGACAAACCGAAAGAGTCAATCAAGATCTTGAGACTTTTATAAGGATGTTCTCTTCAGCCAACCAAGACAACTGGGTAGATTTGCTTCCATGGGCTGAATTCGCTCATAACAACATGTATCATGAATCATCTTCTAAAACTCCATTCTTTGTGGTTTACGGTCACCATCCGTCTTTTCCGGAATTTCCTGCCCTCCCTCCCACCCAAGTTCCTGCTGTAGAGACTGTTTGTCAGACCTTCAAAAATATTTGGTCTCAGGTCAAAACCTGTTTAAAGAAGACATCTGCCAGATATAAGTCTTTTGCAGATAAAAAGAGACGGGCTATTCCACCACTTAAAATCGGAGATCGTGTATGGTTATCAACCAAAAATATTCGTTTGAAGGTCTCATCTATGAAGTTCGCTCCTCGTTTTATTGGTCCATATAGGATCATTCAAGTGATAAATCCAGTTTGTTTTAAACTTCTACTACCTAAGAACCTTCGTATTTCCAATGCCTTCCATGTGTCTTTGCTCAAACCTCTTATCATCAACCGTTTCTCGGTCCCTCCTTCAGCACCTCGGCCAGTTCAAGTTCATCAAGAGGAGGACTTTGAGATTACTCACATATTGGATGCAAAAATTTCGCGAGGAGTGCTTCGTTTCCTCGTTCATTGGAAGGGCTTTGGTCCTGAAGAGCGTTCATGGATTAAAGCAGAAGATCTCAACGCTCCACCTCTTCTTAAGAAGTTTTATTCCAAGTTTCCGGACAAACCCGGTTCCAGGTGTTCTGTGCCCACCTTTAAAAGGGGGGGTACTGTCACTCACTGGACTGTGAGTGCCATTTCTCCTGTGTTCAGGAACCGTGGCCATCCGCCATCCTGAGGGTCTGCGCATGTGCAGCCTTTATGAAACCTTCAGTACCTGTTGCTTTTAATTGATTGGATGATCAGGCAACCCTCCCTATTTAAACCACCTGTGATCATTACCTAGTTGCCTGATCTTGGAGTCTCATTCCCCATGAGCCTCTGATAGGTGTTCCTGTGTTTCCTCGTGTATTCAGCTTGTCACGGGCACTAGGAGTCTTTACCCAGGGATCACCAGGTGGTAGGCTTACCAGAGCAATGTAGGTGGTAATAGGGTACTCTGGTAGCAGGGTGATCACGGAACAGTAAATAGCAGATGATGAGATGCTCAGGAAAGTCTATGACTAGCAACACTGGTAATATGGAGGTAATAGTACACGAGGAACTGTATGGACAAGGACACGTGAAGGTAGTCAGTGGTCTGCGATAGCAAGTTGTACCACTGCTATAGTGAGGAGGAATGTCCAACAGAAACGAGGAGGTGATGAGAGTCAGCGGTCTGCGGATAGCAAGTTGTACCGCTGTCTGAGTGAAGGAATGGAATCCAAGTGGAGGTATCCGGGGAGTCAGTGGTCTGCGATAGCAAGTTGTACCACTGCTATGTGAGAGGATACTGGAACAGGTGATACTGGAAACAGGGATCAGTGGTCTGCTACTAGCAAGTTGTACCACTGAATATATATGTGAGGAGGTGCACGGGGAGAGACTGCAACACAGGGTAAACACGGCACCTTAACACGATCCACAGTAATATGCACAATATAGATATATATATGAATGACTGAACAGCACTGCAAATATGGAAAGTCTCTTGAAGTAATCCGGAACAAGATAGTACAGTCAATGATGGCAACAGACTCAGCGGATAGCAGACTCCAGAGGAGAACCAACACAGTCCAGCAAGATATGCAATACACCAGCACAGTCAATGAGAAGTATGCATACCGTGGTTCAGAAGCAGGCAGTCAGACAGGAGTGCAGCGATACCTGAGCGGCAGGAGGCCGGCAGGATGAGAAGTCCCTGGATGGATGAAGCAGAGGTCTAGTAGGTGCAGCGCACAGGTAAGTAAACCAACAGGGACACGAATCCACAGGAATCGGTAGAACGCGGAACTGGACTCTTGGAGGACCCAGGAGAATGGTGATGATCTAGCAGCAGGATAGCGGATGAGACACGAATCCAATGCTGACAGGCGGGTAGAGACCTGCGGAACACAGGAAGGCGTGGAGAGCGGATCAGCAGTAGATGGACGATTAGCGCTGGCAGCAGCAGCAGGACTCTGCGGACACACGGAGGTAACCAGTAGCAACCAGCAGGTGCAAATAGCGATGGAACACCGGTGAGCAGAGTAGACCAGGGGCTGTTGATCACGGAGAGTAGCGGATGGCAATAATAGCAGCAGTCTCGAGGAAACACGGGAGAGATGAGATGAAGCCTGCAGTGCACAGAGGCAGCGGATCGGAATCAGCTAACAGTCACGATGATGAAACACAGACGAGTTGCAAGCTGGAGACTGTAGTGCACGGAGGCAGCGGATAGGAATCAGCTAACAGTCACGATGTTGAAACACAGACGAGTTGCAAGCTGGAGTCTGTAGTGCACGGAGGCAGCGGATAGGAATCGGCTAACAGTCACGATGAGGAAACACAGACGAGTTGCAAGCTGGAGACTGTAGTGCACGGAGGCAGCGGATAGGAATCAGCTCACAGTCTTGATGATGAACAGGTGAGTAGATGTGGAGAGTGGCTGAAGTGCACGGAGGCAGCGGATAGGAATCAGCGAACAGTCACAATGAAATGAGATAGAGTTGAAGTGGTTTAGAAGACTGTAGTGCACGGAGGCAGCGGATAGGAATCAGCTAACAGTCACGATGATACACTTGATGGTAGAAGTGGTATGGGAACCACAGTAGTAGAAGTGGTTTGGAAACCACAGGGGTAGAAGTGGCTTGGAAACCACAGGAATCAGCAGCGCTGAATAAACGAGGAAACACAGGAACACCTTCAGAGACTCATGGGGAATGAGACTCCAAGATCAGGCAACGTGGTGTTGACCACAGGTGCTTAATATAGGGAGTGTTGCCTGATCTGCCAATTAAGTTAAAGGGACATACACTGAAGGGTAGGAAAGGGCTGCGCATGCGCAGACCCTCAGGATGGAGGACGGCCACGGTTCCTAAATGTCCGGGAAGAAGCACTCACGGTCCGGTGAGTGACACAGCTCCAGCTGATTCCTGTCTACTTCGATTGTGGTTTCCAGACCACATCAACTCTCCTGTGTTCATCGTGTCTGCACTCAGCGGATTCCTATCTGCTACTGCTGCCGGATTCCAGTCCACCTCAACTCTCCTGTGTTCATCGTGTCAGCTCTCCACTGATTCCTATCTGCTTCTGCTGCCGGATTCCAGACCGTCTCTACTCTCCTGTGTTCAGCGTGTCTCCCCTCCGCTGCCTTCGCTACTACTGCCGGATTCCAGACCGCCTCTACTCTCCTGTGTTCAGCGTGCCTTCCCTGTTTTACTTACTACTGCTTCCTGAGTATTGCTCCATTGATTACCGGTTACCTTCCGTGCGCTGCACCAACCTGATTACCGCTTCCATCCTCCAGTGGTCTCTCCTCCTGCCGGCGTTCAGCCGTTCAGGTATCCCTGCACGTCTCCTTGACAGTCTGCTCTCCTGAACCGCGGTATGCATACTTTCCATTGACTTTGCTATTGTATTGCATATCCGTCTGGACTGTGTTGTGTTCATCTCCGGAGTCTTCCATCTACTGAGACTATTGTTACTATTGACTTTGTTTCCTATTACCTGGATCTCTATAGTGACTTTGTATATTTCAGCAGCGCTTGTCAGTTATTATTGTATTGTGGTTATCATCGTGGGATCAAGTTCCGTGTGCCCCGTGTATCCTCAGTATTCCATTCATCTCCTCGTGCCCCTCCTCACATATATATAGCAGTGGTACAACTTGCTGAACGCAGACCACTGACTCCTGTTTCCCATTGGCACCAGTTTCAAGTATCCTCTCACATAAGCAGTGGTACAACTTGCTGTACGCAGACCACTGACTTCCCCGTTACCTACTTGCACCTGGAATCCATTCCTTCACTATAGACAGTGGTACAACTTGCTATACGCAGACCACTGACTTTCACTACCTCCTCATGGACATTCCTCCTCACTATAGCAGTGGTACAACTTGCTGTACGCAGACCACTGACTCTCCTCACATTTACTTGTCCATCTGGTTCCTCGTGTACATACATCTAAGGCATTACCAGTTGCTGCTAGTCATAGACTTTCCTTGAGCATTCTCTCACCATCTGCTGATTCTCCTGTTCCGTTGTCACCCTGCTACCAGAGGACCATAGTACCAGCTATATTACTCTGGTAAGAACATTATCTGGTGATATCCTGGGCAAAGACTCCTAGTGCTCGTGACAGATGGTAACTCAGAATAGTAGCAATGGAGTCAGAGGAACAGTTGTAGTTCAATATAGGCAGCGGAGAGCCAGGTCCTTATTGCTGCAGGAGTGAGCGCGAAGAACAGGAATCTTACATTAGAAACCAAGTGGTTTAAATACCCCTCTATGATTCTGTGGCCAATGAGTAGCAAGTTGGAGAACTGAAGGAGGAAGAGCGGATCTGCGCATGCGCAGACCCGACGGCAAGATGGCAGCCGCCATCGGAGGATTCGGCCGAAACACCGGGATCACCATCTGCAGGAAGAAGGGCACTGGTGCCCATTTGCGGGGCCGGAGTGTGACAGGGGCTTTGTGCCCTGCTACTATTCAAGGGCCTTGTGCCCTGCTACCATTCAAGGGCCTTGTGCCCTGCTACAGCTTCCTTTTGGGCCTTGTGCCCAAATGCTCACACTGGGGCTTTGTGCCCCACTACTGTAACTATTGGGCCTGGTGCCCCCCCTGTCTCTAAATATGGGGCCTTGTGCCCCACTATGCTAACTATTGGGCCTTGTGCCCAAAAACAACCCTACTTAGTCCTATCTGTGGCCGGGCCTTGTGCCTCCTATCTGCACCACGGGCCTAATGCCTGAATTGCCCCAGGGCCTTGTGCCCTTCCTAACTGAGTATTTTATACTCACCTGCTCCGTGCAGGAAACTCTGCTTGCCTCGCCGTCTTCGGGTCTTCCAGACCCTCCAGCCGGCTTGTGTCCCGCTGTCTTCTTGGCGGGGGTGCTCTTAACCCTTTCAAGGGCTCCCCGCCTGCAAACTCTTCTTTGACTTGCTCCCGTCATCTTCCTTCTTTCCGGCGGGCTTCTCTTGCAGCGTCTTTTTTTCTTCTGGCGCCGCTCCAGCGACGTCCATCTCCCTCCGCCGCCAAAATGTACTCCCAAGATGGCAGCGCCCATCAGCTTATTAAGCCGCGGGCGCGCCGATGTCATTGCCCATTGCCACGAGCCCTGATTGACTTGTGACGGCGCCAAAAATTCAAATGGCCAGAGGCGAGCCAGGGTTGGCTCGTCTGTCCGGCCACTGATTGGCCAGCAGTGGAAAGTGAGCCCTAATTGGCTCACTTGCCCGCTGCCACCGGGACCTGCAAGTAAGAAGACGAATACTCATCGCTGGAACGGCGGCATGGTGAGTAACTTCCTTTGTCTTCCTACTTCACCCTCTTCATGTGCACCTCATCCGTAGGGCACATCTCCAGGCTGTGTGTCACAGTTTGGTATTCTGGACTCTGGATCCGTTCAATAGGTGTTATAGGAACAGATCCTCGGGGAGTGAGAGTATGGTAACACACTGGAAAGTGGTAGTAGTAGCCCGAAGGTCAACAGATGACAGATGCAAGATAAAAGTACAATCAGCGGTTTAATGATGACTGGATGAATTAACAGGAAAGTCTTGATATATATATATAGACACTAGGAGCATAGTACAAGGTGGGCGGAGTCACCGGCAATATCATATGCAATGTGAACAATCAGCATGTAATATAGATATGGCATAGAATGAACAGTCCAGCAATAAGGTGGAAGAATAAGGCAGCAGGTATATGGTATCACAATAGAGCAGCACACATCAAAGGGAAGAGTAACAATCCAGGTAGCAATATAATAACAATAGATGCTGCAGGGATCCGGTACAATACAATGCCTTAATACTTTCATTAATACATGAACAGTTCAGCCAGAGAAGAGAACAACAAGGAGCTTGAGCGGTATAGCCCGTGGAGTATCACACAGCAGATACAGGTGCAGCTTGAGCTGTATAGTCCGTGGAGTAGCACACAGCAGTGACAGGTGCAGCTTGAGCTGTATAGCACGTGGAGTATCACACAGCAGAGACAGGTGCAGCTTGAGCCTTAACAGCAACATAGCAAAGGCACTGACAATCCAGTTGAGAGCTCATAGAATAGGTAGGAACCTAACCAGGCAGGTAACTTGATCAACAGGCCCAGAGGAAAGGGAGGAAGTACTTTTTCAAGTCTGGAGCCAAAACAGGAACCAATAGGAATCTTAATTAGAAGTAGCCAGGTAATCAGTCTGCACATGCGCAGAACAGAACTTGGAGGTTTGAAGTCTGTTAATGAAACACAGGTGAATGTCTCAGTCTTTGTCTATGGAAGCCGAATGAGCAGCGCGTGACAGTACCCCCCCTTTTAAAGGTGGGCACCGCACACACCTAGGATTCAGATTAGAAGGAAAGTTCTTGTGAAAGTTCTTAACCAGAATTGGAGTATGAACATCCACAGCGCAGATCCAGGAACATTCCTCAGGACCAAAGCCTTTCCAGGCTACTAAATACTTCAGAATTCCTTTAGAGATTTTTGAATCCAATATTTGTTTGATCCAAGTGAACTTTAGGTGCTGTAGAAGTAGTATGGGTAGACAAAAAATGGTTAATGATCAATGGTTTCAACAAGGAGACATGGAACGAACTGGAGATCCGAAGAGCAGCTGGTAAAGATAATTTCACAGAAGCTGGATTAATAATTTTAGAAATAGTGTAAGGGCTAATAAAGCGAGGAGCAAACTTCATACAAGGAGTCTTGAGACAGATATTCTTTGTAGAGAGTCATACTCTATCACCTATCTTGAAGGCAGGTGCGGCCCGACGTTTTCTATCCGTTGCAAACTTGTAACGTTTGGAAGATTTCTTAATACAGCTCCTCACTTGATTCCAGATAGAAACAAATTTCGGTTGGAAGAGATTAACAGCAGGAACCTGGGTGAGCGGGAGGGAGGTAAATCTGGGAAACGATGGATGAATCACATACACGATAGAAAAAGGTGATGCAGAAGTTGACTCATGAAGGGCATTATTATGCACAAACTCTCTAAAGTCTCTAAATCTTGGTTTACACGTTCAGTCTGTCCATTAGACTGGAGATGGTAGGATGATGAGAAGTTTAATTGGATACCAAGAATTTTACAAAAGGCTCGCCAAAATTTAGACACAAACTGAACTCCACAATCTGACATAATTTCTGCAGGATAGCCATGCAACCGGAATATCTCTTTAACGAAATATGTGGCAAGGACAGATGAAGATGGTAGGCCAACAAGTGGAATAAAATGAGCCATTTTTGAGAACCGATCTACCACTACCCAGATGGTATTAAATCTTTTGCTAGGAGGTAGGTCGGTGATAAAGTCCATGCTCAAATGGGTCCATGGTTTGTCCGGAATAGGAAGTGGGATTAATTGTCCAGCAGGAGATTGACGAGATGACTTGTGTTGACTACAAATTTCACAAAGTCCTTAACATCACTATGAAGTTTGGCCACTAATAATTGCGGGAGACCAACTCAATAGTTTTACGTATACCAGTATGGCCAGCAAAACGAGTAGAATGGAACCAAGTCAAAAGTTTCTTTCGTAAATCCGGTGGTACAAAAGTCTTCCCGGGTGGTGGTGTACAGGCAGGAGACAAAGTAGAAGTAAATATACACTTGGGATCTAGTATAGGATGAGGTTTCACCTCTTCGGTCTTGGAATCACGTGGAAAGGCTCGGGAAAGGGCATCTGCACGTTTATTCTTCTCACCAGGTTTGAATGTAATTCGAATATTGAAGTGAGAGAAAAAGAGAAACCACCTAGCTTGTCTAAGATTTAAGCATTGAGCGGATTGTAGATACAATAGGTTTTTATGATCCGTAAAAATGGTAAGCGGGAATGTGCCTCCCTCTAGAAGATAACGCCATTCCTCCAATGCTATTTTAATGGCAAGTAATTCTTTATCGCCAATGGCGTAATTCTTCTCTGCTGGTAAAAATCCTCTGGAGAAGAACGCACAGGGATGAAACTGGTTAAGGTGAGACTTCTGATATAACACAGCCCCTACTCCAACACTTGAAGCATCAATCTCGAGGAAGAATGCCAAAGACATATTAGGTTGTTGAAGAATAGGTACCGAGGAGAATGCTTCTTTTAGAAATTCAAAAGCCTTTAAGGCCTCGGTCGGCCAGGATTTGGGATTGGCACCCTTCCGGGTGAGAGACACAATGGGTGCCACGATAGTGGAGTATCCTTTGATAAAACATCTATAATAATTAGAGAATCCTAAGAAGCGTTGCACAGGCTTCAATCCTAAGGGAAGAGGCCACTCGAACCTTCTCTGGGTCCATCTCTAATCTTGAGCCAGAGACAATGTAGCCAAGGAATGACATTTGGGACTTTTCAAATAAGCATTTCTCTAACTTGCAAAAAAGTTGATTCTTACGAAGACGTGAAAGAACTGCCACATGAAGGCGGTGCGAATGAATGTCCTGGGAGAAGATCAAAATGTCATCCAAATATACAACAACACAATCATAGAGGAAGTCTCTGAAGATTTCGTTAACAAAAGCTTGAAACACAGCAGGGGCATTACACAAACCAAAAGGCATCACTAGGTATTGGCTGTTTTCCATTCATCGCCGGCTTTAATTCGGATAAGATTATAAACTCCCCTGAGATTTAGTTTTGTGAAAATCTTCGCCCCCTTTATACGGTCAAATAAATCGGTGATGAGAGGAATGGTGATGGCATTAAGACCTCTGTAGTCAATACATGGGTGAAGAGACCCATCCTTCTTTTTAACAAAAAAGAAACCGGACCCAGCAGGAGAAGATGAAGGTCTAATGAATCCACGAAGTAGATTCTCTTGGACGTATTTGGACATGGCTTGAGCCGCTGGCAAGGATAAAGGATACACACGACCTCGCGGAGGGATTTGATCAGGTAACAGATGATAGGACAATCCCATGTTCGGTGAGGAGGAAGATGTTCAGATCTGGCCTTGTCGAACACATCCCGAAATGACAGATACTGACTTGGAAGGCAGTTGGATTGAGATTCAGACGAGATGATAGTAGAGGCCAGGGAATGAACACGTGAAAGACAATTTTTAAAGCAATTAGAACTCCAGGATAACACTTGTGAAGTGGTCCAATCCATCTGAGGAGAGTGTTGTTGGAGCCAGGGTAATCCCAGAATGACAGGACTAGTAGAAGATGGCAAAATATGGAAGGATATCATCTCTTTATGTAATGCACCTATTTGTAGAAGAATAGGCTGAGTGCATTTCTTAACGAGACCATTGGAGATACAAGATCCATCAATTGCAGAAATAGATACAGGATGCTCTAGGGAGGATACGGGTAAGGACCCTTGGGACATGAGAGAAGAAGAAATAAATTTCCCAGCAGCTCCTGAATCCAGCAAGTCATAGGAGTGAACAGGGCCAGAAGGGCCATATAATATAATTGGAAATGAGCACACAGTGGGTAACGATGATTGAGGAGAAGATTTGACATTGCCTAATTTGACTTCCCTGGAACAAATTAGACTTTGGCGTTTCCCGATTTCTTGGGACACTTATTAAGGGTATGCCCTGGATCGGCACAGTAAATACACAATTTATTTTCTAAGTCTTCGATCGCGCTTCTCCGGAGTCAAACGCGATCGTCCTAGTTGCATTGATTCCTCTTCAGAAGCAGGAGAGAGATAGCGAGTTAATGTTCTGGATACAGGACAACGGAAGTTATCCTTTTCAGCAGATCTTTCTCTGAAATGTAAGAGACAGGTGCAGCATGCGCTGTGTAGCCCGTGGAGTATCACACAGCAGAGACAGGTGCAGCTTAAGCTGTATAGTCTGTGGAGTATCAAACAAAGAGGCAGGTGCAGCTTGAGCTGTATAGCCCATGGAGTATCACACAGGAGAGACAGGTGCAGCTTGCGATGTATAGCCCGTGGAGTATCACACAGCAGACACAGGTGCAGCTTGAGCTGTATAGTCCGTGGAGTAGCACACAGCAGACATGTGCAGCTTGAGCTGTATAGATTGTGGAATATCACACAGCAGAGACAGGTGCAGCTTGAGCTGTATAGTCCGTGGAGTAGCACACAGCAGTGACAGGTGCAGCTTGAGCTGTATAGCCCGTGGAGTATCACACAGCAGAGACAGGTGCAGCTTGAGGTGTATAGTCCTTAACAGCAACACAGCAAAGGCACTGACAATCCAGTTGAGAGCTCATAGAATAGGTAGGAACCTAACCAGGCAGGTAACTTGATCAACAGGCCCAGAGGAAAGGGAGAAGGTGCCTTTTCAAGTCTGGAGCCAAAACAGGAACCAATAGGAATCTTAATTAGAAGTAGCCAGGTAATCAGTCTGCACATGCGCAGAACAGAACTTGGAGGTTTGAAGTCTGTTAATGAGACACAGGTGAATGTCTTAGTCTTTGTCTATGGAAGCCGAATGAGCAGCGTATGACACTTTGATAGGATAATTATGTCTAGTCACTGTTAGGTTGCTTGATGTTATCCTGACAGAGCTATGCTGTTTTATTGTGATGGAACAATAAAAGTACTGCTTATTCAGCAAGAAGTTGTTTGTGCATGTATCTAGGCGTACACATGTCACAGTATAAATATATATATATATATATATATATATATATATATATATATATATATATATATTGTAATAAGCACAGAAAACAGATGATGCTGGCAAATTTTTGATTTAGGGAAGTCAGAATGGCACAATCAGCAAGTTGTGCAGTTCCAGCAAACAAAGAATTGTTTTGGTTTTTTTTTAAATCCAGTATTTTTATTGGAAATTTTCAAGGTACATACATACCAACAACAAAACAAAAAATAAACAAATACAGAAGAAAGAAAATACAGTCGCAAATATGTCAATATTAAATATAAAATATTGGTTTAATTGTAAGACACCAGTATCGCATAATGATAACATTTGTACAATACTTAATTAGGAATATACATCGTAAATACTCTTGCATACGTACTCTGCCGAGGCGGGGCTCTGCTTTTTGTTATGGACTTTATTATTGTTATTATGTAATCCAGGGGAACCAGACCCTCATGTATTCGGGACATCATGACTCGAGGATACAAAATAAAATGGAGACTCCACCCACCTGTACCATATATTCTCAAACTTTGGCAATGCCTGCCTGCTCGTGTAAACAAATCTTTCATGCCCTATAGTGGCATTAACCAGGATTTTCCAACTCTTAATTGTGGGACTCGTCGAGGCTAACCATATGCGGGCTATGCTAACCTTAGCCACCATAAACAACTGGGAAATATACATTTTTGTCAGCTTGTTGACCTTTCCCTTCAGACGGAGCCCAAATAAACAGGTGGCCGATGACCTAAGTGGGACTTCAATTCCCGTTTTTTGAACACATCGTATGACTCTTCGCCAGAAGTTTTGTATACAGGGACATTCCCAAATGAGATGCCAGAAATTGCCATTTTCCGAACTACATTTTGGACATTTAGAAGTGCTATCAGGGCGGAACTTAGCCAGCCTAATAGGAGTCAAGTAGGCCCTATGCAGAATGAACACCTGTATTTGCTAGAATTTTAATGATGCTATCCATGACCATCCCCCATTCTTTGTCTGTTAAGGGACCAATATCTATTTCCCATTGATTTCTCAGGTCATTCAAGTCATTTACAGTGGAATCATACAAAAGACAGGAGTACATACATGAAATCAGACCCCTGTTGCTCAAAGCCTGTAACTGCTTTCTCAGTGGGGCTATGGCAACCACTGGTGGCTCCCCTTTGAATTGTGTGTACATGGCATGTCTCAGTTGGAGGTAGGAAAAGAACATTGTTCTAGGCACAGAAAATTCCCTGGACAACTGTTCAAAAGATTTAAGAACATTTACTTTATATAGTTGACCTACAGCCACCACACCATACCGGGACCACCGCCTGGACCCCACCACTGTGTCCAACTCCCTCAATCTCCTCGCCCCCCAAATAGGAGTACATGGATCTATATCTGTGAATCCCATCATTTTATTACTGACTGCCCAGATCTTAATTGCCTGAATCAGGAGCGGAGAAGCCTGTGGGCCGAGCCTCCCGGACAACAGTGACTGCAAAGGCGTATGATTGGCATTGAATTGATGAACTAATATCCAGTGTAGATCCTGGTAACCCGGATCGGAAATCCATGCCTTAAGGTGGGTCAGTTGAGAAGCAATATAGTACAATTTTAAATTTGGAAACGCAAGACCACCACTAGCCCTGGACCTGCACAACGAGCTGAGCTTAACCTTGGCCCTCCCCCCTCCCCAGACCAGAGAGATCAAATAACGGTCAACACTGCGAAAGAAAGAGGGTGGGATATATATAGGTGATTGCTGAAGTATATATAAAAACCTTGGCTGCACCACCATCTTAATTAAGTTTATCCTGCCAGACACAGAAAGAGAGAGCTTCCTCCACACATGTATTTTTGATTTAAGATATTCAACCTGAGGCTGTAAATTTAGTTCCATAAATTCTGAGGGGGAGTTAGTGATCCACAATCCCAGGTACTTAAATTTTGGTGTCCACCTCAGTTGGAGATCTTTTAGTGGAGTAACTGGACATTTCCAACCCACTGGGAACACACTGGACTTATCCCAATTAATTTTCAGACCGGAGAATACCCCAAAACAATCAACCACCCTCAGGAGAGTACCCAGAGACTCTTTATGGTCAGCAAGGAACAGCAGCATATCATCAGCGTATAACGCCACCTTATCCTCCCTATGCTCTGATTGAAGTCCCTTAATATCTTTATTGTTACGAATAAGGCAGGCCAGTGGTTCTATTGCTAGTGCGAACAAAGCAGGAGTCTAGTGCCTCTTTCCAATTGAAATGACTGGGAGAGGTGGCCGTTTACACATACCCGAGCTACAGGATGTGAATAAAGTAACTTAACCCATTTTATGAAATTGGAACCCACCCCGAAACGGGACATCACCTCCCACAGGTACGGCCACTCCACCGAGTCGAACGCCTTAGCCGCGTCGAGGGATACCACCACTTCGCTCTCCTCAGAAGGCGACCGCACCTGTAGGAGGGTATATAACCTCCTAAGGTTAATAGATGTGGACTTGCCCGGCATGAACCCAGTCTGATCCGGGTGAATCGATTCCAACACCACCCTATTTAGCCTCAGTGCCAGCAGTTTAGCCAAGATCTTTACATCACACGTCAGGAGTGAGATCGGGCGATATGACTCTGGGTACAATGGATCTTTACCTGATTTAGGTATCACCACCACTACTGCCTCCGCCATGGAGGGGGAGAGGGCATTGGCCTCGCACAGCTCGCAGAGTGTTCCCAACAATTTAGCTACAAAAAGGATCAATGTTTTTTATGTATTTCAAAGGGAATGCCATCTATTCCAGGCGCCTTTCCATAAGGGAATGACATAATGGCCATATCAATCTCTTCTTCAGTAAAAGGAGAGTCCAAATACTCCCTACTAGCCGCAGAGAGTGTGGGAAGAATAATAGCATCCAAGTATACTTGTAAGGTGGCCAAATCATATTGAACCTGTGACTTATATGTACTAGCGTAATATTTGTAGAAAACCTCAACAATATCAGGCATCAGGAATTTCTTAGCCCCACTTTCATCACAAATAACTGGAACAGCCTCATTAGCCCTCTCAACCCTTGCCAGGTATGCCAAGAAACTGCCATTTCTGTCTCCCTCAGCATACTGCACATGTTTAGAGAAAAGAAACTTACGTTTAGATTTATCAAACACATAGTTTACCCACTCCCTCTGAGCCACCTGCCAAACACATCTTGAGGCCTCAGTCCTACCCTTTATATATTGCCTTTCTAATAATTTGCATGTGTCCTCCAATTCTTTTTCTTTATGTCTAGATGACTTTTTTATTTCCGACACACTAGCAATTAATGTCCCCCTCAGAAAAGCTTTAAAAGTGTCCCACACCATGGGGGGTCGTGCTGTACCAGAGTTATCCATGAAAAACCCTTCCCACTGAGCCACCAATGTTGCCCCTGTACCCATCAAGGAGAGCCAAAATGGGTTCAACTTCCAAAAGGACTGACCTCTAACAATAGCAAAGTCAATATTCAGAAGAAGAGGCGAGTGATCAGAAATTCCTCTAGCCTTGTATTCCACCCCCTGTACCGCCGGCACCAGAGAGTGCGACAACAAAACCATATCAATCCTAGAGAATGCATTGTATGATGTAGAAAAACAGGAGAATTGCACCTCTTCTGGATATCTTAAGCGCCAGACATCTACCAAGCCCAACTCCCCTACCAGGGCAGCAAAGGCCGACACAGAGTCACTGACTGCAAGATTTTGTTCCAGCCATCTATCTAAAGATTTATTCATCACATTGTTAAAGCCCACTATACATATAGTAGGAATCTCTGGAGACATTGCCATAAACTCACCACATTTTTTTATAACTTCACTATTATATGGAAGGGGTATATACACCACAAGAAGGAGCACCGGAACCCAATTAATGACAGATTTCATTAAGACAAATCTCCCAATTGGATCCAGCTGTATTTTTTCCAGGGTGAAACTAAGGCGCTTATGAACCAATACAGTAACCCCTCGAGAATTAGTTGTGTGTGTGGAGTGGTACGCACCACCTACTCATGACTTTTTAAGGAAGAGTGTTCTTTCACCATGCAGATGGGTCTCCAATAAACAAATTATATCAGGATCATTTTTCCTAATTTGACGTATAACAAGGGAGCGCTTTACACTGTTGTTTAAACCTCAAACATTCCAGGAGAGGATTCTCAGCTCCCTGTCAGATGTACCAGAACACATCAAAGAATTGTTTTTACAAATTAACGAAACCCTACTTCTGGCTGAACATTCAATCACCTCACTTGTCACCAGCCAACTGGTTCAGCGCCGGTTGCCCCACCCACAGCACAAAACCACTATTTATGCCGCCTTCTTGTTTTACTACTAATCAAGAAATTAAGCACACCCATTATTAATATACGGTATAACGGCACACAAGTATATATATATATATATATATATATATATATATATATATATATGCTGTGTGCTGAATATTGAGAGCGAAAGCCTGACTGAATCCAATCCAATAGGTTGTATGTAGTAAGAAAATTTGTGAGGCGAGTGTAGAGATTGCAGCTTTTAGTTAGCGATGGAAAGAGCACAGAAGACAGAGATCTACCAATTTGTGAGGGATTAGGATCAAAAAGACAGGAGGCAGAGTAGGAAGATAATATATATATATATATATACACATATGTATATATATATATATATATATATATATACATGTATATATATATATATGTATATACATATCTAATATATATAAGCCTAGCAGCGTGTGTTAGTGTGTGTGTGTGTGGAAAAAACTTTTTTCTCAGAAAGGGCTCATCCAATTGACCTGAAATTTGGTATACTGACATTATTTGACAAAAAAATTATAATAGTGAAGTCAGTTAACTTCCATCATCCCCCCTTCCCCCCGTGGGAGGGGTAGTAAAGGCTAAATTTACGAGTTGAGGGCTCAAACTCTTAATGAAAAGGTGATGGAAATAATGGAAGGTGAATTTATGATTTATTTGAGTGATGATGCAGTACAAGCAGACGATGACACTGAGAAAGAAAATTTCCCAGTTGAGTTTTTGAATACCTTGACTCCTTCCGGAATGCCAAGGCACAGATTAAGATTGAAAGTTGGAAGCATTATTATGCTATTGAGAAATCTGAATGTTAAGAGAGGAATGTGCAATGGCACTCGAATAGTAGTGACAGCACTGAAAACGAATGTGATACAAGCAGAAGTTTTGACTGGCTCTGCTGAAGGAGAGAAGGTGATGATACCTCGGATTGACTTATGTCCATCCGAAACAGGACTGCCGTTTAAGCTAAGACGGCGGCAGTTCCCTTTGAAGGCGGCATTTGCTATGACCATTAACTTGATACTTGACCGTGTGGGTATTTGTTTACCAGAGCCTGTCTTTGGTCATGTACAATTGTATGTCGCATTTTCACGAGTACGGAGAAGCAGTGATGTGAAAGTGCAGGTTATGAATACTGCCCTTCAAGGAAGACTGATTGAGCACAGCGATAAGGTGTTTAGCAGAAACGTGTATCGAGAGGTTTTAGAACAGTAAGACGATGGAGATTAAGGATGTGGTGATGAAGATGAAGGATGAGGTGATGGAGAAGAATGATGAGGTGGTGACATGTGGACAAAACCACGTTAAAAAAGAGCGCTTACGTCGGGAAGTAACGTTCTTACCCTGAGGAGGCCTGGCCTAGCCCCAAATGCATGACAAGAAACTTTTTAACACCTTAAGTAGCTTGATTTGACTAGAATGCATGAGTATCATGCAAGGGTTAACTTGTATGTATATATATATATATATCTATATATATATATATATATAAATATGTATATATATTGTAACAAAGGGAGGCATTTAGCTGGCAATATGCAGAGAAAACATGGAAGTAGAGTAAAACATTTATGCAGTAATACACCTAGATTGATGACTTATGTGTAACAAACAATAGTTTAAGTTTAGTTAACTTACATGATAGAGAAATCCTTCCTCTCAGCAAACAGACAGGGTGTGTCTGTTAGTGCAAACAGACCCAGTGATGGGGCGTTTCCTTTTAAAGAGAAGGTGGGTGTGTCACCTGTCCATCAAGCTAAGGCTGGGGGAGGAGTATCAGGTATAAAAGCTTGTTTGTATCATTTGTGCACTGAGACCAACGCTGGGGAAGTTGGCTGGTCTGGAGAGAGTTGAGCTATGTCTAGCTAGCGTTTAGGGTCTCCAAGAATTGCTGTGAAATCTGTACGGTGTCAAAACATTTACCATCCTGACAATAAAACTTCATAAAAAGGAAGAAGTTGTTTGCGTGTGCTTCAACAGTAGCGGGCTCTTGCCACAATATATATACAGGGTGACATAAAAAAAGTCGCAGTACACCCTTTTATTTCAAAAACTCTACAGGAAATTGGGAAACCTGAATACTCCAGAATCAGCCCCATTCTATATATATATATATATATATATATATGTAAATATATATATATATATATATATATATATATATATATATATATATATATTATATCTATATTATCTTCCTACTCTGCCTCCTGTCTTTTTGATCCTCACTAATTGGTAGATCTTTGTCTTCTGTGCTCTTTCCATCTCTAACTAAAATCTGCAATCTCTCTCTCTACTGGTATCTTTCCATCACTATTCAACCACGCAGTGATTACTCCTATTTTGAAAAAACAAAACTTTGACAAAACCGCTTTCTCAAATTACCGCCCCATTTCTCAGCTCCCTTGCCCCTCCAAACTTCTCGAGAGAATTACCTACACTCGCCTCACAAATTTTCTTACTACAAACAACCTATTGGATTGGATTCAGTCAGGCTTTCGCTCTCAATATTCAGCACAGAGACTGCGTTGACCAAAGTTATAAATGATTTGATCATAGCTAAAACTAATGGCCATTACACTAATTCTCCTGGATCTATCTGCTGCATTTGACACTGTTGACCACTCTCTCTTCATACAAATGCTACAATCCCAGGCTTTCAAAACATTGTCCTATCCTGGTTCTCATCCTACCTATCTAATTGCTGTTTCATTGTTAATTTCTTTGGATCCACCTCCGCTCTGCTTCCTTTATCAGTTGGAGTACCACAAGGCTCAGTCCTATGTCCTCTGCTGTTCTCTATCTACACCACTTCTCTTGGAAACTAATAAGCTCCTTTGGATTTCAGTATCATTGCTATGAGGATGATACACACATTTATCTATCCTCCTAATCTCTAGCCATCTGTGTTGTCCTTCTGCCATTTCATCTTGGATGTCTACTCACCAACTTAAACTCAATCTTTCAAAAACAGAGTTAATATCATTTCTACCCGCCAACAGAAGATTCCTGCCTGTGTTACATCTGTATGTACTGGTTGAAATAAATATTCTCCAAAGGGATCACTGTGGTTCCAATGCACAAAAGGTTTTACTCGCAAAGTATTACAAGCCAAAGTTTGGCATGCATAGCCTTGCACTTGTTGGCACCAACACAAGCTTCTATCAGAAGGTACTAGTGAAGGCAGTATTTTAAATGTTCGTCGGTCAAACGGTTTCTGTGTCTTGAATCAATTGAGGGGAGGGTGCTTCGCAAACAATGGAGTCAAACAAAGAGCTTTTGATCTCAAGCCTGGATAATGTTCTTCACAGGAAAGGAACAATAACCAGAGCAATCAACCAATGGTATGTCAAATTCTTGGGAGGTCAAGCCCTTTGACCTATGAATATGGACCTCAATGCTGTTACTGTGTATTTTTGTGATGTCATTGCTTTTTACAATTGTAGTTTATAAATTGTTCACTTCTGGCTTTGGAAACCAGAACATAGAATGACAAAATGTAGGAATGACATGAAACATATACAATTTACAATAAATAAAAGGTGTTTTTCACTTCTTTCATGTTGTGAACTTGATAGGTGTAGTGACATCTATCAAGTTCGCTATAGGAAGGAAGTGAAAAACACTTTTTATATATGGTAAATTGTATATATTTAATGTCATTCTACATTTCATTGCCTAGTTGACCTAATATATTATGTACTATGGTAGATTGTGGAAGATAGCAGAGTTCAAGGGGTATATTTACTAAACTGCGGGTTCGAAAAAGTGGAGGTATTGCCTATAGCAACCAATCAGATTCTATTTATTACTTATTTAGTGCATTCTACAAAATGACAGCTATAATCTGATTGGTTGCTTTAGGCAGCATCTCCACTTTTACACACCCGCAGTTTAGTAAATATACCTCCAAAAGTCTGACCACCCGTTTTGTAAATGGAATTTGACAAGTGCATGTGGCATGTACATCAGAGACTTTAACCCAGAAACTCTGTTCAGGATCATCACTGTTCCAATCAGCCAAGTAATAACATTACATTTTTGGGTGCAAAATTTATTATACTTAAAACTCTAGTTGCATATCAATCAAAAGTGGTTTAGATGGAGTTTCCTAAACCAAAAAGCTTTATTACTATAATCTTGATAGAGTAACTTGTAAAACATTGGAAAGTGTAAATTTGTAACTTAAACCAGAAGGAAACCAGTGTGATGTGTTCAAAAGCCTTATTCAGTCCAATGAAACAGGGGGCAATAAGAGATAGTACTTTTAGTCTGTTTTGTAGGAAGAGTAACACCTTGTCTCTAGGATGTAGTAGAAGCCCGAGTCATTTATGTTTGTAAGTGTATGTTTTGTGACAAATATAGCAGTTCAGGAGAGCATCATGGGTTTCCTTCTGAATAATTTGAAGCTCACAGACAGTAGTATCAATGACAGGAATCCCAGTGGAAGTAAAGACAGACAGTGGAAGATTAGGATGAGTACAATTTGGGGGACTACCATTTTATGGAGTTTTGTAGATGTCAGCAACTTTCCATCACTGAACATCCAGTTTTGCCAAACCATCTACTTGCCGACTACAAATGTCAACTACGTCCTGCCTCGATGCACCCAGTTGTAGGAAGGTATCATTGCCTCCATCAGTCTCCTAATTTGACACTTGGAGATGCTTAGTTACATAGTAAGATAGTTGATGAGGTTGAAAGAAGACACCAGTCCATCAAGTTCAACCTATTTTGGATCTACTACGATCCCTCCTTTATATTTGAAATTGATCCAGATGAACCAACTTCCAATCTGTTTAAATCGGGGCAAAAAAACCCTCCTGACCTAATATTGCAGTCCTATTGTTCCCAGGATCCACTATTATTCTACATGTTAATTAACTATTGTAACCCTTTCCTTTGCTGGTTGTGAAACTTACTCTCCTCTAACCTTAGGGGGTGACCACGTCTCCTGTGTACAGTCCTTGGGGTAAAAAGTTCCCATGAAAGTTCTCTGTATTGACCCTTAATGTATTTGTATATAGTAATCATATCCCCTCTTAGACACTTATTTTCTAAAGTAAACATGCCTAAACTGGCTAACCTTTTCTCATAACTTAATGACTCCATACCCTTTATCTATTTTGTCACTCTTCACTGAACCCTTTCTAGTTCCAAATGTCTTTTTTATAGAGTGGTGCCCAGAACTGTACCCAGTATTCAAGATGAGGTCTCACCAACGATTTATATAGTTGCAAAATGACACTGTATTCCCTTGCATCTATGCGCCTTTTTATGCATGCTAATACTTTATTTGCCCTTGAAGCTGAAGCTTGCCGTTGAGCACTATTACTAAGTCTACTGTCTAGGAGCACTCCAAAATCCTTTGCCATGATAGATTACCCTAAATTTATCCCATTTAATTTATAGATTGTGTGCTTGTTTTTGATCCCTAGATGTATACCTTACATTTATCTATTGTAACAAAAGGAGGCATTTAGCTGGCAATATGCAGAGAAAGCAGGGAAGTAGAGTAAAACATTTGTGCAGTAATGCACCTAGATTGAATGTGAAGACTTATGTATGAAAAGCAATAGTTTAAGTTTGGTTAAACTTACATGATTTGAAATCCTTTCTCTCAGCAAACAGACAGGGAGTGTCTGTTTGTGCAAACAGAGCCAGGATTGGCCGTTTCCTTTTTAAAGAGAAGGTGGGTGTGTCACCTGTCCATCAAGCTAAGGCTGGGGAAGGAGTATCAGGTATAAAAGCTTGTTTGTATCATTTGTTCACGGAGACCAACGCTGGGTAAGCTGGCTGGTCCTGAGAGAGAGTTGAGCTATGTCTAGCTAGCGTTTAGGGTCTCCAAGAATTGCTGTGAAAACTGTACGGTGTCAAAACATTTACCATCCGGACAATAAAACTACATAAAAAGGAAGAAGTTGTTCGCGTGTGCTTCTGCAGTAGCGGGCTCTTGCCACAAGTGGTGTCAGGAGTGGGATGCTCCGGGAAGCAATTTTCCGCTACCCAACCCGCGCAGACGTCAACATGGAGGAAGTACTGAGAACCCTCGTGAATGTGGCCGCTGCACAGCAAGAGCAGCAAGCTCAGATGCTACGAGTCGCCGAGGCACAGGTGGAAAACACAAGGCTCTTAAGAGAAGAGAAGAGTTAAGCCAGGTGAGGCATGACAGAAATGAACCACCTGGTCAGGTTCTGCAGAAAATGTCACCAGCTAATGACGTAGAAGCATATCTGGTGTCTTTTGAGAGACTTGCAAAAAGGGCAAAATGGCCTCCTAAAGATTGGGCTGAGAGACTGGCGCCTTATCTGACTGGTGAAGCTCAGCGAGCTTATATGGATCTAGATGAGGAACGGGCCTCTGATTATTTGTGCCTAAAGTCTGAGATATTGGCTCACATTGGAGTTTCCAGGCCGGGCCGAGCCCAGCGCTATCACCAATGGCGCTATGATAAAGAAAAACCGGTCAGAGTGCAAGTAGCTGATCTTTCTAAAATTTTAAAGAAATGGCTGCAGCCTGAGGAGAATTCGCCTTCTCGGATTATTGAAGTTCTGGAGATAGATCACTGCATCCGAGGGCTGAACCGCGATTTGCAAAGGTGGGTTCTGCAATCAGAGCCACGAACTTATGAAGAGCTTGCCACCGTGGTAGAAAGGTTTTGTGCGCTACAGCAAATGACTAAAGAACCTGCATTTGTGCCAAAGCCGCTGCCACGCCAAAAGCCAGGTTTGACAATCCTTGCTACAGGGCCCAATGGCAAAACTGCTACGGACAGAGGGCCAGGTGCAAAGCTGTCTAATTTGAAGTGTTTTGAATGTGGTGAGCCAGGCCACTTTAAGGCAGAGTGTCCTAAACTACAGGAACCCATGGACTGTTCCGTGGCACATATTGGGCCTGCATTTCCAAGCTGTTTTGCCATGAGTCCCACATCAGGAAGTCCTTGTTTGTTCCGGGTGACTGTGCTAATCAACCAAAACCTTGTTCTGGCCTTGATTGACTCGGGGACTGAACTCTCATTGGTTTCCAGCTCTGCCTTACCCGAAACCATAACTTCTCGGTTGCCCAAGGTGAAGGTTCTTTGCATACATGGCATACATGGCACGACAGAGGAGTATGAAAGAACAATACTACCAGTCACACTCAAAGACAAAACTGTTATGGTGGTAGCTGCCATAGCACCTAAACTCCCATATCCACTCATTTTGGGGCGAGACTTCCCACTGTTTAATGATGTCCTCGGTGAGCGGATCCGGCCGGACATGCCGGCAACTGATGCAACGGTCGGATGCCCGGTCTTAAAGGAACCGCCTAAGAATCCACAACATTTGGACATCGATCTTTGGGAACCGCCAAACCGGAATGCCATCCTGGGAGTCACAGCAGGAGTTCCACAAAAGCATCCACCTGGGGGGGAAACATGGACAGTCCAAACTAGCATTGATCGGTGATGTCGCAGGTGAGCCCACCCTGCCTGTCAGTGAAGATACGGACTGGTCCGCAATACCAATTTTGTTTCCTCTGCAGGACTTTGCTCGAGACCAACTTAATGATGCCACTTTGGAACATGCCTTTAAAAGTGTGACTGAGGTCAATGGGGTAGCGAAAGCCGCCCAGCTTGCAGAAGATATACCATATTTTATTGTTAAAAATAATTTCCTGGGGGCATGGCTTGGACACCAAAGTGAGAGGACACGTTCTTGTGGAGCTCCCGAGACATCTCCCAATAACGGTTCAAATTTACCCTCCAAGACCCGTTTTTGTCTCCCCGGTGAGCTTCTAGAAAACCCTCCTCGACCGGAGTTAACACTCTTACCTGCTCCGGCCCTGTCGGCTGCCGTGTGGCGATCCCCGCTGCCTTCGTTGGACCCTGCTGGGCTCCCGCTTCGGAGGCTTTCTCCTGCATCCCAGGGGGTGCTGTCCCCCCCAGGGGGTGCTGTCCCCCCCCCCGCTCAGCGTCTGCTCCGCCGCTCTGCCGGTGCGTCGTCCTGCCAACCCGGAGAACTCCCGCCTGTCCGGCGCTGTCCCCGGCTCCGGCGACGCTGTCGGTCTGGAGTGCTGCTCGGCTCACGTCCTGTGAAGCGCCTGGCGACGAATCCCCACTCGGGGTCCCGGCCACTCTGATCCGGAAGTCGCGGCCACCATTGCCCCCTTCACTTCCGGAACTCAACAGGAAGAGGTGCCTGCTGGGAAGGAGGAGGAACTCAGAGAGGAGTGAGTAGTGATGGACGTTCTCCCCCTTGTGGTGACCCGCTTGCCTGCTCCAACAGCCTGTCGTTTTTTCTGTGCTACAAGCCCACTGGCCTCCTCAGTTCTAGGGGCCCGCTTGCCCTATGCTGTATCCGGGTGAGTGCCTGGTGTTTCTGACCCCCCCGCTGTTTAGTCTCCCTACATGCTTTCTGAACTGCTGTAGTAGGAGTCCCCCAAACACTGGTGGTCTCAGCCGTACCCACCTCTTGTTGGGTTTCTAAGTCAGGTGTGGGACACCATAAAGGAGTCTTTGATCCCTCTCAACCGCTGTATACTGCAAGTCACCACATAGAAGACCACCGCACTCCAGCCTCACAGTAAAATTTGTTGGTAGGCTCTCCTGGAGTCATATTAGAGTCACCAGACCATCTAGAGAGAAAACTAACAGCGGGACACTAGGGTAGATACTACCCCTCTACTTATGTGTCCCACAACTTACTATGTCCACTTAACCTACATGGGTTTGTTCCCCGCCCGTCTGCCTCATACTCAACATAAGCAAACGGTTTCCCAGAGATTCTGCACTTAACATGAATAAATCTGTGGGTAAAGGCCGCAAAGGTTTTGGGTAGGATGTATGAGCAACAACTAAACCGTAGTGGTTTTAACAAATTGTATGTATGTTTGGGGTCCCAAGTAGGACAACTACAGAGCATCAAAGAAAGTAACTTTTGGGATCTGAAGTTGGCTAACTTGAGATGGTGATGATCAAGTTCATGTAGATGAAGTTAGTGCTTGCAGTTGTCTGGAGTATGCCGAAAACCTTTGTTAGCTATGTTGTGGCCCCGGTACCCAATTTGGTACCGGGGCCACAATTCCTCCTCCAACTGGTCTAAATTCCACTGCACATATGGCTGCTCCTACATCCTCTGCAGCATATAGACTGAGGGTGTAGTTCGAGCGCGTCACTACCTCTTGTTTTCGACGACCGTGGTACAGAGCATTCATCATTGAGATCCCATCAAGTATGGCAAAGACAGACAGCGTCGAAGTGTTATTTCTTGACTTTGGGAACAAAAAAACTGTCCCTGTTGCAAATCTTTGTGCAATGAAGAGTGACTTTTTCATTTAAAGGCTCAAGCTTTTAAGTGTAGTGTTTATAACATCATTACACCAACAGGTAAAAATCCTTTTAATTGGGATAATGGAGCCACAAAGGAAATTGCCCATATGTAATGCCCGCACAATGTTACTGGCGTTGTCTGACACCACAAATCCCCAGGAGAGTCTAAGTGGGGTAAGCCATCAACCGTCTAAATCCCACTCCACTGATGGCGGACACCGTACGCACGTCTAACACTAGCTGTTAAGGCCGCAGTTATCCGCTTTGCCATAGGATAACTACTGACGTACTTTGTGCTCATGGCAAACAACTGTTGGACGGTCACATAATGCCAAAAAAAGATTTGCAAGATAGGATTGTCCTTAGTCCCTCCCACCCACCCTTATGTTGTTGAAATAGGACATGCGCACTTTAACAAATCAATCATTTCAGCGACAGGGCCTACCAAACAACTGTGGCTGAAATGATTGGTTTGTTTGGGCCCCCACACCAAAAAAGCTATTCATCTCTCCCTGTACAAACTAAACAGGCTCTACTGAGGCAAGATGTCATCCTCATCCTCATCCTCTGATTCCTCTCCCCCTTCAGTGTGTACTTCCTCATCCTCACACATTATCAATTCGTCCCCGCTGGACTCCACAACCACAGGTCCCTCTGTAGGATCTGGAGGCCAGTGCTGTATTTGATTGAGGAATTGATAAATAATTTTTATGAACATCATTTTTTCAACGTTCTGCGGAAGCAACCTCCTTCGCCGCTCACTGACCAGGTTCCCCGCTGCACTAAAAACTCTTTCCGAGTACACACTGGAGGGGGGTCAACTCAGGTAAAATAGAGCCAGTTTGTACAGGGGCTTCCAAACTGCCTTTTTTTCCTGCCAGTAACAATATGGACTGTCTGACATGTCTATTTGGATGGTGTCAGAAAAATAATCCTCCACCATTTTTTCTATTGTGACAGCATCCAATGCAGCGACAGTAGACATGTCTGCAATGGTTGGCAGGTCCTTCAGTCCGGACCAGATGTTGTCTGCATCCCCGCTAGTGGGTCTTTTAGGAAAACTGAGCTTTTTCCTCGCAGCCTTAGGTGTAGAAGAAAATGGAGGTGGAGCTGTTGGCATGTCACGGTCCTCTTCAGAGGACAATTTCCTGACCAGCAGGTCTTTGCACCTCTGTAGACTTGTGTCCGCCGGAAACAGAGACACAACATACGCTTTAAACCGAGGATCGAGCACAGTGGCCAGAATGTATTCCTCTGACTTTAAAAGAGTGACCACCCTCGGATCCTGGCTGTTAGGAACTCCCAAGTCAGTACAGTGAAACTCGGGAACTACTCTGAAGGCCAGGTGTTCGCTGGAGCCCCTAGTGGTGGGGACAGACTGGGCTGCGGGCCGACCGAGGGTCGAGTAGCGTATACTGACTTAAAGGAGTTCCCAGAAGTGGAGTGATTGGTGGACTGTAGTATAAGAAGAATCCTAGGTCAAAAGGTCACAGGCACAGATGCAATATCCAAGGGCAAGCGAAGGGTCAAACTCACAGGCAGAGAAGCAAAATCCGAATTCCAGGCAAAAGGTCAAGGTCAGAAGAGAAGGGTCACAGGTCCAATAACAAGCAGGGGTCAAACACGGGTAGTCAAATCCAAGGTAGCAGGAACCAAAACGGATAGCACAAGCAGGCAGCAGGACTGAGGACAGAACGCTATAACCGGCAGTGAGGCTGCAGACCTCACTGCCTCAAACACCCATAGTGGCCAATCAGAGCCTAGCTCTGAAATCACATGGGCAGGCTCAATCCTGCCATATTAATCAGCCCACAGGCTTGTGGGCGCTTCTGCGCATGCGCCTGGCTGTTCCCAGCTGCCGGGACGCAGCGCCCCTGTAATTAGCGTCCGACCATTGCCCTGGCAACGGTCGGGTAAAGGCAGGAAGTGACATCCCGGTTGCCATAGCGACGACCGGGATGCCTGCAGGAACTAGGTGAGAGTCGCAGCGGTGCCCGCGGCCGCCGCGACTGCTAACAGTACCCCCCCTTGAGGAGGGGTCAAGGAACCCCGACATCCAGGTTTCGTGGGAAACTTATTAAAAAACTCTCTAATGAGCCTTTCAGCATGGAGACGCCTCTGTGCTATCCAACATCTCTCTTCTGGGCCGTAACCTTTCCAGTGGACTAGGAATTGAACTTGGCCTTGAACCGTCCTTGAGTCGAGGATCCTTTCGATGATATATTCCTGGTCTCCGTTCACAATCAAAGGCCGGGTCCTGTTAGAGGAAGGCTGACTGAATTTGCTGGGAGCCGCAGCTTTCTTTAGAAGAGAACAATGGAATGTTGAGGGTATTTTTAAGGAAGGTGGAAGTCTCAGCCTGAACGCCACTGGATTTATCTTTTTCTCGATTGAAAATGGTCCAATGTATCGGGGCCCCAGCTTCCTGCAAGGTTGCCGTAACCTGATGTTGCGTGTGGACAACCAAACCCGATCCCCCACTTTCAATGAACATGGCGCACGATGGCGGTCAGCAAAAACCTTGGATTTTTGGGAAGCTAGACCTAATGCAGAGTGCACCTTTTTCCAGACACCCCTCAACCTGGCAGTAAAAGCAGGTGTTCCGGAATCCCCACAGGAAACAGCAGTAGAGAACGAGTTGGATTTCGGATGGAATCCGAAGTTGCAGAAGAACGGGGATGTGTGTATAGTGGAATGGCAAGAATTATTATACGCCAATTCCGCCCAGGGTAAGAGAGAGGACCAGTTATTGTGGAATTTAGACACATACATGCGTAAGAACTGTTTCAAGGCCTGATTGGTTCTTTCTGTCTGACCATTCGACTGAGGGTGATATGCCGAGGACAGACTGATAGTGATCCCAATGGATTTACAAAAAGATCTCCAAAAGTGTGCAATAAACTGGGATCCTCGGCCCGATACAATGTCTTCGGGAAGCCCATGGAGACGAAAGATATGTGTAAGAAACAAGGTGGCCAAGGTCCTGGCATCAGGTAATTTGGGTAAGGATATAAAATGTGCCATCTTACTGAATCGGTCCACCACTACCCAAATGGTGTTATGACCTGTAGATACTGGCAGGTCAACAATAAAATCCATCGAAAGATGAGTCCAAGGCCTGGTTGGAGCAGGTAAGGGTAACAGTAGACCAGAAGGACGATTTCTAGCAGATTTATTTCTGGCACATTCAGAACAGGCACGGACATAAGTCTCCACGTCATCCGATAAGGTAGGCCACCAAAGCCAGCGAAAAAGAATTTCGATAGTCCTACGAATTCCTAGATGACCAGCAGAGCAGTTATTGTGACCTTCTATGATAACCGATTTCCTAAGGTGCACCGGAACAAATAATTTGTTGGCAGGTGTCTGCACCGGAGCGATTTTCTGGAAGTGACGGATAGTGGCTCCTAAATCCTGGGTGAGTCCAAGATGAATCGTGGAGGAAGGAACAATAGGCAACGGGTCAGGTGACTGAGGATGATGGGTCAAAAAACTTCGGGACAATGAATCGGCTTTAGAATTTTTGGAACCTGGACGAAATGTGATGATGAACCTAAATCTGGTGAACAATAGGGCCCAGCGAGGCTGCCTGGGATTCAGAGTTTTTGCCGTCTGAATATATTGGAGGTTTTTATGGTCTGTGAAGATGGTAATGGTATGTGCAGCTCCCTCCAACCAATGTCGCCATTCCTCCAATGCCAACTTAATGGCCAATAATTCACGGTTTCCAACGTCATAATTACATTCCGCAGGCAGAAACTTTCTCGAGAAAAATGCACAAGGATGTAACTTTTTACTCTGTGGGTCTTTCTGAGAGAGAATGGCACCAGCACCGACATCCAAAGCGTCCACCTCCACAATAAACGGAAGTCCTGGGTCAGGGTGTCGAAGGACTGGAGCGGAAATGAATGCAGCTTTGAGAGCTGAGAAACTTGCCGGTGCTTCTGCGGACCAATCCGCTGGGTTAGCTGCTTTTCGAGTGAGGGCAGTGATAGGAGCCACTAACGAGGAGAATGAGCCAATAAACCTTCGGTAATAATTGGCGAAGCCAAGGAATCTTTGGATCGCCTTCAAGTTAGTAGGTAGGACCCAATCTTGAATTGCCTGCACCTTGGCGGGATCCATAGCGAATCCTGATGAGGAGATGATATAACCCAGGAATGCCACTGTGGACACCTCAAATTCGCATTTCTCCCGTTTTGCGTACAGATGATCTCGTAATCTCAATAAAACCTGGCGGACGTGCTGACGATGCTGAGATAAGGATTTGGAATAAATTAAGATGTCATCCAAATAAACAACAACTGTTTTTCCCAAGAACTCACGTAATACATCGTTAATCAGGTCCTGAAAGACTGCCGGAGCGTTGCACGAACCGAATGGCATTACGAGATATTCGTAATGTCCCGAGTGGGTATTAAAGGCAGTCTTCCACTCATCCCCTTTCTTGATTCGGATAAGATTGTAGGCCACTCGGAGGTCAATCTTAGAGAATACAGTAGCTGTTTTTAATTGATCGAACAGAACAGAGATCAAGGGTAACGGATACATGTTCTTAATCGTGATGCTATTTAGTCCACGGAAATCGATGCATGGCTTCAGGCTGCCATCTTTTTTAGAAACGAAAAAACAACCTGCGCCTACCGGAGACTTAGAAGGGCGGATGAACCCTTTCTCCAGGTTTTCTTTTACGTACAATTCCATGGCCTGTGTTTCAGGAAGGGATAATGAATATAAATGCCCTTTGGGCAACTTAGAACCGGGTACCAATTCAATTGCGCAGTCGTATTCCCGGTGTGGTGGAAGTGAATCAGCTTTCTTCTTGCAAAAGACATCACTGAAGTCCTGGTAGGGTACCAGCAACAATTCTGGACTAGGTTGTATAACTCTAAGAGGCAGGGTCAAGTAGGACGTAGAGCACCCGGGACTCCAACGGACAATCTCCCCTGTTTTCCAATCAATAAGGGGGTTATGACTGCAAAGCCAGGGATACCCCAATATCAAAGGAGCAGAGGGACAAGAGATAAGATAGAAGGAGAGCTCCTCCGTATGGAGGACTCCTACAGACAACCGAACCATTGGAGTCCTGGCGAGAATCCTTCCCCCAGGCAAGGGGTTACCATCCAAACCACATGTGGTGATGCTTGATCCTAACCTGATATGTGGAATATCAAGTGTCTGAGCCAAATGTATATCCAGAAAATTACCAGCCGCACCACTGTCAAGAAAAGCTTTCAGGTCCATGGATCTCTCACGGAAAGTTAGACGTCCAGGGACTAATAAAGAATTGTCTGAAGAGGTAATCTGAAGACCCAAGCGCACCTCTTCACCTGCACTTAGGCTTTGGAGTTTCCCAGCTTGCTGGGACATGAACGAACTAAGTGGCCTGGTTGACCACAATGCATACACAAGCCTAGTGAGCGTCTTCTGGAGCGTTCCTCCGGAGGCAAACGATAAGCGCCCAACTGCATGGGTTCAGAGGAATCGGGCAAAGTGTTATCAAGTTTAGCGAAAACGACCATAGGAGCAGAGGACTCCCGTTCAGCCTTCCTCTCTCTGATCCGACGACCAATTTTTATAACGAGTTGCATCAAATTCTCCAACGTGTCGGATATCGGATACTTGACCAAAGAATCCTTTATCTGCTCAGTGAGTCCTAAGCGAAATTGACTTCGCAATGCTGGATCGTTCCAGGCGCTATCAGTGGACCATCGTCGAAATTCCGCACAATACTCTTCCGCTGAACGACGTTCTTGCCTCAGCGTACGGAGATGAGACTCAGCTGAGCCTACCCTATCCGGGTCATCATACAATAGCCCCAGAGCTTGGAAAAAGGCATCCACTGACTGTAAGGCTGGACTTGTGGAAGGCAAGGAGAAGGCCCAAGACTGAGGGTCACCCTGGAGTAAAGAGATGATGATCCCTACCCTCTGTTGTTCGGAACCAGAGGAACGTGGTTTCAGACGAAAGTACAACTTGCAGCTTTCTTTGAAATTACGGAAGGCTGGCCTGCTTCCAGAGAATCGGTCAGGCAAATTCATCTTAGGCTCCGGTGTGTCACCAGCGGGAACTTGCTGGAGCTGCCGGTCTCTGGAAGCCCCTTCTTGGACTGCCAGGCACTGGGATAAACTCTGCACCACTTGGGAAACCGCCTGTATCTGGTTGGCCAGAATCTGGGCTGGGGACAGATTCGACTCCTCTCCGTCCATGGCCGTATGATACCAATCTTCCTGGGCCGGTTATAATGTTAGTAACTCCCAAGTCAGTACAGTGAAACTCGGGAACTACTCTGAAGGCCAGGTGTTCGCTGAAGCCCCTAGTGGTTGGGACAGACTGGGCTGCGGGCCGACCGAGGGTCGAGTAGCGTATACTGACTTAAAGGAGTTCCCAGAAGTGGAGTGATTGGTGGACTGTAGTATAAGAAGAATCCTAGGTCAAAAGGTCACAGGCACAGATGCAATATCCAAGGGCAAGCGAAGGGTCAAACTCACAGGCAGAGAAGCAAAATCCGAATTCCAGGCAAAAGGTCAAGGTCAGAAGAGAAGGGTCACAGGTCCAATAACAAGCAGGGGTCAAACACGGGTAGTCAAATCCAAGGTAGCAGGAACCAAAACGGATAGCACAAGCAGGCAGCAGGACTGAGGACAGAATGCTATAACCGGCAGTGAGGCTGCAGACCTCACTGCCTCAAATACCCGTAGTGGCCAATCAGAGCCTAGCTCTGAAATCACATGGGCAGGCTCAATCCTGCCATATTAATCAGCCCACAGGCTTTTGGGCGCTTCTGCGCATGCGCCTGGCTGTTCCCAGCTGCCGGGACGCATCGCCCCTGTAACTAGCGTCCGACCTTTGCCCTGGCAACGGTCGGGTAAAGGCAGGAAGTGACATCCCGGTTGCCATAGCGATGACCGGGACGCCTGCAGGAAGAGAGAGTCGCGGCGGTGCCCGCGGCCGCCGCGACTGCTAACACTTGCAAAGCGTACGAAGGGCTTCTTTCACAAGAGCTACATGCTTGGTGGAATCGCAATGGTTTACCAGCTCCTCCCTCACTTTCTCTTGTAATATAGATTGCAGTACCTATTCTCTGGAACTGCTTAAAAATTGAACGTAGTAAAAAGTAATATAGATTGCAGTACCTATTTTCTTGCACTGCTTAAAAATTGAACGTATTAAATGTAATATAGATTGCAGTACCTATTCTCTTGCACTGCTTAAAAATTGAACGTATTAAATGTAATATAGATTGCAGTACCTATTCTCTGGAACTGCTTAAAAAATCAACGTAGTAAATGTAATATAGATTGCAGTACCTATTCTCTTGCACTGCTTAAAAATTGAACGTAGTAAATGTAATATAGATTGCAGTACCTATTCTCTGGAACTGCTTAAAAAATCAACGTAGTAAATGTAATATAGATTGCAGTACCTATTATCTGGAACTGCTTAAAAATTGAACGTATTAAATGTAATATAGATTGCAGTACCTATTCTTTAGAACTGCTTAAATATTTTTTTTTTATTAATTTTTAAAATAATTTTTTTTTAGTAATTTTTAAGAGATTTTAATAATTATAAAATTTGTATGGACTTAGCACAACAAAGCACAGGACTAAAGCAACATTGGACTCAGCAGGACAGACACTGGCCAAAGCACCACTGGACTCAGCAGGACAGAGCACAGGACAAAAGCACCACTGGACTCAGCAGGAAAGAGCACAGGACAAAAGCACCACTGGACTCAGCAAGGACAGAGCACTGGACACAGGCATAAAGCAGCACTGGACTCAACAAGGACAGAGCACTGATCACGCAGGAGCACCACTACCCTACACACCCTCCCTCTTCCCTGATGTCAGGCGAAATGAAGATGGCGGCCGCAAGGTGAGTATTTATGACATCCGAGTATCGCGAGATCCGACGCGAGCTTGGATGTCATAGCCTCGTTTCGGTTTCCTTTGGCGGCCGGAAGTACCCGAACAGTACTCGGATCCCGTCGGATCCGCACTGTTCGGGTGGGCTCGGATTAGCGGAATCCGAGCCCGCTCATCCTTAATATAGATATATATATATATATATTAAAAAAACAAAGCAATAATAAAAAATAAATAATGAGTAAAAATAAAGAAAGATAATGAAAAAAAATATTTATGTTGCAGTCTATAAGCATATTCGTTTTTTAAATGTTGACAGTTGCTGTTTTTATTGTATGCTGGGTGGAGATAATTTATTGTTCAAGCCACTTCGTCCTAGTTGGGATGGCGGGAAAACGGTGAGCAAGGCTTAAAAAGGGGGGAGCCAGCTGGGCCGGGTAGTATCACCCTGGGTAGACGGCTGTATGCCTGGTTCCAACTTCAACGGTTGGGCCAATACGGGCGGAGAGCCAGGTTTTCAGCAATTGGACAGAGAACTGCAGTACGGGCTGGTCTCCGGAGGACGTTGTTGTGGTGCCTACAGGGTAGGCAGATCTAGATGGAACTGGAAAATTTGGTAAATTTTAGTAGCATTGCACGTCGCTTGTCTGCCGAATACAAGCACATTTAATAAAGCTGTGAGTGGAATATATTTTGCCAAAGACTTGTCTCAGAGTTTTTCTTTATGAGTACAATGAGTGGGACGCCTATACCCCTTATACATGACAAATTGTGTCTAGCTGCAAAGATGATCTCAGGTTTTAAATATGTACATGTGTAAAATAATGTCTTTGGGTGGATCCAAGTTTTGTGTCCTGGGCATGAAGGCTCTATGGACTCTGTCCTTCTGTAGTTGTTGTTGGTCAGGTTCAGATCTAAGTGCCAAAACAGGCGCATTATGTAAGTTATTAATGCATTCATACCTACTAGTATGGTGTGAACCATAATATTATTGCGGTATTTTTAAAATCTTTGCATTTATCTTTAAAATATTTCAAAGCATTATTTAAGTAGGTCAGTTTTCCATCCTCTTCGGTTTCAAAGCTTCTGTGTCCCCTTTAGTTGAATGGGAGTGATCCTATTCTATTTTTGTTTTTTACACATACATTTTTTTAGTCATTTCAGGCAGAGGTCCCATTTTTTCTTCACAGTGATTCTCTGCAGGTCGAGGGTGCATACCCCATTCTGATTGAGAGGGGGTTGGTGTTATTCTGTGGACTTCTATGACTTTTTGTGTACTTGGTGTTTTGTTTTTGTTTTTATCATAACAATATCACATTATTATGTTGTTTTCTTTTATTTAAATATATAGGGCATGCTGGCACTTGGTACTCTACGCACTAGCATGACTGGCAGTCATGGGTTACAAGCACCAGAATGCCCAAACTGTTAATGGCAGCCTGGGCTTGCTGGCATCTGCAGTGCACCAGGGACGAAATGGTGTCTTACATTAATAAAATTACAATTGCCCCACACCCATCGCCCAGGGATGTGGGATGACTCCTACAGTCATAGCCAAAAGTTTTGAGACTGAAAATTACAAGCATTTCATAAGTGTCAAAGGCTTTCCTTGACAATTAGATTAAGTTTAAGCAAAGAGTCAATACTTGCAGTGTTGACCCTTCTTTTTGAGGACTTCTTTAATCCACCCTGGCATACTGTTAATCAACTTCTGGGCCACATACTGACTGATGACCGCCCATTCTTGCCTAATCAATGCCTGAAGTTTGTCAGAATTTGTGGGTTTTTAAAGGATTGACCACAAGTTCTCAATTAGATTAAGGTCTCTGGAGATTCCTGGCCATGGACCCAAAATTTCGATGTTTTGATCCCTGAGCCACTTAGCTATCACTTTTGCCTTATGGCAAAGTGCTCCATCATGATAGAAAAGGCATTGTTCATCACCAAACTTCTTGAATGGCTAGGAGAAGTTGCTCTTGGAGAATGTTTTGGTACCATTCTTTATTCATGGCTATGTTCTTAATTCTTTATTCATGGCTAATGTTCTTAGGCAAAATTGTGAGTGAACCCACTCCCTTGGCTGAGAATTGTTATGTGCGTATTGTCGCTAACCAATAACGATTGTCGAACCTCGATTTGTGTTTCCAACGCACAAAGATTTATTCGCAAAAAGTAGTATAATATATTCAAGCAAAAACTATAATAAGTACAGCCGTTACTTATCGCAGGCGCTCTGGATCCAGTGTACAGTCATTCAATCCTGAAGTCTGGGGACAAGATGTCTGAACACTAGATGAGAAGCTGCTGCTTATATGCACACAGGAATACAGTAAAACAATGAAGATGGTATAGCTTGCTTCTATTGGTCCAGGTTTCAGGAAGGTCCAAGGGGTTGTCAATCATTGGCTAGTTCATCCTAAAGAATCCAAACGAGGGGGTCATCTCTCCAGGGGGTATGCTCTGCTCTTCCCGCTAAGATTCCTTAGTCTTAAGTAGTTCATAATTCCCTATCATTCATAACTTGTGTATGCACTCTGCGATTCCTTCGCAGAGTGAACCGAACAGTAGAAAATGTTAAGAGGTTTATTATGATACCACACATGATATGATTCCTTCAACCTGTTCCATATATTTCACTAATGTGCATATAACTTATAATATAAAACATAAATACTACTATATTTCGACATAAATGACTATGTGTTGCAACTACCATTAATGTGTACTATTTTACAAGTATGCGTGTTTGTGAGAATGTATGTAAAAGGCTAAATACTGTTGCTGCCACGTGTTGCAGCTGCGTACGCCATTTTATGCCGTAGAGTGCCCTTTTACGCTGTAGCGTACCGTACGCATCTTTTCAGACAAAGACAACCAAGTTTGCTCGATTTTAATTGAAATGACTTTATCCAATTTGCTGACTTCGACAGCTCCACCCTTTAATAGTGTAATAAACTATCACCCAATCACCGTTTCAAGTTCAGGATTATACAATACTTCTTCACAGACCATGATCTCGGTATTTGGTACCACCCTTTCAGTCTCTTTCTCAGTGTTACTCCTAGGAGACCATTTTCCACACTTCAACACAGTAGGAACACATTTGACACATAAACCAATCGCTAAGATGACACCCAGTATAAGGAGAAGGAGCTTACTTACACTAGCAACCATTTCCTGTACCCACTTCCCCAGACCGGAGAACCATTTCACAGGGTTCAACCACGAGAACCAACCTGCCACCCTTTCCCCGACCTCATATAACGAAGAGTTATGGTTCCTTCAAAATTCCCATTTCAGTTGCAGAATTCCATCCATCTTCCGGTCTATAACCTCCTTAGGGTCATCCATATTATATTGATGTACGTGCAACATTTTACACACGAACTGGGTGGCCAGTGTCACACAGTACCCACCAGTAATAGAGGTGAGATAATTTAGTACCAGTCTATGTTGCACCAACTCCTTCTTGTACGCTTGTAGCTCCCTTCCAGTATACCTGAAAGTGTCATCATACATCTCAGTGATATTATTTATTAATTTAGCTAGGTCTTGGATATATTTAAAGTTTAATGTTCCCCGAGAGGTCCTGGTGAGATCTAGAGCAACCATTACTTGAATACCAGCAGTTTCACTAATCAATTTTGTAGCTATGGGTTCCTCACCAGGAATCATATTTCTCTTGCCACGGTGTTCATACTGTGTGTGGTGAGGTAGTCTTGTGAATACCAACCATTTCTTCATGAGTAATAGTCATGATTTCAGGAACCAGTTTAGCTAAGAAGCACAAGCCCTTGGAACTCGGAGTCACCCAGGAATAAGCTTTCCTTCCACAAACAAAATACACATCATCAGGGAGAACATAAGGAACAGTATGCCCATTAATTATATCACACAGAGTTTTGCTAAAACTACCCATGCCCAGTGTCTTCATTTGCTCGAGACACGTGTCCGCATGGATGACATTCTTACAATTATCTATAGAGACTTTTCCAATGGATACCTTCTTATGTTTGGTTATACGCCCTAATTTGTGACTTCCATCAACATTCCTGCCTATTGGTGACCTTGTGAGTCTCCCTCTAAAATGAGTGTGGCGAGCCATTGTCTGATCTGATGGGTCAGCTTCCCAATTCTCCAGACATTTTGCATGAGAGATATTTAGACACAGCAAAGATCTGTCTATGGAGTATTGTCGAAGCGTCAGACTAGGGGACCTAGTGTTATTGTACCTCCCGTCTATGGGCCTCCCACCCCTCAATTCGAGTACTTCGGATATGTTTAGAGGGAATGGCACTAGTCCTATGTTATGCTGCCCCTGTGGCACATGAGAGCACACCCAGCACTCGGTTTGGTTTAGCACCTTACCCACCAGGGAGGGATAATCCTCCAAAGGATGCCCGCCTACATTCAGATTACTGGTGGACTGACATCGCTGGATGCATCTCTCTTCAACGAGGGAGTCGCAGAACTTGCAGATACAATACTCATCAGACAATAGCCCCTCACACTGCCTCAGAGTTCCTGAGCTAGCAGACCTTTTCATAACCCCGGACGAAGCTTGATAATGGGCTGCTCTGAGTATCCTAATAACTTTTCCTCTGCCTCCATCTCATCCGCATCACTACCAGAACCCTCCTCCGTCCTCCATCCTCCTTCACAAAAATAGAATGTCCTAGAAAAAGTAAAAACAAGGAAAATCCTGGAACAAAAGAAAAACAAAAACCGCCACTCCATCTCTGGAAAGATAGCCCTAGGGCAATGTCTCTGGTTCAGGTGTCTCGACTGCAGGCTTCAGGTCTCCCGGAACAGACTCACAAGTGGCAAATCTATGTCGTCGGTCTCAGTTTTATCTTACACTTTCTCCGGGTTACGGACTCTCCTGCAGTGGGTGGAATGGACCCAAGTGTCTCTCTCTGCAACTTTCAGCGATGTAGTACTGGTCAGCAGCACTTGGTACGGGCCTTCCCAACGGTCTGTTAAACAACCTGAACGTAAGAAATTGCGGATCATAACATAGTCTCCAGGTTCAACATCATGACAGTTCGTTTCTGGCATACCAGGTGACAACATTTTTAGTTTTTATTGTTGTTGCTTTAGCTGTCTACTCATTCTTATAAGATATTGTACAGTCACTTCATTATTACACTTCAAGTCGTCTTGTGGACTCACGATCAAATGAGGTTGTCGTCCGAACAGTATCTCAAAGGGGGACAGATTAAGAGGAGGTCTAGGAGTGGTCCGAATGCTATGGAGGACCAATGGCAAAGCCTCAGGCCATGCCAACCCAGTTTCAGCCATTACCTTACCAAGCTTGTTCTTTATAGTACCATTTACTCTCTCCACCTTACCGCTGGCTTGTGGTCGGTAAGGGGTGTGAAGTCTGCTACAGATTCCCATGAGTTTACACATTTTCTGGAAGATATTGTTAGGAACTCCCAAGCCAGTACAATGAAAGTCGGGGACTACTCTGAAGGCCCGGTGTTCGCTGGAGCCCCTAGTGGTGGGGACAGACTTGGCTGCGGGCCGACCGAGGGTCGAGTAACGTATACTGACTTAAGGAGAACCCAGGAGTGGAGTGATTGGCAGACAGTAGTGAGCAGGAAAACCAAGGTCAGAGGTCACAAGCACAGGTACGAAAATCCAGGGACAAGCGAAAGGTCAGGTGCACTACCAAAGGAGCAGAATCCGGTATTCAGGCAAATGGTCAGGGTCAGAAGCGAAGGTTCAGTGGTCCAGGAACAAGCAAAGGTCATACACGGGAAGTCAATCAAAGGTGACAATCACCAAGCAGAGAGAGAACAAGCAGGCAGCAGAACTGAGGACAGGACGCTATAACCGGCAGTGAGGCTCTGATCTCACTGCCTTAAATAGCACTAGGAGCCAATCAGGACAGAGGAGGATAGGGCTGAGAATCAGCCTCAGGAGGCAACTAATTAATCACTAGCCAGAACTAGCATAGGAAATAACACAACCAGGAAGCATGTATAAAAATAAAAGTGAACAGTTTAAATCATATTGGTGCTCCCCCTGGTGTTGGAGGATGTCCCTACACCCTCCTACATCTATGCCACAAGAATAATAACAGAGCACAGAATCTAAAGCACACGCCCGGCTGCTAGTTCACGCTAGGATGTGGCATACAGCCGCGGCTCGTGACAGATATCACCAGTAAAGTGGGTAACCCTATCACTTTCAATGATTCTAGGGATACCGAACCTACATACAAAATCTTGTACAATTTTCTTTGCAGTGAACACAGCAGTATTAGTGGCTGCCGGATATGCTTTTACTCAACCGGGAAACACATCAATACACACTAACACATACTTTAGATTCCTGCACGGTGGAATTTGGTTATAGTCAATTTGTATTACCTGAAAAGGTCCGTCTGTAGGAGGGATGTGGGATGGCTCAGTTGGAATAGTTTTCCTGACATTTTTCCTCAAACAAGTAAGACATGACATTGCTTTCTTACCAGCCTGAGAGGAAAATTCAGGAGCACACCAGTATGCTCTCACCAGTTTGCACATACCTTCTTTACCCAGGTGAGTCAGACCGTGTGCTGCTTCAGCCAGGCTTGGATAGTATGTTCGGAGAGCTATAGGCTTACCTTGTCCATCCCTCCAGAGTCCTGAGGACTCTTGACCACATCCCTTCGCCTTCCAGACCGCCTTTTCCTGCAGGGAACACAAATCTTGAATTTCAATTAATTTCTGCATGTCTAATGTCTGAAAAACAATCATAGTCTCGGTCGATACAGTCATAGGTTGCCCTGCTGCCCATTTAGCAGCTTCGTCTGCCCTGTTGTTGCCCAATGACACTCAAAGGTATGGGCTTTCCACTTTATGACGGCTACTGTTCTGGGTAACTGTATCGCTGTCAGAAGTCCTTTTATGTGTTGTGAGTGTGCCACTGGCGTACCTGCTGCTGTCATAAAGTTTCTAAGACGCCAAAGGGCCCCAAAATCATGCACTATCCCCGAAGGCGTACCTAGAGTCAGTATATATATTGGCTGATTTACCCTCTGCCAACTCACACGCTCTCCTTAATGCTACTAGTTCTGCCACCTGGGCTTAGTGGGGTGGGCCAAGGTTTTCAGCTTCTACCACATCCTGATCGTCTACAACAGCGTAACCAGTACATAGCTCTTCCGTCTCTGTCTGTCTATGACAACTTCCGTCTGTATAAAACGTAAAATCTACATTTTCTAAGGGGGTGTCATGTATGTCGGGCCTTGCAGTAAAGGTCTGATTCAGGTGTCCCATACAGTCATGCATGTCAGTATTCTTGCCTAACTCATAATCAACCAGGGTCTCCTCACCTCCCACCCTTTGTGTCTCTAGAGACACATATGGAAGGTATGTAGCTGGATTTAAGGTGCTACATCATTTGATGGTGATGTTTGAGGGTGCTATCAGGGCTAGTTCCCACTTTGTGAATCTAGCTGAAGAAACATGTCTGGTTTGGGCTGAATTTAACGGAGCTGATACAGCATGGGGTGTATAGACAGTTGAATTATGTCCTAATACTACGTCCTCGCTCTTACTTACCAGAAGAGCAGTTGCTGCTACACTTCTGAGACATGTTGGGAGTGATCTTGCCACATTGTCCAATTGTGCACTGTAGTATGCTAACGGTCTGCTAGCGTCACCATGTTTCTGTGTGAGGACACCTGCTGCACAACCATCAGCATCCGTACAGTATAGCTCAAAAGGCTTTTCGTAATCAGGTATTTCCAATGCAGGTGCTCTAGTCAGACTATCTTTAAGGTTAAAGAATGCTTCCTCTGACTCTTCTGTGTGTACGACACGTTCTGGTTTTGAAGAAGAGACTAGCTCCTGCAATGGTAATGCCAGAATAGAAAAACCTGGGATCCAGGATCTACAGTATCCACACATCCCCAGGAATGTACGAATCTGCTTCTGGCTCTGCGGCAGAGTCATGTGTTGTATGGCCTCAATCCTGTCGGTTGTCAGGTGTCTTAGCCCCTTAGTGAGGCAGTGTCCTAAGTATTTGACCTTAGTCTGACATGGCTGTAATTTGTCCTTTGCCACCTTGTGCCCTGTTGGTGAGAGATGGAGCAACAACAATTTAGTATCATGTAAACATGACATAAAAGAATCAGAGCATAGCAACAAATCGTCCACATATTGAATTAGAACAGACCCATTGTGGGGTTGAAAGGATTGCAAACAGTCATGTAAGGCTTGGGAGAAAATACTGGGCCTGTCAATGAACCCCTGGGGAAGTCTGGTCCATGTGTATTGCACTCCCCGGTAGGAGAATGCAAAAAGGTATTGGCAGTCAGGGTGAAGAGGGACTGAGAAGAAAGCAGAACATAGATCAATGACAGTAAAGTGACTAGCAGACGGTGGAATCTGCATGAGGATGACAGCTGGATTCGGCACTACGGGGAATTGGCTCTCAACAACTTTATTAATTCCCCTTAAGTCCTGGACTAATCTATAGCCCCTCCCCCCGCTCTTCTTCACAGGGAAAATGGGACTATTTGCTGTACTGGCTGTACGAATTAAAATCCCTTGTTGTAACAGCCTCTCCATAACAGGATATACCCCTAGTTCCACCTCTGGTTTTAATGGATACTGTGGGATTTTTGGAGCTATCCTACTACTTTTTAGATTTACCATGACAGGGGCTACGTTTTCCATCAGTCTAGTGTCCTGTCCATCTCTGGTCCATAGTGAACCTGGTATTTCTAGCAACATCCCCTTTACTTGAGATGGACTTTGTTCTATAACAGGAGAGTGTAACATTAACCTTTGAGGGGTGTCCAATATATCCTGCACCTCATGTGCGACCTTCTCCGGTATATCTAAGAACACACCATCTGAAGTACAGTATATGACACATCCCATTTTACATAACAAGTCTCTTCCCAGCAAGTTAGTAGGAGCCGCCGCAGCCAAGAGAAACGAATGCTTGGTATGCAGGGGCCTGATAGTAACTTCAGCGGGTTTAGTTAGAGGATAATGTAACACTATTCCCGTTAACCCCATAGCTGGAATAGTTTTACTGGTCACCTGTAGATTATAAGGAGAAGTTATCACAGATCTGGCCGCCCCTGTATCTACAAGAAAAGTTTGTTTCCTACCAGCTATGTCAACTATCATTGTTGGTTCTTCTCCTAGACTCTCAGTTAACCTCACTGGCTGTAGACTACAGGTATGACCTGACCCCTATTGCTGACTATCATTTTCCCGCGCAGCATTTGCTGCTATAATATGCGCGGGTAGCTGTGTGTTCTCTTGCCTATGTGAATCCCTCCTTGGAGGATGTCTACGTGACCCACCCCTCTGTGCATTGAATCTTTCCTTTTTACAATCTCTCATGTAATGTCCTTCCTCATTACAGTTGAAACACCTGATCACTGTTTCTTGTTATATGGGTTGTATGCTGGTGGTCGTGTATGCATCCCCTCTAGAGCCTGTATACTTACCGTCATTAACCTATCACTTTTCTCTTTCCTTTGTCTAAAAAGGTTTTTGTCATGCTCCACAGCAGACTCCCTAAGAGAATCTACTGTGATGCCTCTCCAATTAGGTAATGTGGTTTGTACTCTCGTCTTTAAATTTTCTCTAAGGCCATCCATTAATACTCCTACAGCTACCTCTCTGTGATGTGGGTCCTCACCTATGTTGGATATCCCAGTAAACCGTGTTATCGCTGCTATAGCTCTAGCAAAGTAATCTGTGGCTGTTTCACTATCCTTTTGTTTTATGGTGAAAATCTTACTCCAATTTACTACTACTGGAAAATAGATGGCTAAGTGTTTGACAATTTGTTCTATATTTTCTTGGTTAATCTCATCAGTCAAGGTGTCATCTTCATCCAACAAACAATCTTTAATAAATTTTTGTATGTCAGTATGGGGAGGAAGACACGACCTCAACACTACACGCCAATCCTTATTGGTTGGTTCGTGTGCATTTCCTAAGTCTTTAACAAATTTCTGACACTTAGCCAACTCTTTTCTAGGATCTGGGAATTCAGTCATAATGGAACGTAATTCTGATCTAGTCCAGGGAGAATGCATGGTAACATTCTTTAAAGGAACTACACCATCTTTATCCGCCTTCCCATTGGGAACTGATATTGTGCGGACCGGGTACGCACCCACTGGTTCACTGTCTTCAGGAGACATCACAGGATTTGCTGTATCAATACTTAGAACGCTATCACTCCTAGTGATCACACTACTCTCACCTATCTCAGCCATTGCTCCTTTCCCATACTTACGCTGAACCTCTAGCATATTAACAGCATGAGCAATGGCTGAAATCACAGTGGGTTCATCTTCCTCTTCTGATACACTGGTTTTGAACTGGCTTAAGACAGGATATAACTTGGCAATTTCTCTTTTTTCAGTTTTAATAACGGCTGTACTTACCGCTCCCGCTGAGTTCGCCACGCTTCTCAATGGCTACTTCCGTCGTGCGTGCGCTATTAGCCACGCCTACTTCCGCTGTGCATTCGCTGGTCTGCCACGTGTTACCTTCCATTTGCCACAATTTTAAACAATCATTATGTCTATTTCTCCTTTTCGTTGACTTAATCAACCATACTTTATCTTTTACAGTATTTAGTACCTCTGCATTAAAACTCCCTATTGTTGGGAAAGGCCTATCACAATCTTTGGTCATCTTGACCCACGTGTCGCAATACGCAGTTGCGTATGCACCATATTTCTTACACATGAGAAATCTCGCTGAACCAATAGGCCCTTCCTTAGGCAGTACACTGGCCATCTCTAGCGTATGCTTAGCACCCATGTTGAACAATACCTTCTACACGGAACACAGGCACACCACAATGCTCTGTTCTTTCCACCCAACAATTTCAACCCTGTTGCTACAATCACCGCTAGAGATCTCTAATGCCAGGTTAACGTATTTCCATTAGCCGCATCCACTCGCTTCTTTCTCGCACCAGGCGAGGACCCCTAATACAGAAATATCACTGTGGGCCCCAAGGGCTATCAGCTCCTCGATACCCTGGCTCACCACAAAATCTGCTGAGTTTATTATCGCTGGGAGCGCAAGTTGATAAAATCAACCTGCCTTTCCAGTATAATTCCTCCTAGCTGCTTCACCAATTCGCACTGACGGTTATCGTGCGGTTAGATCGCACAGCCTACCAATACTTATTATTAGCAAACCTTGCGATCTTTTGGTAGCGCTTTGCGAAAACCACGTTTTCGCATTCGGTATACCTGCCCTGTATACCGTCCTTCAGTTGGGCAACCCGCCTCGTCAGACAGCAACTGAGCACAATTAATAATAAACAGTGTATCTACGTTACAAAATCACACACTATACATCTTTTCTGCGCAGAAAATTAAAAGTTCCCAACAATAGTAATAATGTCTCAGAGGCTTTCACAAGTAATTATACTATACACATATAATAACTATCAAAACGATTGTTTAACCACGTGGCAAATCTACACACAGCAGGAAATGTAATACAGTTAAAACGCACAATGACAAAAAAAGAAACAGATTTCTCTTTTGTCCCTAGGTTCTAGTTAGCGTGCCCTAGACAATGCAAAAACGGACATTCGGTTTCACAACACAGAGTAAAATTCAGGTTTTGAACACATTGCGTTCTTACACGTATATGATGCGTCTCCACCCTTTGTTGAGGAACCGAAATCCGTTGGTCTTGCGTATCGTCCGGCAATAAAACCTCCAAAACTCACAAGCCCCCAAATTGTTATGTGCGTATTGTCGCTAACCAATAACGATTGTCGAACCTCGATTTGTGTTTCCAATGCACAAAGATTTATTCGCAAAAAGTAGTATAATATATTCAAGCGAAAACTATAATAAGTACAGCCGTTACTTATCGCAGGCGCTCTGGATCCAGTGTACAGTCATTCAATCCTGAAGTCTGGGGACAAGATGTCTGAACACTAGATGAGAAGCTGCTGCTTATATGCACACAGGAATACAGTAAAACAATGAAGATGGTATAGTTTGCTTCTATTGGTCCAGGTTTCAGGAAGGTCCAAGGGGTATTCAATCATTGGCTAGTTCATCCTAAAGAATCCAAAGGAGGGGGTCATCTCTCCAGGTGGTATGCTCTGCTCTTCCCGCCAAGATTCCTTAGTCTTAAGTAGTTCATAATTCCCTATCATTCATAACTTGTGTATGCACTCTGCGATTCCTTCGCAGAGTGAACCGAACAGTAGAAAATGTTAAGAGGTTTATTATGATACCACACATGATATGATTCCTTCAACCTGTTCCATATATTTCACTAATGTGCATATAACTTATAATATAAAACATAAATACTACTATATTTCGACATAAATGACTATGTGTTGCAACTACCATTAATGTGTACTATTTTACAAGTATGCATGTTTGTGCGAATGTATGTAAAAGGCTAAATACTGTTGCTCCCACGTGTTGCAGCTGCGTACGCCATTTTACGCCGTAGCGTGCCCTTTTACGCTGTAGCGTACCGTACGCATCTTTTCAGACAAAGACAACCAAGTTTGCTCGATTTTAATTGAAATGACTTTATCCAATTTGCTGACTTCGACAGAAGCAACCCCACTCATGAACGGTCTCAGGATGCTTTACTGTTGGCATGACATAGAACTGAAGGTAGCCTTCACCTTTCCTTCTCCGGACAAGCATTTTTCCAGATGCCCCAAGCTATCTGAAAGGGGATTCATCAGAGAAAATCAGTTTACCCCGGTCCTTAGCATTCCAATCCCTTTACCTTTTGCAAAAAATCAGTCTGTGTGTGATGTTTTTCCTGGAGAGAAGTGGCTTTTGTGCTGGCTTTCTTGACACCAGGCCATCATTCAAAAGTCTTTGCCTCACTGTGCATGCAGATGCACACCTGCATGCTGCTATTCCTGAGCAAGCTCTGCACTGATGGTGGCCCAATCCCGTAGCTGAATCAACTATAGGAGAAAGTCCTGGCGCTTCCTGAACGTTCTTGGGCGCCTTGAAGCCTTCTTCACAACTATTAAGCTTTTCTCCTAGAAGTTCTTGGTGATCTGATAAATGGTTGATTTTGGTGCAATCTTACTAGCAGCAATATCCTTGCCTGTGAAGCCCTTTTTATGCAAAGCAATGATGACTGCACGTGTTTCCTTGCAGATAGCCATGGTTAAAAGAGGAAGAACAATGATTTCAAGCACCACCCTCCTTTTAAAGCTTCTAGTGTGTTATTCTAACTCAATCAGCATGACAGAATGATCTCCAGTCTTGTCCTCATCAACACTCTCAACTGTTTTAACGAGAGAATCACTGATCTGATGTCAGCTAATCCTTTTGTGGCAGGGCTGAAATGCAGTGGAAATGTTGTTTTTGGGATAAAGTTCATTGTTGTGGCAAAGAGGAACTTTGAAATTAATTGCATTTCATCTGCTCACTCTTCATTACATTCTGGAGTATATGCAACTTGCCATCATAAAAACTGAGGCAGCAGACTTTGTGAAAAATAATAATATTTGTGTAATTCTTAAAACTTTTGGCCATGGTTGTAGTGCTTTCATCCCAGGGGGAACCCACACTGTAGGTTCCATTGCTATAGAACTACCAGCCCCAGCTGGCAAAACCTAGTGCTGCTACTAATAAAATCAATGGAACCCCACACTTTTTGCTATTGCCAGCCTAGGATTAAGCTGTTTGAGGGGCACGCTGTCTTTTTTTTTTGCAAATATAAGTCCAGCACGCGGTGATTATTATTTTATTATGTAATGCCGGTGGTGCAGACATTGGTGCTTTAAATTTAATGTGTTCTGTCGACATTGTGACTGTGGCGACATAATGAACATGTCTCTATTCAGAATGTTGACATTTTAACTGTGTCGACATTTTCATTGTCACCATTTCATATCCAACCCAGGACAGGATATGGCTAGAAGTCCAATCTATGCCAAGATGATTGTCACTCACCGGACTGTGAGTGCTTCTTCCCGTATATTTAGGAACCGTGGTCGTCCTCCATCCTGAGGGTCTGCGCATGCGCAGCCCTTTCAAACCCTTCAGTACCTGTTCCTTTAACTTAATTGGCAGATCAGGCAACACTCCCTATATTAAGCACCTGTGGTCAATACCACGTGGCCTGATCTTGGAGTCTCATTCCCCATGAGCCTCTGAAGGTGTTCCTGTGTTTCCTCGTGTATTCAGCGCTGCTGATTCCTGTGGTTTCCAAACCACTTCTACCCCTGTGGTTTCCAGACCACTTCTACTCCTGTGGTTTCCAGACCACTTCTACTCCTGTGGTTTCCTAACCACTTCAACCCTCCTGTGTATCATCGTGACTGTTAGCTGATTCCTATCCGCTGCCTCCGTGCACTACAGTCTTCAAGCCACTTCAACTCTGCTATGTATCATCGTGACTGTTAGCTGATTCCTATCCGCTACTCTCCGTGCTCAACAGTTCCAGCTCAGCTCTGCTCTCCCGTGTTTCATCATTGCTGCACCTGCTGGTTGCTATCCGCTACCTCCGTGTATCTGCAGAGTCCTGCTGCTGCTACTTCTCAGTTCTACTCGTCCTTCAACAGCTGACCCGCTCTCCGTGCTTCTTCGTGTTCCCGCTGGTCTCTACTCGCCAGTCTGCATCGGATCTGTGCCTCACTGTTTTCATCTCATCTAGATCGCTACTCTTCAGGGTCCTCCAGGAGTCCAGTCCTACATACTACTGCTTCCTGAATATTTGTTCCCCTGCTGGTCTACCTACCTGTGCGCTGCACCTACTTGATTACCGCTTCACCCCTCCAGGGACTTCGCATCCTGCCGGCCTCCAGCCGTTCAGGTATCTCTGCACTCCTGTCTGACAGCCTGCTTCTGAACCACGGTATGCATACTTCTCATTGACTGTGCTGGTGTATTGCATATCTTGCTGGACTGAGTTTGTTCTCCTCTGGAGTTTACTATCCGCTGAGACTATTGCCATCATTGACTGTGTTATCTTGTGCCGGATTACCTCAAGTGACTTTCTATTATTGCAGTGCTGTTCAGTCATTAATATATTGTGCATGTTATTGTGGATCAAGTTTAAGGTGCCCGTGTATCCCCTGTATTGCAGTCTCTCCCCGTGCTCCTCCTCACATATATATTCAGTGGTACAACTTGCTAGAGGCAGACCACTGATCCCTGTTTCCTGTGTCACCTGTTCCAGTATCCTCTCACATAGCAGTGGTACAACTTGCTAACGCAGACCACTGACTCCCCGGATACCTCCACTTGGATTTCATTCCTTCACTCAGACAGCGGTACAACTTGCTATCCGCAGACCGCTGACTCTCATCACCTCCTCGTTTCTGTTGGACATTCCTCCTCACTATAGCAGTGGTACAACTTGCTACCGCAGACCACTGACTACCCTCACGTGTCCTTTGTCCATACAGTTCCTCGTGTATTACTACATCCATATTACCAGTGCTGCTAGTCATAGACTTTCCTGAGCATCTCTATCATCTACTATTTCCTGTTCCGTGATCACCCTGCTACCAGAGTACCATATTACCATCTATACTGCTCTGGTAAGCCTATCACCTGGTGATCCCTGGGTAAAGACTCCTAGTGCCCGTGACAGTAAGATCAGGCCATGACAGACCCAGATACGGAACCTACAGCCAATGAGATGCTGCAGCATCTGGTCACCCGTGTGGAGCAACAGGATGCTCGCCAACAGCTGTTACTTCAATGCTACCAGTCGTTAGCCTCCCAAGGACCATCTGGACAGCCTGTTACAGCTAATGTTGAAGCTCCTGTGCTTCCCTCCGTTTCCCCAGTGCCATCCCAGGTGTCTACAGCTCCCACGCTTCACCTGCCTACTCCGTCAAAGTATGATGGAGACCCCAAAACTTGTAGGGGTTTCCTTAACCAATGCTCAGTTCATTTTGAGCTCCAACCTCAAAATTTTTCTACCCACCGTTCCAGAGTGGCCTATCTTATCTCATTGTTTTCTGGACAAGCTCTGGCTTGGGCCTCCCCTCTGTGGGAGAGAAACGATCCTGTATTACAAGATAGTGCCAAATTCATTTCTATGTTCCGAAGTGTGTTCGATGAACCAGGTCGTGTGACCTCCGCTGCTTCCAGCATTCTTCGTTTACGTCAAGGTTCTCATACAGTAGGCCAGTACGTCATTCAATTTAGGATATTAGCCTCTGAACTTCAGTGGAGCACTGAAGCATTAATTGCCGCCTTCTGGCAGGGGCTCTCCGATAAAATTAAAGATGCACTGACTACCAAGAGCTTCCTTCGTCACTAGAAGATTTGATCTCTCTTTGCCATCGTGTAGACATGAGGTTTCGTGAAAGAGAATCTGAGAAAACAACTTCAGTTAAAGCACCTCTTCGCTCAACCCCTCAGTTTCGTCCAGCTTCACCTTCCGTGATTCCCATGGAGATAGGACGTTCCAAATTATCTTTAGAAGAGAGGAAACGAAGAGTAAAGAATAGACTTTGTATCTATTGTGCTGATTCCACACATATGCTCAGTTCTTGCCCTAAGAAATCGGGAAATGCCAGGCCCTAACTAGTTCTGGAGAGGTGAAGTTAGGGTCCCTGGAGTCCTCTCCATCTTCTATGAAATTAAAAGTCTGCGCTTTTGATGTTACGATTTCCTTTGCTACCAAATCCTTTGAGTCTCAGGCACTGATTGATTCTGGAGCAGCAGGAAATTTCATTTCTAAATCCCTAGTGAATCAATGGTCCCTACCAGTGATTACTTTGAAAACACCGATTACTGTGACTGCTATAGATGGATCACGTCTCATCAATGGTCTCATCACTCAGAGTACGTCTCCAGTAACACTTCAGATTGGTGTGCTACACCATGAGGAGATCTCATTTTTAATTCTTCCAGTTACGACAAGTCCGATTGTCTTAGGCCTTCCATGGCTTCAATGTCATTCTCCCCAGATTGACTGGCGCACTCCTCAAGTTACGTCTTGGGGAGCTGAATGTCATCATCATTGTCTTTCTCAAGTCATTCCTCTTAAAGTACAGCAATCTTCCATCTCATCTTCCTCACCGGGACTCCCTCCTCAGTATGCTTCATTTGCCGATGTTTTTGATAAAGCTCAGTCTGAACGTCTTCCTCCTCATCGTTCTTGGGATTGTCCGATCGATCTTCTACCTGGCAAGACTCCTCCTAGGGGTCGGGTCTATCCACTTTCGTTACCTGAAACTCAAGCCACATCTGAGTACATCCAGGAGAATCTCCAGCGAGGGTTTATTCGACCTTCCACCTCTCCCGCTGGAGCCGGATTCTTCTTCGTAAAAAAGAAGGATGGATCACTACGCCCCTGCATAGGTTTTCGTGGACTCAATGCCATTACTATTAAGAATCGGTATCCCATTCCATTGATCACTGAGTTATTTGATCGCATCAAGGGAGCTCGGATCTTTACCAAGTTGGATCTTCGTGGTGCCTATAATTTAATTAGAATCCGTCCCGGTGATGAATGGAAGACAGCGTTCAACACCAGAGATGGGCATTATGAATATCTAGTAATGCCTTTCGGGTTGTGTAATGTCCCCGCTGTTTTCCAAGGCTTCGTTAATGAGATCTTTCGGGACTTATTATATGTATGTGTCGTTGTCTACCTGGACGACATATTGATCTTTTCACAGGACCTGCCTTCTCATTACCAACATGTGGCAGAGGTCCTTTCCAGACTCCGGGAAAATTCATTATTCTGTAAACTAGAAAAATGTTCATTCGAGTTGCCCCAGATTCCATTTTTGGGGTATATTGTTTCCGGAGTTGGCCTGAAGATGGATCCAGACAAGGTGAATGCTGTATTACATTGGCCCCAGCCAACTACTCTTCGTGCTATCCAGCGTTTTTTAGGTTTCGCCAATTACTATAGACGCTTCATTCAAGACTTCTCGTCCATTGCATCTCCTATTGTGGCCCTGACTCGTAAAGGGGCCAATACTAAGCAATGGTCATCCGAGGCCCTCCAAGCCTTTCAAATTCTTAAAGAGTCCTTCTCCTCTGCTCCCATTCTTCGACAGCCTGATGTGACACTTCCCTTCTTCCTAGAAGTAGATGCCTCTAATGTGGGCTTAGGAGCCATTCTCTCCCAACGCTCGGACCAACAAAAATTCCATCCTTGTGCCTTTTACTCTCGGGGTCTCCTGCCTGCAGAGAAAAATTACACGATCGGGGACAAGGAGTTGCTGGCTATCAAAGTTGCATTAGAGGAGTGGAGATACTTATTGGAAGGAGCTCGTCATCCGGTGACGATTTTCACAGATCATAAGAACCTGTCATATCTACAGTCTGCCCAATGCTTGAATCCTCGTCAAGCAAGATGGTCTCTTTTCTTTTCCCGTTTCGAATTAATCATAACCTTCAAACCAGCTGCCAAGAACAAGAAAGCTGACGCTCTATCTCGAGCTTTTGTGACGTCCTCTGACGTTGAAGAGGTTTCCAACCATTCTTTATTAGACCCCAAATGTATCTCGCTGGCTGCTTCGTCCACCAAAGTGCTACCATTTGGGAAGACCCTCGTGCCTCCTACTCTGAGGAGGAAAATCCTTTCGTGGTTCCATTCTTCTCGTTTTTCTGGACATGCTGGTGAACGCAAGACCTTTGAGATTCTCTCTCGAAGTTACTGGTGGCCCTCGATGAGGAGAGACGTCAAAGAGTTTGTTGCTTCCTGTGAATTGTGTTCTCAGTTCAAATCCTCCCGCAGAACTCCAGCGGGGTTGCTGCAACCACTACCCATTCCGGTCAAGCCCTGGACCCATATTAGTATGGACTTTGTTACTGATCTGCCATCTAGTAAAAATTGTAATACTATTTGGGTAGTGGTAGACAGATTTTCGAAGATGGCTCATTTTGTCCCTTTGTCTGGTTTGCCTTCCTCGTCTACTCTGGCTGAACATTTCGTTAAAGAAATCTTTCGTATCCATGGATGTCCGTCTGAGATTGTGTCAGATAGAGGAGTACAATTCGTTTCCAGATTCTGGCGGGCCCTTTGTAAAACCTTGGGCATACGATTAGCACTCTCATCTTCTTACCATCCGCAATCAAACGGACAAACTGAACGGGTCAATCAAGATCTCGAGACCTTTATAAGGATGTTCTCATCAGCCAATCAAGACAACTGGGTAGAATTGCTTCCTTGGGCTGAATTCGCCCATAACAACATGTACCATGAGTCATCGTCCAAAACTCCATTCTTTGTGGTTTACAGTCACCATCCGTCTTTTCCGGAATTTCCTGCCCTCCCTCCCACCCAAGTTCCTGCTGTAGAGACTGTTTGTCAGACCTTCAAAAACATCTGGTCTCAGGTCAAAACCTGTTTAGAGAAGACATCTGACAAATATAAGTCTTTCGCAGATAAGAAGAGGCGGGCTATTCCACCACTAAAAATTGGAGATCGTGTCTGGTTATCTACCAAAAATATTCATTTGAAGGTCCCATCTATGAAATTCGCTTCTCGTTTTATTGGTCCATATAGGATCATTCAAGTAATAAATCCAGTTTGTGTCAAACTTCTACTTCCTAAGAATCTTCGTATTTCCAATGCCTTCCATGTGTCCTTGCTCAAACCTCTCATCATCAACCGTTTCTCGACTCCTCCTTCAGCACCTCAGCCAGTTCAAGTTCATCAGGAGGAGGATTTCGAGATTACTCAGGTATTGGACGCAAAAATTTCGCGAGGAGTTCTCCGTTTCCTCGTTCATTGGAAGGGCTTTGGTCCTGAGGAGCGTTCATGGATCAAAGCTGAAGATCTCAACGCCCCAGCTCTTCTTAAGAAGATTTATTCCAAAAATCCGGACAAGCCCGGTTCCAGGCGTTCTGTGCCCACCTTTAAAAGGGGGGGTACTGTCACTCACCGGACTGTGAGTGCTTCTTCCCGTATATTTAGGAACCGTGGTCGTCCTCCATCCTGAGGGTCTGCGCATGCGCAGCCCTTTCAAACCCTTCAGTACCTGTTCCTTTAACTTAATTGGCAGATCAGGCAACACTCCCTATATTAAGCCCCTGTGGTCAATACCACGTGGCCTGATCTTGGAGTCTCATTCCCCATGAGCCTCTGAAGGTGTTCCTGTGTTTCCTCGTGTATTCAGCGCTGCTGATTCCTGTGGTTTCCAAACCACTTCTACCCCTGTGGTTTCCAGACCACTTCTACTCCTGTGGTTTCCAGACCACTTCTACTCCTGTGGTTTCCTAACCACTTCAACCCTCCTGTGTATCATCGTGACTGTTAGCTGATTCCTATCCGCTGCCTCCGTGCACTACAGTCTTCAAGCCACTTCAACCCTCCTGTGTATCATCGTGACTGTTAGCTGATTCCTATCCGCTGCCTCCGTGCACTACAGTCTTCAAGCCACTTCAACTCTGCTATGTATCATCGTGACTGTTAGCTGATTCCTATCCGCTGCCTCCGTGCACTACAGTCTTCAATCTACTTCAACTCACCTGTGTGCCATCATGACTGTTAGCTGATTCCTATCCGCTGCCTCCGTGCACTACAGTCTTCAATCTACTTCAACTCGCCTGTGTTTCATCGTGACTGTTTGGCTGATTCCTATCCGCTGCCTCCGTGCGCTTCAGTCTTCAGCTCATCTCATCTCTCCCGTGTTTCCTCGAGACTGCTACAGCTGATTCCTATCCGCTACTCTCTGTGCTCAACAGTTCCAGCTCAGCTCTGCTCTCCCGTGTTTCATCATTGCTGCACCTGCTGGTTGCTATCCGCTACCTCCGTGTATCTGCAGAGTCCTGCTGCTGCTACTTCTCAGTTCTACTCGTCCTTCAACAGCTGACCCGCTCTCCGTGCTTCTTCGTGTTCCCGCTGGTCTCTACTCGCCAGTCTGCATCGGATCTGCGCCTCACTGTTTTCATCTCATCTAGATCATCGCTACTCTTCAGGGTCCTCCAGGAGTCCAGTCCTACATACTACTGCTTCCTGAGTATTTGTTCCCCTGCTGGTCTACCTACCTGTGCGCTGCACCTACTTGATTACCGCTTCACCCCTCCAGGGACTTCGCATCCTGCCGGCCTCCAGCCGTTCAGGTATCTCTGCACTCCTGTCTGACAGCCTGCTTCTGAACCACGGTATGCATACTTCTCATTGACTGTGCTGGTGTATTGCATATCTTGCTGGACTGAGTTTGTTCTCCTCTGGAGTTTATTATCCGCTGAGACTATTGCCATCATTGACTGTGTTATCTTGTGCCGGATTACCTCAAGTGACTTTCTATTATTGCAGTGCTGTTCAGTCATTAATATATTGTGCATGTTATTGTGGATCAAGTTTAAGGTGCCCGTGTATCCCCTGTATTGCAGTCTCTCCCCGTGCTCCTCCTCACATATATATTCAGTGGTACAACTTGCTAGAGGCAGACCACTGATCCCTGTTTCCTGTGTCACCTGTTCCAGTATCCTCTCACATAGCAGTGGTACAACTTGCTAACGCAGGCCACTGACTCCCCGGATACCTCCACTTGGATTTCATTCCTTCACTCAGACAGCGGTACAACTTGCTATCCGCAGACCGCTGACTCTCATCACCTCCTCGTTTCTGTTGGACATTCCTCCTCACTATAGCAGTGGTACAACTTGCTACCGCAGACCACTGACTACCCTCACGTGTCCTTTGTCCATACAGTTCCTCGTGTATTACTACATCCATATTACCAGTGCTGCTAGTCATAGACTTTCCTGAGCATCTCTATCATCTACTATTTCCTGTTCCGTGATCACCCTGCTACCAGAGTACCATATTACCATCTATACTGCTCTGGTAAGCCTATCACCTGGTGATCCCTGGGTAAAGACTCCTAGTGCTCGTGACAATGATGTTGTTGAAACCAAAATAATCTTTAAAGCTTGCTACAGACTACTGTGTTTTCAGTGATTATTGAGCCTACGACGAGGAACAATTGTCGTTCCAAAGACCATCATAGCGCTGAATGAGATTTTAAAATTGAACTAAAACTCTTGTTTAATGATGGAATGATGTTGTTCCAGTCCTGCAGTGTGTATGCATTCACGACTGTTTCACAGAATATCCCACCCTCCACTTATCAAAATACCATTCATTCCTTCGCTGGGAATTACACCGACGCAGGCTGCACTGTCTCTGTGTTACAGGCATTCCCAGATTCCCCTATATCGTACTAGTCTCTTTGTTGAGCTCCTTTCCCCTGTCTGTGTCCTGCTTTTTCGGATTTATTGGTTCAAATTTCTCTTCCTGCTCAGTAGTATTGACAATGACAACAGTTCTCCAAATAAAATATCTGTTTTTCTACTTTTTTTGTGTGTCCTTTAGTTCTAAGGCCTCTGAGTTTGGGAGTTGTCAGTAACTTTATTGTAAATATGTTGTTCAATATTACCAGATTCCCATCATCCCTCTTGGAAAAAAAAAAACCCTCAATATTACCCCCAATGATGGTAGAATGATTCCTGGAGGTTTGTTTTGCACTAAAACTGTTCAACTCAATTTACCTATTGGGGTTTTGCATAAGAATATATCTTTGCATTTGTTATTATAAAATTCCTGCATCTTATTCTTTAGGCTGGGTACACACTACAGGAAAATTCTTACAATGTGACATCTTTGATCAAGAAAAAAGACTAAGAAAGGTGCACTCTTGCGCTCAATTTTTATAGAAGAGAGGAACTTTTAAAACATAACTTTTATTGTCTGATAGTATCAGCGAAATATAAAATAAAATGGGAGTATCAAATGTCTAAAATAATGGTGTACTTAAAATTCGCTGGGTGCTTCTACATAACTTATATTAATTTAAATGGATTAAGACTCTATTATCTGCTAATTTCTTCAGGCATAAACCATAAATGCTTGTATTTTGCTTAATGGCCGCGTCTGTCTATTAATTGACTATTCAAATGTATCGGAGTATTGCTAGCATTAATGGAAAATAAGTATTATCCTTCTATCATCAATAAAAGTATTTTGCTAGCTGCCTGTCTAGCGCTCCAACTAGCTTGGGGTCTATTTAGGAGCAATGTAGCATGGTCTGTTATTCCTGGTTAGGTTAATAATAAGATGCACCCAGCGAAACGCCGACGCGCTGTCAAAGTCAGTAAATTGGATAAAGTCATTTCAATTAAAGTCTAGCAAACTTGGTTGTCTTTGTCTGAAAAGATGCGTACGGTACGCATCGACGTACAAGGGCACGCTACGGCGTGAAAGGGCGTACGCATCCACTACACGTGGCAACAACAGTAGTTGGTCTTTTACCATACATTCTCACAAACACGCATACTTATAAAATAGTACACATTAATGGTAGTTGCAACACATAGTCAGTTATGTCGAAATATAGTAGTATTTATATGTTATACCAGAGTTACATGCATATTAGCGAAATACACGGAATACACGGGTTAAAGGAATAACATCATGAATGGTATCATAATGAACCTTATTGCATATCCTACTGTTTGGTTCACTCTGCGAGGGAATCGCAGAGTGCATACGCAAGTTATGAATGATAGGGAATTATGAACTACTTAAGACTAAGGCATCCTGGCGGGAAGAGCAGAGCATACCCCCTGCAGAGATGACCCTCTCCTTTGAATTCCTTAGGATGAGCCAGCCAATGATTGACGACCCCTTGGACATTCCTGAGACCCGGACCAATAGATGCAAGCCATACCATCTTCATTGTATTACTGTATTTGATTGTGTATATAAGCAGCAGCTTGTGATCCAGAGGGCAGACATCTTGTCCCCAGACTTCAGGATTGAATGACTGCACTGGATCCACGCCTGCGATAAGTAACGGCTGTATTTACTATTACTTCGCTTGAGCATATTTATTCTTTTATCTGCGAATAAATCTTTGTGCTTTGGAAACACAACTCGAGGTTCGACAATCGTTATTGGTTAGCGACAATACGCACATAACAATTTGGGGGCTCGTGAGCTTTGGAGGTTGCGTTGCTGATGATACGCAAGACCAACGGATTTCGGTTCCTCAACAAAGGGTGGAGACGCGTCATAAACGGGTAAGAACGCATGGTGTTCAAAACCTGAATTTTACTCTGTGTTGCGAAACCGAATGTCCGTTTTGCATTATCTAGGGCACGCTAACTAGAACCTAGGGACAAAAGAGAAAACTGTTTCTTTTTACTGTCATTGTGCGTTTTAACTGTATTGCATTGCTTAGCGTATGTGTATTTCCTGCTGTGCGTACGCGAACTTCCGGTAGATTTTCCACGTGGTTAAACAATCAATTTGATAGTTATACATGCATAGTATAAATCACTTGTGAAAGTCTCTGAAACACTATCACTATTGTTGGGAATATTCTTGATTTTCTGCGCAGAAAACTAAGGTGTATGTGTTTGGTGATTGTATGATTTTGAAGTGAAAGTTGATTTACTGTCAAAAAGACAGGGATATCGGTTGCCGCTTGACGAGGCGGGCTTGCAACCGAGGTAGTATACAAGGCAGCAAAAGCCCTGTTTGAAAAGAGAACAGTTAAAAAGCTTTTGGAAACTTTCTCCCCAAGAGTAATCACAAAGTTTAGTGATAGTATTGCTAAGCGGTGTGATCGGACCGCATGGTTGTACAACCGTGCTTGTGACTTGGGTTGAACGGCTGAGAGGAATTACGCTGGTACAAACGGGTATAAAACCCCGGTACTACCAGTTCAGTAATACTCAACAGAATTTTGTGGAGAGCCAGGATATCGAGGAGCTGATGCTTCTGTTGTCCATAGTGATATTTCTGGGTTAGGAGGTGCGTGGGCGTAGCCTGTGAAACCGTCCACGGATAAAAATCTCTAGTAAGTTCTGTTTGAAAGGAGAACAGGTAAAAAGTCTTTTTGCGTAGCGTTGAGAAATAGGTTGTTTTCACAATGGGTGCGAAGCAAACGCTAGAGATGGTTGATGTTGTGCTGCTTAAGGAAGGACCGCTGGGGTCAGCTAGGTATCTTATGTTTAAGAAATATGGTGCATACGCAACTGCATATTGCGACACGTGGGTCAAGATGACCAAAGATTGTGATAGGCCTTTCCCAACAATAGGAAGTTTTTATTCAGAAGTACTAAATAACGTAAGAGATAAAGTTTGGTTGATTAAGTCAACGAAAAAGAGAAATAGACATAATGATTGTTTAAAATTGTGGCAAATGGAAGGTAACACGTGGCAGAGCAGCGAATACAAACCGGAAGTAGGCGTGACAAAAAGCGTGCGCAAGGCAGATGTAACCGTTGCGAAGCGTGGCGAACTCAGCGCAAGCGCGCCCCCGCCACCTTATGTGGCGGGAGGGGTAAGTACAGCCGTTGTTAAAACTGAAAATAGAAAAATTGCTAAGTTGTACCACGTTTTAAGCCAGTTTCAACCAAGTGTATCTGAAAATGAAGATGAACTCACTGTGATTTCAGCCATTGCCCATGCTGTTAGTGTACTAGAGGCTCAGCGCAAGTATGAGAAAATGGCTGAGATAGGTGAGAGTAGCGTGATCACTAGGAGTGAAAGCGTTCTAAATCTAGAACCAGCTAATCCTGTAGTGTCCCCTGAAGTCAGTGTACCAGAGGGTGCGTTCCCAGTCCGCACAATATCAGTTCCCAATGGGAAACCGGACAAGGATGGTGTAGTTCCTTTAAGAAATGTTACAATGCATTGTCCCTGGACTAGATCAGAATTACGTTCCATTATGACGGAATTCCCAGATCCTAGAAAAGAGTTGGCTAAGTGTCAGAAATTTGTTAAAGACTTAGGAAATGCCCACGAACCAACCAATAAGGATTGGCGTGTAGTGTTGAGGGCGTGTCTTCCTCCCAATACTAACATACAAAAATTCATTGAAGATTGTTTGTTGAAGGAAGATGACACCTTGACTGATGAGATTAACCAAAAGAATATAGAACAAATTGTCAAACACTTAGCCATCTATTTTCCAGTAGTAGTAGTAAATTGGAGTAAGATTTTCACCATTAAGCAAAAGGATAGTGAAACAGCAGCAGACTATTTTTCTAGGACGCTAGCATCAATAACACACTTTACCGGAGTAACTGACATAAGAGAGGATCCACATCACAGGGAAGTAGCTGTAGGAGTGTTAATGGATGGTCTTAGGGAAAATTTAAAAACCAGGGTACAAACCTCATTACCTAACTGGAGAGGTATCACAGTAGACTCTCTTAGGGAGTCTGCTGTGGAACATGACAAAAATATCTTTAGGAAAAAAGAAGAGAAAGGTGATAGGTTGATGACGGTGAGTATTCAGGCTTTAGAAGGAATACACACACAACCACAATCATACCAAGCATACAACTCAAGTAAAAAGGTCATGGTATGTTTTTGCTGTAAGAAAGAGGGACACATAAGGAGATTCTGTCCAGAAGCAAGGAAAGAAACATCAAGGGGGGAATCATATAGGTATCCTCCACGGAGAAACACACATAGGTAAGAGAACACACAGCTACCCGCGCATATTATAGCAGCAAATGCTGCGCGAGAAAATAATAGTCAGCGCTAGGGGTCAGGTCATACCTGTAGTCTACAGCCAGTGAGGTTAACTGAGAGTCAGAGTGAAGAACCAACAATGATAGTTGACATAGCTGGTAGGAAACAAACTTTTCTTGTAGATACAGGGGCGGCCCGATCTGTGATAACCTCTCCTTTCAATCTACAGGTGACCAGTAAAACCATTCCAGCTATGGGGGTGACGGGAAAAGTGTTACATTATCCTCTAACTAAACCCGCTGAAGTTACTATCGGCCCTCTGCATACTAAGCATTCGTTTCTCTTAGCTGCAGCGGCTCCTACTAACTTGCTAGGGAGAGACTTGTTATGTAAAATGGGATGTGTCATATACTGTACTTCAGATGGTGTGTTCCTAGATATACCCGAGAAGGTTGCACATGAGGTACAGGACATATTGGACACCCCTCAAAGGTTAATGTTACACTCTCCTGTTATAGAACAAAGTCCACCTCAAGTAAAGGGGATGTTGCTGGAAATACCAGGTTTCCTATGGACCAGAGATGGACAGGACACTGGACTGATGGCAAACGTAGCCCCTGTCATGGTCAACCTAAAAAGTGGTAGGATAGCTCCAAAAATCCCACAGTATCCATTAAAACCGGAGGTGGAACTAGGGGTATATCCTGTTATTGAGAGGCTGTTACAACAGGGGATTTTAATTCGTACAGCCAGTACAGCAAATAGTCCCATTTTTCCTGTGAAAAAGAATGGGGGGAGGGGCTATAGATTAGTCCAGGACTTAAGGGGAATTAATAAAGTTGTTGAGAGCCAATTCCCCGTAGTGCCGAATCCAGCTGTCATCCTCATGCAGATTCCACCGTCTGCCAGTCATTTTACTGTCATTGATCTATGTTCTGCTTTCTTCTCAGTCCCTCTTCACCCTGACTGCCAATACCTTTTTGCATTCTCCTACAGGGGAGTGCAATACACATGGACCAGACTTCCCCAGGGGTTCATTGACAGCCCCAGTATTTTCTCCCAAGCCTTACATGACTGTTTGCAATCCTTTCAACCCCACAATGGGTCTGTTCTAATTCAATATGTGGACGATTTGTTGTTGTGCTCTGATTCTTTTATGTCATGTTTACATGATACTAAATTGTTGTTGCTTCATCTTTCACAAACAGGGCACAAGGTGGCAAAGGATAAATTACAGCCATGTCAGACTAAGGTCAAATACTTAGGACACTGCCTCACTAAGGGGCTAAGACACCTGACAACCGACAGAATTGAGGCCATACAACACATGACCCTGCCGCAGAGCCAGAAGCAGATTCGTACTTTCTTGGGGATGTGTGGATACTGTAGGTCCTGGATCCCAGGTTTTTCTATTCTGGCATTACCATTGCAGGAGCTAGTCTCTTCTTCAAAACCAGAACATGTCGTACACACAGAAGAGTCAGAGGAAGCATTCTTTAATCTTAAAGATAGTCTGACAAGAGCACCTGCATTGGGAATACCTGATTATGAAAAGCCTTTTGAGCTATTTTGTACAGAAGCTGATGGCTGTGCAGCAGGTGTCCTCGCACAGAAACATGGTGACGCTAGCAGACCGGTAGCATACTACAGTGCACAATTGGACAATGTGGCAAGATCACTCCCAAAATGTCTCAGAAGTGTAGCAGCAACGGCTCTTCTGGTGAGTAAGAGCGAGGACGTAGTATTAGGACATAATTCAACCATCTAAACACCCCTTGCTGTATCAGCTCTGTTAAATTCAGCCCAAACCAGACATGTTTCTTCAGCTAGATTCACAAAATGGGAACTAGCCCTGATGGCACCCTCAAACATCACCATCAAACGATGTAGCACCTTAAATCCAGCTACATACCTTCCGTATGTGTCTCTAGAGACACAAAGGGTGGGAGGTGAAGAGACCCTGGTTGATGATGAGTTAGGCAAGAATACTGACACACATGACTGTATGGAACACCTGAATCAGACCTTTACTGCAAGGCCCGACATACGTGACACCCCCTTAGAAAATGTAGATTTTACGTTTTATACAGACGGAAGTTGCCATAGACAGACAGAGACAGGAGAGCTATGTACTGGTTACGCTGTAGTAGACGACCAGGACGTGGTAGAAGCTGAACCCCTTGGCCCACCTCACTCAGCCCAGGTGGCGGAACTAGTAGCACTAAGGAGAGCGTGTGAATTGGCAGAGGGTAAATCAGCCAATATATATACTGACTCTAGGTACGCCTTCGGGGTAGTGCACGATTTTGGGGCCCTTTGGCGTCTTAGAAACTTTACGACAGCAGCAGGTACACCAGTAGCACATTCACAACACATAAAAGGACTTCTGACAGCGATACAGTTACCCAGAACAGTAGCCGTCATAAAGTGCAAAGCCCATACCTTTGAAGAAGACCCAGTGTCATTGGGCAACAACAGGGCAGACGAAGCTGCTAAATGGGCAGCAGGGCAACCTATGACTGTATCGACCGAGACTATGATGGTTTTTCAGACATTAGACACGCAGAAACTAATTGAAATGCAAGATTTGTGTTCCCTGCAGGAGAAGGCGGTCTGAAAGGCGAAGGGATGTGATCAAGAGTCCTCAGGACTCTGGAGGGATGGACAAGGTAAGCCTGTAGCTCCCCGAACATACTATCCAAGCCTGGCTGAAGCAGCACACGGCCTGACTCACCTGGGTAAAGAAGGTATGTGCAAACTGGTGAGAGCATACTGGTGTGCTCCCGGATTTTCCTCTCAAGCTGGTAAGAAAGCAATGTCATGTCTTACTTGTTTGAGGAAAAAAATTGGGAAAACTATTCCAACTGAGCCATCCCACATCCCTCCTACAGACGGACCTTTCCAGGTAATACAAATTGACTATATCCAATTACCATCGTGCAGGAATCTAAAGTATGTGTTAGTGTGTATTGATGTGTTTTCCGGTTGGGTAGAAGCATATCCGGCAGGCACTAATACTGCTGTGTTCACTGCAAAGAAAATTGTACAAGACTTTGTGTGTAGGTTCGGTATCCCTAGAATCATTGAAAGTGATAGGGGTACCCATTTTACTGGTGATATCTTCCAAAATATGTGTAAACTCATGGGAATCAGTAGCAGACTTCACACCCCTTACCGACCACAAGCCAGTGGTAAGGTGGAGAGAGTAAACGGTACTATCAAGAACAAACTAGGTAAGATAATGGCTGAAACTGGGTTGGCATGGCCTGAGGCTTTGCCGTTGGTTCTCCACAGCATTCGAACCACTCCTAGACCTCCTCTTAATCTGTCCCTCTTTGAGATACTGTTCGGACGACAACCTCATTTGATCGTGAGTCCACAAGACGACTTAAAGTGTAATAATGAAGTGACTGTACAATATCTTATAAGAATGAGTAGACAGCTGAAACAACAACAACAAAAACTAAAAATGCTGTCACCTGGTATGCCAAAAACGAACTGTCATGATGTTGAACCTGGAGACTATGTTATGATCCGCAATTTCTTACGTTCAGGTTGTTTAACAGACCGTTGGGAAGGCCCGTACCAAGTGCTGCTGACCAGTACTACATCACTGAAGGTTGCAGAGAGAGACACTTGGGTCCATTCCACCCACTGCAGGAGAGTCCATAATCCGGAGAAAGTGCAAGACAAGACTCAGACCGACGACATAGATCTGTCACTTGTGAGCCTGTTCCGGGAGACCTAAAGCCTGCAGTTGAGACACCTGAACCAGAGACGTTGCCTCAGAACTATCTTTTCAAGCGATGGAGTGGCGGTTTTTGTTTTTCTTTTGTTCCAGGATTTTCCTTGTTTTTACTTTTTCTAGGACATTCTATTTTTGTGAAGGAGGATGGAGGACGGAGGAGAATTCTGGGAATGATACGGATGAAATGGAGGCCGAAGAAAAGTTAATAGGATATCCTGAGCAACCCATTATCAAACTTGGTCCAGGGGTTATGAAAAGGTCGGCTAGCTCAGGAACTCGGAGGCAGTGTGAGGGGCTATTGTCTGATGAGTATTGTATCTGCAAGTTCTGCAACTCCCTAGTTGAAGAGAGATGCATCCAACGATGCCAGTCCCCCAGTACTCTGAATATAGGCGGGCATCCTTTGGAGGATTATCACTCCCTGGTGGGTAAGGTACTAAACCAAACCGAGTGTTGGGTGTGCTCTCACGTGCCTCAAAAGCAGCATAACATAGGACTAGTTCCGTTCCCTTTAAACATATTCGAAGTACTCGAATTAAGGGGTGGGAGGCCCATAGAAGGGAGGTACAATAACACTAGGTCCCCTAGTCTGACGCTTCGACAATACTCCATAGGCAGATCTTTGCTGTGCCTAAACATATCTCATGCAAAGCGCCTGGAGAATTGGGAGGCTGACCTATCAGATCAGACAATGGCTCGCCACACTCATTTTAGAGAGAGACTCACAAGGTCACTACTAGGCAGGAATGTTGATGGAAGTCACAAGTTAGGGCGTATAACCAAACATAAGAAGGTATCCATTGGAAAAGTCTCTACAGATAAATGTGAAAATGTCATTAATGCCGACACGTGTCTAGAGCAGATGGAGACACTAGGCATGGGTAGTTCTATCAAAACTCTGTGTGACATAATTCATGGGCATACTGTTCCTTATGTTCTCCCTGATGATGTGTATTTTGTTTGTGGAAGGAAAGCCTATTCCTGGGTGACTCCGAGTTCCAAGGGCTTGTGTTTCTTAGCTAAACTGGTTCCTGAAATCATGGCTATTATTCATGAAGAAATGGTTGGTATTCACAAGACTACATCACCACCATACATACACACACAGTATGAACACCGTGGCAAGAGAAATATGATTCCTGGTGAGGAACCCATAGCTACAAAATTGATTAGTGAAACTGCTGGTTTCCAAGTTATGGTCGCTCTAGATCTCACCAGGACCGCTCGGGGAACATTAAACTTCAAATATATCCAAGACCTAGCCAAACTAATAGATAATATCACCGAGATGTATGATGACACTTTCAGGTATACTGGAAGGGAGCTACAAGCGTACAAGAAAGAGTTGGTGCAACATAGACTGGTACTAAATTATCTCACCTCTATTACTGGTGGGTACTGTGTGACACTGGCCACCCAGTTCAGTGTCAAATGTTGCACGTACATTACTAATAATACGGATGACCCTAAAGAGGTTATAGACCGGAAGATGGATGAAATTTTGCAGCTGAAATGGGAATTTCGAAAGAGCCATATTTCTTCGTTATATGAGGTCGGGGAAAAGGTGGCGGGTTGGTTCTCATGGTTGAACCCAGCAAAATGGTTCTCCGGTCTGGGGGAGTGGGTACAGGAAATGATTGCGAGTGTAGGTAAGCTCCTTCTCCTTATACTGGGTGTCATCTTAGCAATTGGTTTAGTTGTCAAATGTGTTCCTACTGTGTTGAAGTTTGGAAAACGGTCTCATAAGAGTAACACTGAGAAAGAGACTGAAAGGGTGGTACCAGATACCGAGATCATGGTCTGTGGAGAAGTATTGTACAATCCTGAACTTGAAACGGTGATTGGGTGATAGTTTATTACACTATCAAAGGGTGGAACTGTCAAAGTCAGTAAATTGGATAAAGTCATTTCAATTAAAGTCTAGCAAACTTGGTTGTCTTTGTCTGAAAAGATGCGTACGGTACGCATCGACGTACAAGGGCACGCTACGGCGTGAAAGGGCGTACGCATCCACTACACGTGGCAACAACAGTAGTTGGTCTTTTACCATACATTCTCACAAACACGCATACTTATAAAATAGTACACATTAATGGTAGTTGCAACACATAGTCAGTTATGTCGAAATATAGTAGTATTTATATGTTATACCAGAGTTACATGCATATTAGTGAAATACACGGAACGGGTTAAAGGAATAACATCATGAATGGTATCATAATGAACCTTATTGCATATCCTACTGTTTGGTTCACTCTGCGAGGGAATCGCAGAGTGCATACGCAAGTTATGAATTATAGGGAATTATGAACTACTTAAGACTAAGGCATCCTGGCGGGAAGAGCAGAGCATACCCCCTGCAAAGATGACCCCCTCCTTTGAATTCCTTAGGATGAGCCAGCCAATGATTGACGACCCCTTGGACATTCCTGAGACCCGGACCAATAGATGCAAGCCATACCATCTTCATTGTATTACTGTATTTGATTGTGTATATAAGCAGCAGCTTGTGATCCAGAGGGCAGACATCTTGTCCCCAGACTTCAGGATTGAATGACTGCACTGGATCCAGAGCGCCTGCGATAAGTAACGGCTCTATTTACTATTACTTTGCTTGAGCATATTTATTCTTTTATCTGCGAATAAATCTTTGTGCTTTGGAAACACAACTCGAGGTTCGACAATCGTTATTGGTTAGCGTCAATACGCACATAACAGCGCATTTAGCTGTGTGTGCTTAGTTGTGGCTATCCGAGGACTGATGAATGTGAGATCTTTAACAATTTTACCAGTAAAAAAAAAGTCCCGATTAGTATGCCGATTCATGTGTACACGTTATACATGTTTTACACAAATTACCTTCAGAACTCATTCAGTACTTACATGTTACGACCAGCTTCTACATTATACATGCAATGGCAATTATTATACTGGGTCATTCAATAAAAGTGTATTATCATCCTGCAGCATATGAGGACGATTATTTATAGTTATTGGTTGTTTCTTTGTTTCTACCGTGGCGCAACCTGTGGTGGGGATAAAGAGGGGTGGGAGAAGGGTGGGAGAATAACAGTGCAGCTGTTCTCCCACCCCTCTTTATCCCCACCACAGGTTATGCCATGGCAGAAACAAAGAGACAACCAACAACAGGCGCAGGAACTGGAACACCGGGTCATCTGTAACGGCTGCAACAACCTTCAAAACACATAAGTCAAGCGCAGATGTCCAAGGTAAACCCCCTAGAAAGGGTTTACACCACCCACAATTTATATTTATTGTCCCAATGAATGACATTAGAGTCTGTTCGGCAAGTCAGGCAGTGCACTGCAGCAGTCAGCAGTAGTCTCTAAATCCGCAAATGAATCTAGAATGAGGAAGACTCATTCAGGTGTTCCCCACCCCTCTGATTCAAAGCTCATTTTGGCAGTGCCAACATTACTGTCTGTTTCATGTATTCTTTTTTTTTTTTTAATTGTTTTTATTAAAGGTTTTTACAAAAGAACATGGATAAAACATACCAAGAGAAAGAATAAAAATATCATATACATATGAAACCCAAAATGTTTATAAACATTAAAAAGGACTCAATGTAGCAAAAGGAGAATAGGTATGTTATAAATGAAAAGCAGGAATGTTATTTTTTAATTTTCATATCTTGGAGGGAGGGGGGAGACAAACAATGAGGGGAAAAAAGGGTATTAGGGGTGGGGAGGGGGGGGAGAAGGATACGCTACTTATTGTTTCATGTATCAGGTTATGAAGAAGAGGAGCAGTAACCCGTATGGTTATATGAAGGCAAAACTAAATTAAGCATTTCTGTAACTTAAATGTGTGATAATCCTATAGTGGTTATATGTCAAGACAACGGGTAAATGTTAAAAGGTTGTCAAAGGAGGCTCAGCATCATAGTAATTCGTCCAGGAAGACCACGTGCTCTGGAAATGTACTGGCTTGTCTTTGAGGAGAGCTGTGATGCTTTCCATTCTATAGGTTGATCAAACTTTATCAATAATGGCTGAGAGAGAGGGGGGAGAGGTATTTTTCCAAAGAGCGGCAATTGAACATTTAGATGCATTTAATATATGATTGATGAGTTTTTGTGTGGGACGAGTAGCATCCGGGAGCCGTCTAGGAAGAAGTGAGTATAAGGGGGACTCAGGCATTTTAATCTGAGTAATGGAATTAATGAGTTTATGAATTTGCTGCCAATAAGGCTGTAGTTTAGGGCAGTACCACCAAACGTGCAACAGGGTACCTCGCAAACCGCACCCTCTCCAACATCGGTCGCTAGACGCAGGAAAAATAGTGTGGAGACGAGAGACCAAATACCACCTGTAGAAAATCTTGCAAGAATTTTCTTTTATTCTAACTAATATAGATGCCTTAGCTATATTAGCTCTAATCTTTGACCATTCTTTAGAAGTCAGAGTCTCCCCGGTGTCCCGCTTCCAGGCAAGCTCATGAGGGTCTTTTTCCGGCTGACCAAAATTATTAATCAATTGGTACAAGGTGGATATCAAGCCTGTAGTAGTAGGGGAAAAGCAACAAAGTTTCCAGAGCAGAGCATTGGTCCGTGGGGAGAGGTGCTTTTAAGGATCGATAAAGGTGCCTAAGCTGAAGATATTGATAAAAAACTTTTTGGGGCAAATCTAAGCTTCTCTGTATGTTTGAAAATGTAGGCAAGACCCTCGCTGGGACCAGATCCCAAATAAAAATCAAGTTGTGTGTAGTCCAGTAATGAAACATTTTATGATCTAAACCTGGATCAAAATTTTTTATTGTTCCAAAGTGGGACAAGGAGTGGATGATCGGATCGCAATTTGTAGACTCTGGTCACTTGATCTCAAATTGAAACAGAGAAACAAGCAGACGGAAGTTAGGCTAGACGCCTAGTCCTATGCTGGGATGATATCCAGAGTAGGGAACATGGGGAGTTTAATTGTAATATATCTGCCTCAATTTGAGTCCACACTCTATGATGGGGAGATGAGTGCCATAGGATACATTGTGACATATGCGTAGCTCGATAATACTTTATTATGCTTGGAAGGCCCAGACCTCCAGAGGTTTGGTGCTTAGAGAGTATTCGCATTTGCACTCTAGGCTTACGTCCTGCCCACACAAATTTAGATACCATTTGATGTAGATGTTTGAGAACATGCAGGGGAACCTGAATTGGGAGCGTTTTCCACAAATAAAGTAACCTGGAAAAAATATTCATTTTAATAGAGGACATTTGGCCAATTCAGGAAAGATGAAATTTATTCCATTGAGTTAGGTCACTCCTAATTGTAATAAGCCTAGGGAAGTTGGCTGCATAGAGGGACGAGTAACTCTTAGTTAAGTAAATTCCCAAGTACTTAATCTTATTATGTTGTAATTGAAAATTATAAGTGGTTTTAAGCGGTTGGGTGATATGTTGAAGAATATTAAGATATAAAATTTCAGATTTGTCAGCATTAATTTTGTAGTCCGAAAGAGAACTATATATCGATATTTCTTTAAAAAGTTTGGGTAGTGAAGTATGTGGGCTAGTTAACATAAGTATAACATCATCAGCATATAAATCTATCTTATTGTCTGTAGAATTCGTGGGGATACCCATGATATCCGGATTGTTTCTAATTCTAGCTGCTAAAGGTTCCATAATAAGGGCAAATAGTAAGGGAGATAAGGGGCATCCCTGATGAGTGCCATTATTTATTCTGAAGGGAAAAGATGTAAGACCATTCGCTAAGACTGAAGCTGTGGGGTTATGATATAGCGCCGAGATCCCCTTACAAATGCACCTCTGGATCCCATGCTCATTAGCGTCTGCTGCATAAATGGCCAAGCCACTCTATCAAAAGCTTTCTCAGCATCTAATGCAACCACCAAAGCAGGGAGAGATGTACTGTTAGCTATATGAATTAGATCTATTATTCTTCTAGTATTATCTGAAGCTTGCCGCCCAGAGACAAATCCAACTTGGTCAGGATGGACCAGCGAAGGGAGAACAGTACCCAGTCTATTAGCCAGTATCTCAGCAAAAAGCTTTAAATCAACGTTAAGAAGAGAGATGGGTCTATAGTTACTCACTTCCATTGGATCTCTGTCCGGTTTAGGTATCACCATTATCCCTGCTCTGGTGGTGGCTCCATCAAATTTGCCTCCTTCAAGTACAAAGCTAAATAATTCTGAAAGCATGGGGACCAACTGCCGGACAATTTTTTTGTAATATATAGAGGAAAATCCATATGGGCCTGGGGCTAATTGACGTTTTAACGCTTTGATGGCCTCAGTAATTTCTTCTGAAATGAGCTCTGCCTTGAGAGTTGTCCACTGACTTCTACTAAGCTTGGGTAGATGGCAAGAGCGGAGGTAGCTCTTAATATTTGCTTTAAACTGGGCTGGATCATCCGTTGTTGGATGCAAGTTGTAAAAAGCGGCATATTAATCCTGAAACCGCTGGGCAATCTTTTGAGGATCATAGAGAAGAGAACCCACAGAATCTTTTAATGACATTATTCTGTTGCAAGTACGGCGGGTACGGAGTTTATGCCCCAAAATAGTATTAGCTTTGTCGCCTTTTTCATGGTACTTTTGCTGAACCCATAAGAGAGTCTTAGCTGCTTGTTTTGATAATATTGGTTTAGCTGTCCCTTAAGAGAAAGAAGTTTTGATTACAGTCTCTTTTTAGGGTTAATTTGATGACGAGATGTAACTTTCTGTATCTGTTGCTCAAGCTCTCATATGCGCTCTTTTTGTTTCTGTCTCTGCTGTGCTGCCAATTTGATAAAGAAACCCCATATGGTGGCCATATGGGCTTCCCAGAGAATAGGTTGTGATATCTCAGGGAACGCATTTTGGGAAACGTAATCAGTAATAGCTTGAGATATCGGAGTAATATGCTCTTTCTTAAGGAGTAAATACTCGTCAAGTCGCCATCTAGGACGCGATTGATAGAGGTAAAAGCAGGGTCAGCTCCACCGCTTAATGGTCAGACCAGGACACGGAAAGACCGGCACATCTCCCAATTTCTGGGTTGTCAGGTGGTCAATAAAAAAATAATCTATTCTTGAGTACAGGTCATGAGGGGCCGAATAGTGAGTGTAGGCTTTGGAAGAGAGATATAGAACTCGCAAGGCATCATATAAATTGAATGACTTCAATTGGTCTTTCAACCTACTAGACTCCCTGGAGTGTCCTACAGAGGTATGCGTTTGGGTAGATCAAAGATTAAAGCCCCCTCCAATAACAGTCATACCACCTGCATGTAAAGATAGTTGCTTAAAGAAATCTGCGTAAAAAACTCCCTGCTGCACGTTTGGGGCATATATTGAGGCTAAAGTTATGAGATTCTGGTTTAAGGTGCCTTTAAGAATGACATATCTACCAAGAGAGTCAGATATCTGCGAGTCAATAGTCAGTGGGACTCTACTGTGTATCAATATTGCTGTACCTCTGCGTTTTGCGTTTGCAGAGGAGTAAAAAGCATGTGGGTATGATTTAGAGGCCAATGAGGGGTGAGGATCTTTAAGGTGTGTTTCTTGCAAGAAAATCAGGTCTGGGTTTTTTCGCTTAAAATATTGCAAAGCCATTGTGCGCTTGTTCGGTGAATTAAGTCCGTTGACATTAAGAGATATTATTTTAAGACTCATGGGGATAATGATGTGGGAGGAGTTCCGCTTTTACAATGAGGTTGAAGCTTTTATTTGAGTCTAGTAGCTGAATGTGGAAAAGGGAAGACACATAAGGCAAAAGGGGATGGGGATGTACAGCAGTCCTGATCTCGATGTGAGTTCCAGGATCTAGAAAAAAAAAAGAGATTTAGCGGGTTACGTGGCACCAACTCTTTGGTAGTGAAAAAATTGGTGGGGGCGATGGCATTACAGGGGAAATGTAGAAGACAACTGACAAAATCTGTGCTTGGCGCACCTTTAGGGCACATGGGTGCGGGTAAGATAAGCGTGGGTGAGGGAAACAACATGGGTATATATCAAAACAAAGTGATATAAATAACATAATATAAACATCAAGTAAAAAGATGTCGAAACAATTCAAACATAAACTTTTCAAAAGCATAAACAAGAACTGTGAACTATTTTATATAGGTTCCAGTTAAAACTGGAGAAAGAACTAATGTACAAATAGAGACTCCAGGTCTATTTTTAGGTAATCCGGATTAGGATTGGTCAGCGCCCTGTAAGGAGGAAGGGGAAAGGTGGGGGGGGGGGGAAGGAGGGCGCAATTAAACCGGATACCAGCAAATAAAACAAAAAGTTACATAGTCTAAGAAATTAGAAAAGGCCTATAATCTAGCTTTACATAAATTGTAAGTATTATAGCAGACACAAAGAACCTGTGTGATACATTGAACCAATTTTGTATAAACAATGATAGTCATAGTTAAGACAGTATGATTACTCAAACCTCATGAAAGAGACAGCCAAAGAAAGATAGGAGACTGTAGTTAAATTGTGTTCAAGTATCATGCTTTTTGCCAGGATGGGGCCGGAACCAAAGTCTTCTATTGTGATGAAGAAGCTGAAGTGGAAGGCTCAGAGTCTTGGATAAGGTGAAGACGCTTAAGGAAGTCAAGACCCTGCTCCGGTGTTCTCACTGAATGATTCCGTCCATCTTTGGAGACAATTACTTGGAATGGGAAGCCCCACTTACTTTATCGAATGGTTGCGTAGAACTTTTATTACATTAATAAGGTCTCTACGTTAGAAGGAACCAAGTCTTGATACAACTGTAGGTGCAATCCAGAATAGGGGATTGATTGTATGTTTCTAGCCAATGGCATTATTCATTCCTTAGTTTTGAAGTAATGGAAATGTATAATTATGTCTCGGGTAGGTTTATCTAATTTTGGTTTCGGGTGTAAAGCTCTGTGTGCCCTGTCTAGGTTAAGTAGGTCTTTTGAAAGGTCAGGTATCATTTGGAGGAATAAGCCCTCTAAATAGTCAGGCAGTGCTTCTGCTGAGATGGATTCTGGAACATTTTTTATCCAGATGTTTTTATGTCTGTTGCGGTTCTCTAGATCTTCCAGTTGATCCTTAAAAGTGTTAAGATCCACTTGCAGTTCAGCTATCTCCGTGTCTGTTGTTTGCTGGTGTTTGGAGATTACATCCAGCTTATTTTCAACAATATCAGAACGGGATCCGAGTTCTGATATTTCCGAACTTGTAAAGGCAAGTTTGCCTTTACAAGCCATCACCGCTTTAAATTTGCCCTGCAAAGTCGCCGATTTCCGGCAACTTGCAGAAATCAGAGGTTCATACTTTTACCTCCTGGACAAACCGTGTTACAGTGCATGGGGTGCAAATTACTTTGCACACAAGTTAAATACTGGCTGTTTCTACACGTAGCACAAATAGTTGATTGCTTTATTTTTATACTGAAATTTAAAAAGTTGATCTGAGACATGCCTTATCACAACTATAAATCTGTCCTTACGTTTTAAATTTACCTCCCCCTTCAATGCAACATGGTTTTACCGAGGGGTAAAGTTATTATAATTTCTAATTTTTTTTACTTTTCTTAATGAATCAGGCCCAATATGTCTAAATGCGAGGTCCAGCACTGTACAAAAATCACACCTATAGCACTAATGCAGACACAAACATTTAAACAATCTCACCTCTATATTGTTCTAGAAGTAATTGCGTCTATCAGGTAGATGAAGGAGTGCATAATACCCAGCAAGTTTACATGATGTTATAAGTCAGTCTGTATATACTTGGCATTTGGAGTCAGCAGTGCATTTTGTATAGAAGAGTTTATGGCAATTTAAAAGGCAAATTTTTGCATATATTTTTAATACAATAGCAAATTCATGTTCCTATATTAGTCGTGCTGTGAGATACTGATAGGACTGTAAATGTATTTCTTTTTTGTTTTAGTTATCATTGGTGGTTCATTAACATGTTCTTTCAGTGGGGTATTTGAGTAGAGACGGTTCATCAGAGTATCTAGTCCACAACAAAGACATCTTGCACAGACTTTTCAGATGAAATAGTTATATTCATTACACTTTGACATGAGGCATATATAACATTTAATCTTTGATGCTTTCTATTTGAAATCTTTTTAATCACACAGACCAACTACTAAATGTATAAGTGAAGGAATTAATGATTCTCATGGTACAAAATTGTAAAGGGATTGGAATAAAAAGATCACGATTCTAGGGGGGGGGGGGGGGGTGTGGGGAGGAGGAGATCATTTCCCTGCATTGAATATCATGGTGATGAGCTCATATACAAGTACTATGGTCCCCAAACATCATGGATTTTCCTGTTCACCCCTTAGAGCTCAATTTGCTTAGAGGATATTTACCAATACTTTTGAACGGCTCATTGTGGAAACTAACATATTGGACAAAGAATTGCCTTGATGGATATAGATGAAGTTCATCATCAAATGACCTAAGGGACATTGGGATCGTTCATGGATTGTAACACCACTTAGCACTTTATATTTATGGACAGATGATTTGTTTAATTTACTATATTTTATTTGTCTTGATGTATACCTGCATTGAATATAGATCAATTTTATGTGACATTGATAGTATTGACAGAACATTAAGATTTTTTTAAAATAAATATAGTGTTTTTATGAATTCTACATTACAAATTATTTCATGGTAGGGGATGTGCGCTTGTTTGTTTATGTTCAAAAGTAACAATCCTTAAACAATTTTAGATTTAGAATTGATAAAATTGTATATATTCTAGAAAAAGTAGCAAATATGACTTCAATGCAAAACAGTCTCAGTGCAAACCACGTTAAGGTAACATAGAATACATAAATTGTATATTTTGCGGTGAAGCCTCTTCATTAGCATCACTTCTTGGACTAAGTATTATGCAAATACTCCTGAATCAAGTATTCGGAAATCTTGAAATGGGTTTCGAGTCATCAGTATCCCATCAAAAACAGCTGCCAGTATCTGGTAATTGAGAAAAACAAAACATTTAATCCTATAATGTGTATAATGATGAAAGCATATAGAACTAAAAAATCCATGTGCTGTTTCTCAAATAAGGACACCGATAATTTTTCAAATTAATTGTTATTCACAACTTTGCAATCCATGTTTACGCTCATGCATGATTTTCTCCGCCAAGCCTTTTTTAAACCCCCCCCCCCCCCCCAAAAAAATACCAAACAAACCAAAAACCCAAAACAAATGCTAGGGCACATTCTTTGAACCCTATTAAGTCACAGCCAATACCAGTCTATCACATTTAGAGTTCTTAAGTCAGGCTTGCGGGTTTCAGTGGAGGCAAAACTTCCTCCAAATACTATGCATTCTTTTTGAGAGTAATACAACAAGGGGCCCTGATATTGCTTTACATTTGGCTTGAGTGTTTTTCACGTGGTGTTGCTATTTTTTATTTTCAACACTGGCTCTATAAGGGTCTGTTTTTTCCGGACACATAGGTATAATAAACCTAAATATATAGCTAATACTGCTTTTCTCCTTCTTTTCTAATTTATTGACTACATCGGGAGATACTTTGCAGGGCTTGCTTTTCTCTGGAACAATAAATGAACTTTAAGGGACATTATTTTAACAAAAGACATTTGGGATTGGATACCCTTTTTCAATATATGAACTGTGTGATTTACAATTAAATGATCAGTACCAAGACTAGCATATTGTTGGTGTTATTAGATTGTGCTTATATCTTGTTTGCACCTGAGATATATACACTTGTTTTATGTATTTGTCATTGTGGGGAGCAGTGGTTCCCTTGTGATATATCAAGGCAGGAACTTTGTGAGCTTATAAGAGACCACATTGAATATGTATTATTGAATATGCCCCATAGTTTTTTCATTCTAATAAAACAGAATTAAGAGGAGCAAGATTCTTTTATTTTGAAAGTAGATATAATTGGTTTAAGGATTAACCATATCAATCACAAAGGACCTGATTCATTAAGAAAAAGTAAGGCAAAAAAAGAGCAAGTTTTCTCCTGGACAAACCATGTTACAATGCAAGGGGTGCAAATTAGTTATTATTTTGTACATAAGGATAATACTGGCTGCTCTTTTCATGTAGCACACAAATACTTGATAGCTTATTTGTACACTGAAATTTGAAGTTAATCTAGGACATACCCTACCCCAATTATAAATCTGTCCCCACATTTTTAAATTTACCTCCCCTCCAATGCATACATAGTTTTGCCAAGGTGCAAAGTTACTCCTTTTTTTGCTTTCCTTTCCTTAATGAATGAGGCCCGAAGTGTGAAAAGTTATTGACACTAGAGTTAACATTGTTTCAGTATAAGAGGGCAGGTAAAAAACAAAAAATTATTTGTACTTGATTTAGCTTCATATGTCTTAATTTATGGCAGGGAGCGACAGCAGAACTGTTCTTACAGATGGCAATTGTGTGTGAGAAGCTTCTTGTTACACTGTTTGGAGTGCGCTCCTCCATCAAAGTGCAACATGGTGGTGCCGAATGGGTCCTATTTAAAAGTATAGGACAAGACAATCAGTGCTGAGATGGTGAAAAATTGAAGTACTTTTGCATTCTTATATTGTAAGCTCATTTGGGTAGGGCCAACTTTACCTCCTGTTTTATGTCACTATATATAATTGTTGAAGTTTAATAATTGGACGAAGGGACATGTAAATGAGTTTAATTTATTTCTATCATCTAATATAAAATATATTGTGGTGAAAAAGCTAATTAATGTTTCCAACTGCTTATTAATTGGTCTCATTTTGTTCACATGAGAAGGTTTCTGGTATTATTTATATAGCATTCGCTTCACTTTGCGAACGCTAGTTATAGCGAATATTACTTTTCATATACCACATAGCAACTCCAGAGATATCATGAAAGAACAAGTTTATACAGGTCTAGAGGAGGGAGCATGAGGAAGAACAGCGGGACACACATTGAATGATGACCTCCACCTCCAGGAACAACAACCAGAGGTATCAACCAATGAGGTGTTGAGTTCTTGGGAGGTCATGACCTATGAATGTGGACCTTGATACTGTAAATATGTATCTTTGTACAGACATAAAAAGCAGTGACATCACAGTGTATAAAAGTGTTCACCTCTGGCTTTGGAAACCAGAGCGTTCTAAGTGAAGCTTGTGTTGGTGCAAACTTTCCCTGTAGTCTATTTTGCAAATAAAACCTTTGTACTTTTGAACCACAGCGATCTCATTGGAGAATCTTTATTTTATACGATACATCCGATCATATCATAATTTGTGTCTAGTCATGATCTACTCAATGTACAGCGCTGTGCAATATGTCAGCAATTTATAAATCAAAAGATAATAGTGGCAATGAGCATGCATCGCAAAGAAAGCCCTACAAATGCCTTCTTTCCACTCATTTATCCTAAAACAATTTTCTAGTTCAAGGAAATCTCGTTTCTGCACTGCTCTGTAAAACTAGAAGTTCTGGTGCAAAAGAGTAGATACAAGGAACGCCCTTGCTAAACCACTCAGCACGCACAAATTTCGCCTTCTCCGCAAAACCTATTTGTCTAGATGGGAAATTTAGGAAGGCCATTTCATTTTAAACCCTGTAAATGACTTCCACTAAAGTATTATACTAATGGTATGAACGAGCACATCAACCCTTAGATAAAAAGCAGTAGATAAACCGAATGTTTAAAACCAAATATTATACATTAACAATAGCACAAATAAAAGCTTTTACAATTTGAATTCAGGAACTTACAGGTGCATTTAATATTCAATTCCAAAGCAACTGCTTTATTCAATTGACTGATACACTACTATTAACATTGCATCAATCAATTGAATCAACCAGCAGGGGCAGGCTGGGCTGGGGAGTATCTGCCCACCGGGCTGGTCCCATAGTGGGCGACCGTTGGATGAGTAACTGCTCCACCTGCATTCTTTTCCTTTAATATTTTCCTAATAAGCTGCTGAGTCAAGTCTTGCCCCCTGGGCTAAAATTTGCCAGTCCTCCCCTGGTATCAACCAATTAGGAATAGAAAGGTTACTTCTCCTCACATGTTACAGTCACGCGAGTTCTTTCATTCATAATTAGCTAAACTACTACTGTACTAAGTAATGTTTTAGATCAAGCTGCTAGTTAATGGAGATAAGCAATTTAAATATGCCAACCAGTCTTAAAATATACAATAGTGCCCCCTAGACATGTTTCACCCACACAAACCTGTCATTGGGCTCCAGTTCCAGGCTAGAATGCAGCAATAAAATATCCGGTCAGTGGGCACTACCTCATGTGTAGCAGCATTGGTAGCAAAGCAACCAGCTAGATTTTTAAACAAACTAATAGCAATTATGTCATATCCAGTAAACATTTAACGTCAATAGTATACTACTGTATGTTCTCTAAGTATATTCCACCAATTGTTTTTTAATGTACTGCTTGTTGTAACTTCATTTTTGTATTTTTTAATGTAATAAAATAAACATTACAAATATGTCCAATTTGAAAAAGCAAAACCCTTTTGTAAGAAAGGATTTACATACAATACAAAACACAGACCTGTTTATGTAAATTTAAAACCCGACAGGAGGTTTTATTAAACATGCCTCCCCAACCTCTGCTTGTGTAATAATTCTCAACTTTTGGTTACGTCTAGTGGCTATTATCATAAACTTGCAGAACTAGGAAGAGAGGTCTTTGCCTTTAGCAGCTGCCTTTCCCATTGAGCTAGTCGTGCTCACATGTACTTAGATGCCTCCAGGTCTTAACTCTAGAGTAGAGCAAGTTTATGAGTAATGTCGCAGCAAGGAAATTTGGGGGCAGAGACTGAATGGAAGCTGGTATTTAGGAGCAGGCCGAGGTCAGTGGACAGTAGCAAACAGCGTGGTCAAAAAAACAGGCAAGCGGTCAGAGCCGTCTGCGAGCAGGCATTTCCAAGTCACAAGCCAGAGGTCAGTGCAATCAGCAAACAATCCAGATCAAGCCAAGGGGTCAACAACGAAAAATCAATCAGGAGTCAGAGACTTAAACAGCAGCAGATCAGGAAACACAGAAGTGAGCACTATAATCGTCAGGGAGGCTAAGTTCTCCCTGCCTTATATACATAGGGGAACCAATCATCATGCAGGGAGCACAGCAGGAAGAATCAGCCTCAGGGCTGTTTAATTAACTGAGGATAGTTGTGCACACGCCCGGGTGCCTCTCAAGCCGGGACACAGTGTTTCGGGCACATAGCGTCCCAACAGTTGTCTTGACCACAGCCGGGACAAAAGAAGATGTAACGTCCCAGTCGTCATGGAGACGGTCAGGACCAGGACAAGAGCAGGCAGCGAGACGAGGCGGCTTCGTGCAACGCCGCCATTCGTAACACCTGTAACCGTCAGTCCAGAAATGCTCATCTAATTGAGTGACTTTTACAAAACCGTAAGCCTCCAGGGTCCCAGTTGTGTTTTTGACATATACGGCAAGAGATAGAGACGTCTGCTTTTTAATATATATATATATATATATATATATATATATATATATATATATATATATATATAAAATTTACATCTTGCTACTCCCTTCCTCTCAAATTGTTTTGCACATGTAGAGACGCTGATAAATGTTTTAGCTATATAAAATAGCCCCTCTACTCTTACAACCAATAAACATCTTAATGTAGTTTCTCAGATTATCACAATCTACAGATGAAAGTAGGCAGTTTTGTATGAGTATGGTTCCTGAGATTATTGCTTAATTAACATTGCATAATGCTTAGGACGGCGGTTCCCAAACTGTGCGCCGCGGCTCCCAGGGGTGCCGCGGCGCTGTCACTGGGGTGCTGCGGGCCAGACATAAAAGAAAACAAAAAAAACACAGAAACTTACCAATCCGTCGGGCGCCGGGACCCAGCAGCCTCCTCTCTCCTGCAGCTGTCACTGAATATCGACGTCAGTAACAAGTTGCAGGAGAGAGGAGGCTGCTGGGTTCCGGCGCCCGACGGATTGGTAAGTTTCTGTGTTTTGTTGTTTTTTATGGCTGGCGCCTGGCGTGGGGCAGAGTGAGAGGGATCGTGGCAGAGGAGGGGGACATAGGATGGTGACAGCGGGACAGAGGAGGGGGACAGAGGATGGTGACAGCGGGACAGAGGAGGAGAGCAGAGGATGGTGACAGCGGGACAGAGGAGGAGAGCAGAGGATGGTGACAGCGGGACAGAGGTTGGTGACAGCGGGACAGAGGAGGAGAGCAGAGGATGGTGACAGCAGGACAGAGGAGGAGAGCAGAGGATGGTGACAGTGGGACAGAGGTTGGTGACAGAGGATGGTGACAGCGGGACAGAGGAGGAGAGCAGAGGATGGTGACAGCGGGACAGAGGTTGGTGACAGCGGGACAGAGGAGGAGAGCAGAGGATGGTGACAGTGGGACAGAGGATGATGACAGAGGTTGGTGATAGGACAGAGGAGGAGAGCAGAGGATGGTGACAGCAGGACAGAGGTTGGTGACAGAGGATGGTGACAGCAGGACAGAGGAGGAGAGCAGAGGATGGTGACAGCAGGACAGAGGTTGGTGACAGAGGATGGTGACAGCAGGACAGAGGAGGAGAGCAGAGGATGGTGACAGCGGGACAGAGGTTGGTGACAGAGGATGGTGACAGCGGGACAGAGGAGGAGAGCAGAGGATGGTGACAGCGGGACAGAGGATGGTGACAGCAGGGCAGAGGAGGGGGACAGAGAGCAGAGGAGGGGGACAGAGAGCAGAGGAGGGGGACAGGGGGGCAGAGGATGGGGACAGCGGGGCAGAGAAGGGGGACAGCGGGGCAGAGAAGGGGCACAGTGGGGCAGAGGAGGGGGACACAGTGTGAGAGGGGCAGTGGAGGGGGACACAGCGTGAGAGGGCAGAGGAGGGGGACAGCGTGTGAGAGGGCAGAGGAGGGGGACATTGTGAGAGAGGGCAGAGGAGGGGGGACAGCGTGACAGCAGAGGAGAGGGGACAGCGTGGCAGAGGGGGCAGTGTGAGAGAAGGCAGTGTGTCTGGATGCAGAGGGGGCAGTGTGTCTGGATGCAGAGGGAGCGGCGCGGGAGAAGTCTTGGATACGTGCGTGAGAGGAGGTAATAAGAGGGGAAGAGAGGCGACGATCATTGGACGATCGCAGTGGGCGGGAGGGAGTGTGAATAGAGATAAGGTTAGAGATGTAGGGAGCAGTGGAGTTGGCGAGGGCCTTGTAAGTCAGAGTGAGGAGCTTGAAAAGGATTCTGTAGGGGAAGGGGAGCCAGTGAAGGGCTTGGTAGAGTGGGGAGACAGAGGTGGAACGGCGAGAGAGGAAAATAAGCCTAGCAGCGGCGTTAAGTACAGATCTAAGGGGAGCGAGATTAGAGAGGGGGAGGCCGATAAGGAGAAGGTTGCAGTAGTCCAAGCGGGAGATGATCAGAGAGTGAACGAGAGATTTGGTGGCATCCTGGGAGAGGAAGGGCTGAATGCGGGCAATGTTGCGAAGCTGGAAACGGCAGGATTTGGCGAGAGAGTGAATGTGAGGGGCAAAGGAGAGTAGATGAAGGGCCCGCAGACATTGGTTAATTACTGGAAGTACGTTTGGCACCGTAGCATATACAATGATGAAGTCTTCTCAGTTTTGAACAGTTTCACAAGCAAAAGAGATACAGGGTTGGCAACAATTTAGATCAATCAGTAAACTTATAGTGCACATGTCACTGCTCTTAAAAAGATACCGATAAACATTTTCCATTTTTTGAACACTATACAGCATAAAAATTTACGTAATCCATTTTCTTAGCTTTCCTGGTCCTTTCCTTCTCCTCTAGATGCTGTTAACACTTTAGAAATGTAAGCAGGGTGAAAATTGTGAATAAGCTTAACATACAGTTTTATAACCAAGTTTGAATTGGAAGAGTACATAAAAAGCTTAAGGGATTGTTTACATCTTTGTGCGTCTTTGGCATTTTATTTTGCATAAATACTCTTGACTGCTCTTCCCCTTTTTTAGGTTTGGCAGTTCAAAACCTGCATGATATTTTGTGGTCAGAGCCCTGAACTAGAATAAGTTTGCTAGAACCAACTAATTGAAGTGTTCCCTTCTAGCAGTAGTAGTAAAATCTTCTTAGTGGTCCGAAAGAGAATATAATATAGAAGACCCGCTATAGAGGGAGATGTGTAAAAAAAAAAAAAAAAGATAGACTCGCAGATAACGTCCAGATGCACAGAAACCCAGAGGCATCTTGAGGGAAAGCAGATGCAATTCCTAGGCAAGGGTGCAGGCTGGCGGCAGACAGAGTGTGGTCCATACCCAGGTGGCAGACAGAAAGAGTGGTTATAATCCAGGCAAATGGTCTGCAATAAGAAATGTTAGGCAAACCAGTAGCAGTCAGGAGTGTAGAATATAGCACATATTAATGGCACCATTCTGTAGGGGTTTTTAAAAAAGGACTGGCAGACAATAAGAGGGCAGCCAATTGTCTGCCTGTCCCGCTTCCTCTCCTTAATGCAGCAATCAGTCCTAATGAAAAAATGCATTGGAGCCTCCAAGGACTCAGTGTTGTCTGATTAAGGACTACTCCCAAGCAGACCTTACTATAGTATGTACAGCTGGGTCATTCCAAAAGCAATAGACTTCCAAGCACCTATATTTTGGACTATACTCCTTAACCAAACTGCAACTGTGAGGGAGAAACCTTATCAGAGTCATCATAAAAAGAACCCCTAAATCTTCAATAAATGAACGCAATAGCTTAGGCTCCGCAGAAACAGCAGGAAGGACAAGGGCTGGGCTGGCTGCTTCTTCCTGAGCAGCCACTCTAACGATCAAGTGCTGCGCCATTTGGTTTAAAACTTGCAAGTGATGGGCTAAAACTTGAGCTGGACTGGTCTCCCTAGTGGGATGGTTATAATAAGGGGTCGGGGATCTCAACTAGGAGAAGATTGTTAGAAACATTGCTACTACCACTAGGAGCCACTAGTCCCATGAATCATGATATACTCACATTTATATTTGTAACGCTTCGGTCCTGCAAGTAGTACCTGTCCCGTTACCTGCATTTCATTTATCTGGAAACTGCCATGTTCCAGCATCAGACTAACTTCATTCATTCAGCTATATTCAGATCTGTGCAGGTGCAAACCTATTGCACTTTAGGACCTCCTCCCTCTTTTTCATTGGCTAAGCACTTCTAGAGCACTATTTAAACCACCTGGATTCACCTGTCTGATGCCTGTTCTTCAAGCTCACTTCCTGTAGCCTGTGGTTCTGGTTCCTGTTCTCCTTGTGGTTTGATGTGTTCCAATCTGTTCTCAGTCTCCTGCTGTGTTGAACTATTGCTGCTCCAGCACTGCTACTACCATCTCCAGTGTATTTCATCGCAACAGCTTCAGTTCTCTCATCGCTACCACTCAGAGCCGCTGCTAGTATTGTGACTCATCAGCTGTTACTACGAGTTACCTTCACCATGTCAGTTTACTCTCAGTCTCCCGCTGTACTGAACTATTGCTGCTCTAGTACTTTTATACCATCTCTGATGTACTTCATCGTGACAGCTCCAGTTCTCTAACCGCTATCACTGTGAGCCTCAACTGCCTTGGTGACTCATTGGCTCTTCTCCCTCAGCTACCTCTGCTTTCCCGTGTGAGCTCAGCATACTCCAGTGCTGTACTCCCGCTGTTCCAGTATCTCTATCAATCACCATTGGATACACCATTGTGACAGCCTCTGCTTTTCCTCATTGTACTACAGGACATCTATTCTCCTTGTGCCTCATTTGTCTCTACCCGTGCTACCTGGCTCCTCCACACCGTTCTGCTGTTCACCCACTCACAGGACCGCGACCTGCTTGTTTGTTGCCGGTAAATCCATACCGCCTTGCGGGGGTTCCTGGTGAAAATCACCTGCCTGTTAGACTCCGTGCCTGTGGGTGA